>NC_091954.1:49167469-49504969 GCF_031021105.1 Erythrolamprus reginae
AACAAACCTTGGTTCCCTGCTCTATTTTAATTAGCTGAATTAAAATATCACCTCCTTTTTTTTCTTTTTCCCCTAGAACAATTCTCTCCATTTTTTTTATTAATTTTCTCCTCTCTCCCTTTCTTTTTCTTTTTCCATAATTTTCCTTTTCTATGTTCTCTTTTATTTTTTATGAATAGCTAATATTTTTCCTTTCTTTTATTTACTTTGCCCTCCTACCAGACTACTTATTTTTAACTCTTACTTTTTACTTATTTTTTTTAAAAAAGCTTTACACCTGCTCCTTTTGGCATTGTATATTTAAAGTTTTAAAAATAACAATAATTTTGTTGGTAATTGAATTGGTATAGATAGTCATATTTCAAGGGAAATTGTTAACAAAATAGATTGAACAGATTTGGAATTTATAGGAATTCTTTTCCTTGTACTACATATAAATTGAAATTAATTTAAACTAATTTAAGTTTTAAAGAGTGGATTCAAATTTGACAATGTCAAATACCTCAACCTTTGTTAAAACGGTTAAAAAACAAACTACAGCAACAATTCCCTCCCCACAAGGGTCACCGCATCCTTCCCCATCGCACCAGGTGTTAACCATGTCTACCAAGGACAAAGACAAAGATAAAACAATGCAGTCTAATTTTGCAACACTACAAGAAACTTTAAATACTCTGAAGGACTTTATGTTTAAATCCCAAGAAGATGCCACCCAACAAAGAGAGGCCATAAAAGAGGATGCAACACAACAAAGAGAAGCTATAAAAGCAGACTTGGCAGAATTTAAAATGGAGATGGCTCAATTGAAAGTTGATATGGGAGAGATGAAAGACCAGATAAAGGAGATCCAACAAACACTACAAGAAAGTGATGACCGAGTTAAAAAAGTTGAAGAGAAATCTGACAAAAATGAAAAAAGAATGGACTACCTGGAAGGGAGAGCTGATGCAAGATACAGAAGATATGATGAATCAATCACTCAGTTGGAGATGCAACGAGCTTCGTATGGACTTTGATTTCAGAATATAAAAGATGAAAAAGATGAAGATTTAAAAATGACTATGGCCAAAACTATTGGAGGAATACTCCAACAGGATCCCACAGCACTACTGAAAGAAATCGATGAAGTTTACAGAACTTCGAATAGTTACATTCGTCACCACAACCTCCCAAGAGAGATACACATCAAATTCACAAGGAAAGCTCTGCGAGATGACATACTCCATTGGTCAAGAAACGCCAAACTCCAACATCAAGGAGTGGAAATAAAAATATTAAAACAAGTTCCAAGAAGCGTCAGAGGAAGCAGAAGAGATTACCACTTTCTAACCAGCATTTTGATCAAAGAAAATATAACCTACCGCTGGCTTATTCCACAAGGCCTTTCTCTGACATGGCGTTCTACAAGATACAAATTGGAAAATGTAGAACAAGCTATGTACTTTTTTGAAAATAGTGGCATCAGCCGCCTGGACTATACAAATAAGCAACAAGTGGTTGAACAACAACCAGTTCAACAACAACCAGGGGAAAAACTAACAACCCAGCAAGAAGAAGATCTGGGGGCTACTGCTCAGGTAATAGAGCAGGACCAAGGTGCCAGAAGAGTTCAACCTGAGCGAGAAACCAAAAAAACCTATCAAATGACAATAAGTAAAGATTTAAAAATCTTTTCTGTAAACGTTAATGGACTTAATGAACCAAGGAAAAGGAAACAAATTTTTTCTAAAATTAGAAATCAAAACGCTCAAATTACAATATTACAAGAAGTGCATATTAAAAAAAATAACCAGAAATTACTGTTGAGTTTCTGGACACAATTCAAAGTGTTGGTCATTACCTATAAAGCCCTACATGGCATCGGGCCAGATTACTTCCAGGACTGCCTTCTGCCGCATGATTCTCAGCATCCAGTCAGGTCTCACAGAATCAGCCTTCTCCAGGTCCTGTCAATTAGACAATGTTGTTTGGTAGGGCCTAAGGGAAGAGCCTTCTCTGTAGGGGCTGCAGTCTTCTAGAATCAACTCCCCCCGGAGATTCGCATTGCCCGCACCCTCCTCGCCTTCCGTAAAAGCTTAAAGACCTCTTTATGCTGCCAGGCTTGGGGCCACTAGATCCTAGCCCCCTGACTGACAAGTTTACTAGTAAGTTTTGCACACTAGTACACATGGTTATGAATGTTTTTAAATCATATTAGAGTTTTTAAAGTTCTTTTTAGTCATATTAATTGGATTGTTAGATATGTATATGTTATATTGTTTCAGATATGCTGTGAGCTGACCCGAGTCCTCAGAGAGGGGCAGCATACAAATCCAATAATTAAATAAATAATAATTAATAAATAAAATGTACGCTGAGACCATATGCACTGAAGAAAAATTCCTTGTGTGTCCAGTCACACTTGGCCAATAAAGAATCCTATTCTATTCTAAAAGTCAATACAAGCTACAAAAAATACAAACAAGAATAGAAAAGAAAAAAGAAAGGGTAGTGCGAATCCGAAGAAAAAACAAAAAAGAGAAAGAAGAAAAAAGGAATAATTTCCTTCTTCATCCCAGCAGATAAAAACATTTTTAATAGCTGATCACTGTCTCTAAAAAAAGAAAGTCTCTCTTTTTCTCATAGCTCACTCTAGATAAAGAAATCATAACTCTACCCCAATCTCTAATCTGTTATCTTTCCAAGATCCATATACAGTGGTACCTCATCTTACGAACACCTCTTCTAACAAACTTTTCAAGATACGAACCCGGTGTTTAAGATTTTTTTCCCTCTTCTTCCGAACTATTTTCACCTTACGAACCCAAGCAGCTGCTGCTGGGATGAAGGGGTTTCTTTTTTCCCCCTTTTTTGAAGAAAGAAAAGGGAGGGGCAGCTTGGAGGAGTAAAGATTTTGCATGCTTGCAAAGGCACTGAAATGGTGTCTTTTGAAGAAAGAAAAGGGAGGGGCGCCCCCCTTGCCTTTCTTCCTTCCCACTCACCCTTTAGCCTAGCCTTGCTTCTTCCACCCGCCCTCTTTTGCTGTTCCTCCCTGCCCTCTGTTCGCCTCCCTTCTAAAGTTTGGGATTTTCCTGAAGGATTTGCACCCATTATTTGCTTTTACATTGATTCCTATGGGAAACATTGTTTCATCTTACGAACTTTTCACCTTACGAACCTCCTTCTGGAACCAATTAAGTTCGTATGATGAGGTACCACTGTACAGTGATGCCTTGTCTTACGAACTTAATTGGTTCCAGGACGAGGTTCGTAAGGTGAAAAGTTCGTAAGACAAAACAATGTTTCCCATAGGAATCAATGGAAAAACAATTAATGCGTGTAAGCCCAAAATTCACCCCTTTTGCCAGCCAAAGTGCCCGTTTTCATTCTGGTGGGATTCCCCTGAGGCTCCCCTCCATGGAAAACTCCACCTCTGGATTTTGCAATGCTGCAGGGGAATCCCAGCAGGGGAATCCCACCAGGGCAAAAATGGGGGCTTCAGCTGGCAACGGAAGTCCGGAGGTGGGGTTTCCCAGCAAATGTGATGCTGCAATTTCGCTGAGGCTTCCCCCTGCTGGGATTCCCCTGCAGCATCGCAAAATCCGGAGGTGGGGTTTCCTATGGAGGGGAGCCTCAGGGGAATTCCACCAGCATGAAAATGGGTGCTTTGGCTTGCAACGGAAGTCCGGAGGTGGGGCATCCCAGCGTCGGCGGGGGGTTCGTAAGGTGAAAATAGTTCGGAAAAAGAGGCAAAAAATTCTTAAACCCCCAGTTCGTATCTCAAAAAGTTTGTATGATGAGGGGTTCGTAAGATGAGGTGTCACTGTATTTTTAAAAAATTAAATCAAATTTATGCTATCATCTTTTAAAGAGATTGAAATTCGCCTGATCAATACAGTAAAACCTTGCCAATCTGAAGGGTCTTAATCTCCCCAATAAGCAAAATATAAAGAGGAATACCATAAAATGATTAAGATACAAGGTTCAGTTGAACTTAATGTCCATAAGGCTGTTTTGTGAGTGTGGGCTTGATGGAGTCTTGATTCCCAGCCATGCTTTTCATAATTACTTGCTGTTTATATGTACATTGTGAACCTATGCCCCAGAGACAAATTCCTTGTGTGTCCAATGACACTTGGTCAATATAGAATTCTATTCTATTCTATTCTATTCTCCAGTCTAGTCTAGTTTATCCAGCATCAGCAGCAATTCCACTCACACACAAAAAATGTCTTGCTAGCCAACAAAATATCTGGTCACCATAGTAATTATAGGAATTCAATTCATACTTTGTTTTAACATGAAAATCTATGGTAGTCCTGCACTTACAACCATAATGGAACCTCACCAACACAGTCATAAATCACAAGTCATAGTACCCATAAAATGAATCACCCATGTGATCAGCTTAAATCTATGACCTTTCTTGTAATGGTCACTAAGCAAAAGCCCGTCATAAAATGAATGCTGTGATCATGGTGGGACAGTGGTTATTGCATTTTGCTGACTGCCAGCTGACTGCAATTTGGCAATTTGAATCTCACCAGGCTCAAGGTTGACTCAGTCTTCCATCCTTCTGAGGTTGGCAAAATGAGGACCCAGACTGATGGGGGCAATATGCTGACTTTGTAAACCACTTAGAGAGATCTATAAAGCCCTGTGAAGTGGTATATAACTCTAAGTGCTAGTGCTATCATAAAACAAAGACTGGTTTTAAAATCAAACCTGCGGTTGTAAAGCAAACAAACCAAGGGTTTTTTATGAAATGCTTTTGCCAAAATAAATGCCAGTTTTCAGTAAAACCTTTGTAAATCATGTTCTCATGACTGTGGGATGCTACAAAGAGCCATTTGTCATGCACCCAATATGCAGTCATGTCATTGTTGGGACCTCATCAGAGACAATCAGAACTTCAGAACAGTTTACTCCCAGGTAACTCCTTCATCACTTTGAATTGTTGCTAAGCAACTGATAGTAAGTTGAAGACTACCTCTGTACACTTTCTCCTTCTGCCACACGAATCCCAGCAACCAGTTAGGTCCCACAGATTTGGCCTTCTCCGGGTCCCGTCGACTAAGCAATGTCGTTTGACGGGACCCAGGAGAAGAGCCTTCTCTGTGGCGGCCCCAATCCTCTGGAACCAACTCCTCCCAGATATCAGAGCTGCCCCAACCCTCCTTGCCTTCCGCCAGCTCCTTAAAACCCACCTCTGTCATCAGGCATGGGGGAATTGAAATTTCCCTTCCCCCTAGGCTTATAGAATTTATACATGGTATGTTTGTATGTATGAGTGGTTCTTTAAATTGGGGGTTTTTTAGATTGTTTTTAATATTAGATTTGTTTACATTGTCTTTTTATATTGTTGTTAGCCGCTCCGAGTCTTCGGAGAGGGGCGGCATACAAATCTAATAAATAAATAAATAAATAAATAAATAAATAAATAAATAAATAAATAAATAAATAAATAAATAAATAAATAAATAAATAAATAAATAAATAAATAAATAAATAAATAAATAAATAAATAAATAAATAAATAAATAAATAAATAAATAAATAAATAAATAAATAAATAAATAAATAAATAAATAAATAAAATTATTTCCATGTCAGAAAAGAAAGGTAATGATTTCAGCTAATTAAAAATGTAAAGTGCTGTTCCATTTTACAACAGCACGAAGCTTGGAAACTTCAGCCTGATGATGGTGAATGTGATTTCACTGAAACGTCGCATAAACATGCAAAATATTACACAGGGCAAAACCCGAACTCAGAACAATCTACATACATATACCCCTGAAAATTTACGAAAACAAATATATATATAAATGGCCCTGGGTTGGGCCGAGAGGCAAAAAAAGGAGCTGTGATGTTCCTTCAATATACCAGGGTGATTTGACACAAAATGTAACCCTTCCCTGGTACAGAGCTGAAGGGATAGGATACTGTAGCCTAGAGGATAATTCTCTGCCTTACAAGGCAAAGGTTGCAGGTTCAAGTCCCAGTGGGTATGGCTAGCTGATGAGGCCAAAATAAGGCCGAAATAGATCTATCCTAGTCTCCCTTAATTTTCAAATTCAGCTTAAACATGTGACATATATATATATATATATATATGTGTGTGTGTGTGTGCTTTGTTACTCAAATAATATTTTAACATTTTTTTTTACATTAAGAGACAGAAATATCACCCTATCCATTTTACGGTTACTTTGAATTTCGTACAGTTAAGGCAATCTTTTTACAATTTTCAGCATGTGTTTTAAAAAAATGCTTCCTATCTTGAATAAAAAATGAAGCCCTAATATAAATCAAGTTTTAAAAAGAAAAGGAAAAAAAAACACAGCCTATGCTTTTCATTTCAAGAACACATCTGTCTGTTGAGCTGCATTGTGAGCTTAGCATTAGTGATCTAGGAGTTATTTTAACTGCTGCTTGGCTCCATCTCACTTGATATATTGGTTATTTTTATATATGGTGGGCCATTTGTGTGACTGATTCTGCAATTCACACCGCCTGCTGAAGGACATCTTTTGAAACAGACCTCAGAGCTGTATTTCCCGAGATAAAAACAATTGGATAAAAGTACCTTTCTGAAAAGAGGACCCTCGATTACATTTTTTCCCCTGAATTGCTTGCACAAACCAATTGGCTGGTTACTGGTAGAAATGAAACAGAGGAAAAAAAATTGATAGGATTCAGGTGTCAGTGTGCGGCATTAAAACCATTTCTTATACTTAGCAAATGGTGAATGTTGTCTCAAATTCCAGCATATGGACAAAATATAGGACAAGGCAGAAAATGGGTAGATAACAGGGGTCAGAAAACGAGAGCTGCTAATGCCTGCAGGCAGTAGAGACAATTTACATGATATTGTTATTTTAGAAAGCACAGGGCTCCATTCTCCTCTAGTTACTCAGGTCTGGGTTGAGGAAGTTCTCACCGTTTTAAAGATGATAAGCACTCAAAAGAGCATAAGAACTACTGCAGTACAAAATGGAGAACCAGGATAGATTCACAACTCTAATCCAAAACAGAGATCAAATAGACCAACTTTCACAACACAACAGAGGATGATAGGACATGTAATCAGTGTTGGAGGAGTGAATCCAATGGCACTAACTTTTCAATGTCTCACCACCTACTGGGAAAGAGCAGATAGAGATTTAAGGATGTTTGGATGCATTTCCTGTTGGTTTATCATTTTGCCTGGTCTTGGTTTAGATGACCAACTTATATCTTTCCCTCTTCCTTGAAGATCTGTATATGGGACATATACTATCTGATTTTCCATTTGGTAGAATGTAGTTAAGAAACAGTTAGCTAGCCTTGACAATCACTGTGATGAGTTTCCTCCCCATTAAACTCCTTCCAGATCTAGTTATAAAACTTACTTCAAAACCCTTAGGAAAGTTCTTTATCTCTCTTTCTCATGTCTGAATGAGACAACTTGCCACAGCCAACTCACCGTGGCCAATTCATTGTAGGACAGTTCACCATGGCCAACTTGCCAGGAGACAATTACTACAGGACAATTTAACAAGCCTATTTAATTTTACATGAAATGGCAGAAATGAGTAAACTAACCTTGGAAATACAAGTTAAAGATGATACTGAATTTTACAAAACATGGGACAAGTGGTATGTCTGGTTAAACCAAAAGAAATATTTAAAAACATAAATCTCACACAATCATTACCCTTTACCTGCAAGAAACATAAAATCTAGTTACAGATGTGTAACCTTACATTCCTACATAAAAGTACGAGCTAGAAAAACAATCCTATGTTATGAAACATAAAAATAGCTATTTAATATTACAATTTAAAGCCTGTGTAAATAATGATAGACAACATATTAGTTGATCCTGTATCCTTCTTTTTTCTTTCTTTCTTTCTCTTCCTTTTCTCCTCACTTCTTCTCTCTCTTTTCCCTCCTCTTTTTACTTCCTTTTGTGTTTTCTCCTTTTTTGCTTGTAATTATATTTGATTATTTCTTTTTTTGGTCTGTTTTTATATGCAAATAACTAATAAAGATATTTTTAAAAAAACAAGTCTATTTAATTATTTTAATTTTTAATTTTTTTATTTTTGCAATTCACATTTCATTTCATCCCCCCTTTTAGATCATTTTTAAAAAATTCTATTCCACTATTTCTTTCATATAAGTGTAACTCTTGTCCCACAATGAGTTGGCTGCTACGAGTTGTTCCACAGTGAATTGACCTTGGCAAGTTGGCCATGGTTAGTTAGCCATGGCAAGTTGGCTGTGGCAAATTGTCATAGACCTTTCTCATATACACACCCAGAACATATTGATTTGTAATAGACAAATTAGTTTTTAATAAACAAATCTGGAAGGCCCCAGATATGGGAAGGTTAATACAATTGTTTGCTGAAAGTTGTCACCATTTTGCATTTATTTGAAAACTTATTGGTAAAAATAGAAACGGTGGGAAAACCACGGTAATTATATTTGAAATAGGTGTTCCTGAGCTTATTAAACAATAAGCCTTATTAAACAACACCACTTTCTGAGTCTATAAAGCAATGCACATGCAGTTGAAGATTAGTTTTGCCTTTGTAATAAAACCCACTAGGAGTGTTTTAGCCTGGGCAAACATCAGAAACTAAAATAATGCTAGGCTTAGATAAACTAATAACCAGGGTTGAAGACTTCTCTTTAACCTTCAAACCACACTCACAAACTCACATTTTTTTTCATAATGAATAAGAATAAACCTGAAGTGTTCTGATATATCTGCTGTTCTCACATATATCATATTGTAACAATGAGAATGCAATGATTTATTATAATCACAGCTGAAAATAAAAGAACCTATCCCTTGTATTAGATACTGGTTTCTCCTGCTTGTACCACACTGAATACATGTGCATTAATTAAAATCTTGGGACTCATGGAGAAAGATTAACATGTTATATGGAAGTTAATACACATAAGGTCATCTAAAGCATGCAACCTTGCTGACACAGTACAGGAAAAATATTAATTATTATCTTTCTTTATATTGATTTCTTCACCAAGCATGAAGCTTGTGCTGAATTCCTTGCTCTGGTGAAGGGGCATTTTTACTTAATATACTATCTCTCCTCTGTTGAGTAACAAATGTTCTTCTTTTTAAAAGGTTATCCAACTTTGTGGATGAGTTCCATTGCCTTTTTGAATTTTGAGAATTCGGTGACCTCCTGGAAGAACTGTTCAATGATCCACTGATCTGTAAAGGTCAACGTGAAGAAATTAGTATAGCTTTCCTTTGTAGTCCCCCCAAATAATCACGAGAAGCTGAAGACATTTCCCATAATGTGAAAGAAATTCACTGTGTGCTAATGTTTTATCAAGACTATCATTCTAAGAATCTGTAACGAGTGTGCCTCTGCAATTAAAATGTCGTATATCATATAGTAGAAGGATAGATTTAATGCTATAGATGTATAAATCCATTTTGTTCAGTGGATTCTACTTTGACATTTTTCATACCTTCCAATGCAAGCTGAAAGTCAATTGCCTTAACGATTTCATGATTACTGATAAATTCATTTGCAAAGGAAGCCCCTAGAAATGATGCCAATCTCCCGTGCTTATTTCATCCCACATCCCCAAGATATCAAGGCTTTCCACAATTGCATTATGCATTAAAAAATCTGACATGACATGGGCAAGAACTATTTCATCAGGTATCCATAGATGCTAGTGAACTGGTGGTAAATTCTGCCTTTTTGGCCCACAAAGTCAATGACATTCCAAGTACAATCTGTCTATATGTGTGATAACCTCTTGAGTTATTAAAGTATGCTAAATAAGAGTTTATTTTCCAAGGTATTAGGTAGCTATTAAAGGTAAAGTTTCTTTGAACTGAGCTCAGAAGCATTCATACACTTTTCTGGGCAATTAATTAATTAATTAATCACCCAGAAAAGTGTATGAATGCTTCTGAGCTCAGTTCAATTTATTTATTTATTTATTTTTATTTGTTTGTTTGTTTGTTTGTTTATTTATTTATTTATTTAATTATTTAATTAATTAATTAATTGGACTTGTATGCCGCCCCTCTCCGTGGACTCGGGGCGGCTCACAACTTATATCAAAATACATAACAATAGTTTGTCCAATTAATATACTAAAAACAATTCTTAGATTTCTAATTTAAAAACATTCATTCACATTCATACATTAATCATGCTAACAACATTTCGTTGGACCGGGGAAGGTCTAATGTCCCCAGGCCTGAAAGTAAAGATATGTTTTTAGGCTCTTTCAGATGGCAAGAAGGGCGGGGGCCAGTGTTCCCTCTAATTTTTTTGGGGGGTGAGCGGAAAAGTATAGTGTCTGAGCGGCAGTCCCTTCGGGACTGCGCGGTACAGAAATAATAAATAAATAAATAAACAAACAAACAAACAAATAAATAAATAAAAAACCCACCCTGTTTTGCCTTAGAGAATTTCAAAATAAAATACTGTACTGTGTGTCTATAACAGTGAGCTCATAATAGGGCAACTCTATCAATATCAAAATGCCACTTAAATAGTTGAGCTAGTTTCAAACTAGATTTTGATTTTCTTTCTCTCTTCCTTACTCCCATTCTTTTTCTTTCTCTTTTCCTTCCTCTCTTTTTTCTATCTGTTTCTCTCTCTTCCTCTCTTCCTCTCTCTCTCCTTCCCTCTCACTCTTTCCCTCTCGGCTTCTGGGCAGGTTTGGAAAACTCTGAGTTGATGATGATTTTTAAGTGAGTGATTGCTCACTGCTCAGCTTAGAGGGAACTATGGCAGGGGCAGTGTGAATCTCCAGGGGGAGCTGATTCCAGAGTGCCAGGGGCCCCACAGAGAAGGCTCTTCCCCTAGGTCCCGCCAGCCGACATTGTTTGGTTGACGGGACCCTAAGGAGACCAACTTTGTGGGACCTCACCAGTTGCTGGGATTCGTGCAGCAGAAAGCGGTCTTATAGATATGGTATGGATATGTGACGTGAAACTGCTTTCTTCCACTATATGACATGACTTCCCTATAGCCACAAATTTTCATGACATCTTCCACTCAAGTACTTACCAGATCTGATTTCTAAGCTCAACCAAATACTATTCCAAGTCAAGCATGCTTCACCTTGTAAATCTCTTCTTTTACTCAACCTCAACTGATGATAGGTTTACCTTTTCCAGTTCTATATCCCAAACCTACAAAGCTATGCTTCACTGAACACACAAGAAGGATTGAAGCTGGACTAGGTATGCTCATATCTAACCTAGTGGATGACAAACAACATTATTTCCTGTCATCTGGATTTGAATCACAAATTGAGTATCCAGTGTTTTCAACAAAATGCACACTGACACAATATAACTTCCATCCCTATTATACTTGCAGGCAAGACCACACCATATATACAAATGGTGAATCAGGCATTAGATTCTCATGGGAGTGTGAACCCAAATGGAAATTGAGCATGTGAGGGATCTAGATCTAGATTACACATTCCTCCTTTCTCTCCCAGTTCTGGGGAAAATATACCTTCCATGAAAAAAGTCTCTGGTGTACATATTGTTGGAGGTGAATATCTGCATGGAGAAAACTTCATGCAATTTATTTATTTATTTATTCATTCATTCATTCATTATTTATTCATTCATTCATTCATTCATTCATCATTTACTTACTTACTTACTTAGTGAGTCCAATACAAATTGAAAGTTACAGAGAATAAAAATATGTAGTAGTAAATATCAGGGAAAGGATAGAAGAAAAGATATAAGCATAGAATATATCAATGAAGAAGAGAGGAAAAGACATATGAATGGAAGAAAAGATATATAGATATAGGAGGGGCAATTGGACAGGGGACGGAAGGCACACTAGTACACTTATGTTTGCCCCTTACTGACATTTTAGGAACCTGGTAAGGTCAATCATGGATAATCTAAGGGAAAAATATTGGGGGTTGACACCATGGAGTCCAGTAATGAGTTCCATGCTTTGACAACTCGATTGCTAAAGTCATATTTTTTTACAGTCAAGTTTCGAGTGGTTGATATTAAGTTTGAACCTGTTGCGTGCTCTTGTGTTATTGCGGTTGAAGTTGATGTAGTCGTTGACAGGCAGGATGTTGCAGCTTTTCAAGGGTTCTACACTACTGAAAATTCGGTACAATCAGGATTCCAGATTGCATCAAAGTCTTATCTGTAAACGTGAAGGTTCTCCTCTTGCAAAGAGGATTGTGAGTGGCTCCTGTGTTTTTAAGAGGTAGGGATGGGCAATATAGCCTCACTCTCTTTCCTATTCATTCAGTGCATGAAGGAAATTTCTGACAAGAGCATCATTGCAGCAAACTTCCTTTGACAACAAGGTCAGAAAGAAAGCCACTAGCTCTTGGAAGACACTGATAAAAGACTAGCTGCCTGAACTGGGCATCTTCCATTCCATTATTGATTTCTATCCAGTGGCCTTAGCCAAAAAAAATCATTACAGTAAAAAAAAATATTAAAACTATGTATGATGAAGTGCAGAAAGCACACAATGATGAACAACATAAACATAAGCAAGTTATAGTGTCATCAATGCAGAGAGAGCAGAATAGTTCATCAACCCAATATCATTGGCCTCACACTGATTCAGCAAAACTCCATTCTGCCTTGAGCTTGCTATCCCAGGGTCACTATTGACAAAAGTTGCCTGGCTCCATAGACAAAATTTGTCCTTTGAGAAATTACAGCAGACTATGCATTCTTTTCATCTCAATCTAGGCCAAATGACCCAATCAAATAACCAATTCTCTTAAATGTGTTCTTATTCAATCATTGATTCATGAGATACATACCAAGAGGTGGGGGGAGAAAGAGAGAGACAAAGAAACATAATAAAATGTTAGGCTTGCAAGAAAATAATAAGTAAGGATTCCATGAAAACATGAGCAAGTGAAAGAATGGCAAGCTCTCTCATTTCCACCACCAAAAGGTTTTTGAACTGTCCAACTGTAACATTATATGTCATAAAATCCCTTGGAAATGCCAAACCATTCCAAAACAACTTGTATATGATTTTAGTATTGGGGGGGGGGGCCGGGAGGGGATTCTTAAAGTCCTTTGTTCCATGGCCTTTTTCCTCAGTTTTTTTATAACTTGGCAGGCATGGATGATACTTGTTATTCTAAATGAAAATGAGCAACATATTTATAGAACACAGTCTGAGTAACATTTCTGGAATACCGAATTGCCAAATTAATTTGGAATGTCTCCAGTGGCCTTTGGTCAACCATTAAATGAATGTTCAAGAAGGGACAGCAGACTGAATTAGTCTCTATATGATTCATTAAGTCAATACACATGATATTATATTATGTGAGAAAATTGGAAGGCACTTTACGCTAAGAATGGCTATTGATTCTACACTGTGACAAAGCTTCAGGCAGGGGAGTTTTAGTCATACTGTAATTGAAGGCATCAAGGAATTAATCTTTTGTCTCTGAAGCTAGTATTTTATCACAGAGCAACATGAGCAGCAATAACCTTTCTAACCTAGTGTCCTCCAGATGGCCAGGGAATTGAACCTCAGCTTCTTTGCGAACATCTGAAACTGAAAGTATCTGTTGAGGTTTATTTTTATATTGGTCAGAGCAAACTTTGCCTGAAGTGTTCTAATCAGCCTATAGATGGCGCCTTCCAACCACAGAAAAGCACGCTACACATAATTGACTGTTTAATCCCTGCCTTTCAACAATTCCCACTTACAGGAGACTCCAAAGTGCATATGCATCACCCTCCATGAGCAGCTCAGGCAGTATGAATTACTGATTGTAAGGAGCCAGGAGCAGTGTCCTTTGGAAGGAGACTGTTTTCTGAGCTCTAATCTTTCACTAAGGATGATATGGGAGGTGGGGGTGGGAGGATGCATGAGTGAAGGTCACAAATAAGTCTTTCTGACATTTCGCTTTTAGTCTCAAGTCAGTGAGCACTTTGGTTTTGTAAATTTTAACCGTGAAAATATTTAACCTTCAAAACTGATGGCCTAGGGAAGGGTTTCCCAACCTTGGTGATTTTAAGAAGTGTGGTCTTCAACTCCCAGAATTCCAGAGCTGGCTGGAGAATTCTGGGATTTGAAATTTATGCTTCTTAAAGTTATCAAGATTGGGAAATCCTGATGTAGGGCAGTGGCAAGAGGGATGAGGAATAATAAAATAACAATTATTTCAGCCCATTAGCTGCAAGAACAATTATACATTGTGTGTGTGTGGGTGTTTAGAAGTGTAAAACTTCAAACTGTTGTCTAAGAACTTTTTTTTTCAACTGTTTGCAACAATTTGCAACTTCTATTTCTTCTGTATCATCTTCTTGGCTTATTTCACTGTCAGTCATCTTTTAACCCCACTAGTGATCCCAGCCAATGATGTATGATCCCATCAAAGGACAAGGACTGAGGTAGACATATTAAACATTAACCAATTTACTTTGATAATGTACCAGTGATAAACCTGAAACTGCCATGGTTTGGGGGCTGACTAGTCATATATCCTCACTTTTGTGAAAATCACACATATGTGTGGCCCCAGGAATGTTAGGACAAGACAAAATAACTCAACCTTACCATCTTATAGGCTACGTCTAAGACAATGATGGGAAACCCTTTTTCCCTTAGGTGCCGAAAGAGCGTTTGCGCACCCTAAGTGCCCACACCCATAATTCAATGCCTGAAGAGGGCGAAAACAGCTTCCCCCACCCCCAGAGGCCCTCTGGAGGATGGAAACGGACAGTTTCCCAAAACCTGGTGAGCCCAGTAGGCTTGTTTTTTGCCCTCCCCAGGTTCGAAAGGCTTCCCTGGAGCCAGGGGAGGGTAAAAATGCCCTCCCCCATGCCCCCAGAGGCTCTCTGGTAGCTAAAAATGCCCTCATAGAGCCTCTGTGTAAGCCAAATATCACCTGGCCAGCACACACATGCATGTTGGAGCTTAGCTAGAGCAGCAGCTTGTGTGCCAGCAGATATGGCTCCACGTGCCATAGCTGCCATCACTGGGCTAAGGTGTAAGATCTAAACTGCTTTGGTTCCATGTCGTAAATATTACTCAAAGTTAAGGATGCGATTTGTTTGAATTTCTGCTTAATTTTTTCAACCAGTCACCAAGCCGCACCAAGGTTATTATGGCGTTAGATTTCTTCTCATAGAGTTTTTGTTCTGTACCTCTGACTTTTCCATGTTCCTTCTTCATTTGTTCATTTGTTACCAGTGAAGGGAATTTAATGCTATCTTAAAATCTACCTTGCAACTTCTCAAAAGTTTCTTGTTCCAAAAAAGCAAGCTCCATTCTCTATAGCATTGTTAGGGTGCTTCTCTTGATATTGTTGTTTCCAACTGTAGATACCTCTGAAAACTCCAGACATCCAATTCTTCCCAATCTGAAAAGACCAATGAAAAGAGTACCTCATGACTTCTTGGAAAGTTAATGGAAATTTGGGAAGCCAGACCAGCTGCAGATCACGGGAGAACTTTGTGTACAATTGTATACTGTATAATTAATAGCATGTTGAAAGTAAATAAAAACCCCACAATCCAGTAATGGGCTGCTGCCCCCACAGGGTGTGTTTGTGTGCATAACTTTATGCATTATTTATTGAATACTTGATAGTTTTTTATTGTCTTTCCTTCTCTAGTGCCTTAGTATGATCCTTAATTACTTTTAAAATAGGAAATAATTAAATAGTACGTTTTTACCCATAAACGCTTTAATCATTTTAATCATTAGAACTGAACTTTTATAGCAATTAAAGAAAATGTAACTACTTGCTTAATCTGTTATCATACTGAACCTTGTGGGTTCAGTACAAAACCTTAAAATGTTACTGTGTTCCTCAACAAATAATGTTGTCGATCATTTGTCCTTTTTGTGGCTATTCAAATAATGTGACTTAATCAACTGAAAAAGACTCCAAACACCTGTTTGAAAACTTATCTTGGTTGGTAAGACACTCCCACCCAGTCACATGATCTTTAAGCCACCCCAGTCACATCATTGTCAAGCCAATCCCACCTGGTCACATGGCTGGCAAGCTACTCCTACCCTACTCACATGACCATCAAGCCATACGCACAAAATAAGGCACACCCACAGTGTGGCAGTAAAAATTTTGTCAGCCCATCACTACCACAATCTAAGCAGAAAGTTTAATTAAAATGTTCCTCTCCCTTGAAAATAGAAAAATAAACTCTCATCAAAATAAAATGTTATATATTAAATATGAAGAACACTTTTTTCCCATCTAAAACTTCTTGCAGTATCAATCACTTTTCTTTTCTGCCTCAGAGTGTTCAAGAAGGCCTCTTCTCCGCAAATACAACTGCTATAATGGTCTGTCATGGTCAGACCATTTCCTGCTGCGGCTTAACTTCAAGGCTCCAATCCTCCCCCGCAGGGAGGCGGAACCGACTAGGTGGTTCCGGCCCAGACGTCTGATGGACAGCAGTGTCGACTGACAATGAGTCAGTTGAGGTGACTGGGGCCCATCCTTGTACATCTGTCTGGGAGGAGTTTAACCTGGTGACACCTGATGAAGTGGACAAGGCCATTGGAGCTGTGAGTTCTGCCACCTGTTTGCTGGATCCGTGTCCCTCCTAGCTGGTTTCGGCCAGCAGGGAGGTGACACGGAGCTGGCTCCAGGAGATTGTCAGCACTTCTTTGGGGAGGGGGTCCTTTCTGGCTCCCTACAAGGAGGCACTTGTGGGCCCCCTCCTCAAGAAGCCTTCCCTGGACCCAGCTGTACTTAATAACTATCATCCGGTCTCCAACCTTCCCTTCATGGGGAAGGTTGTTGAGAAGGTGGTGGTGCTCCAACTCCAGCGGTCTTTGGAAGAAGCTGATTATCTAGGGCCTCAACAGTCAGGATTTAGGCCTGGCTACAGCATGGAAACTGCTTTTGTTGCGCTGATGGATGATCTCTGGTGGGCCAAGGACAGGGCTTGTCCTCTGTCCTGGTGCTTCTTGACCTCTCAGCGGCTTTCAATACTGTATCCTTCTGCGCTGACTGGGGGTTGGGAGTGGGGGGCACTGTTCTGCAGTGGTTTTCCTCCTACCTCTCCAGTTGGTCGCAGTTGGTGTTAGTGGGGGGTCAGAGGTCGACCTCTAGGTTACTCCTTGTGCCTCAGGGGTCAGTTTTCTCCCCCCCCTGCTATTCAATATCTACATGAAACTTCTGGGTGAGATCATCCAAGGGCATGGGGTGAAGTATCATCAATATGCTGATGATACCCAGCTGTACATCTCCACCCCATGTCCAGTCAGTGAAGCAGTGGAAGTGTCAACAGGCTCAAACTCAATCCTGACAAGACAGAGTGGCTGTGGGTTTTGCCTCCCAAGGACAATTCCATCTGTCCATCCATCACCCGGGGGGGATTTTTGATGCCCTCAGAGAGGGTCTGCAACTTGGGCGTCCTCCTCGATCCACAACTAACATTAGAGCACCATCTTTCAGCTGTGGCGACGAGGGTGTTTGCCCAGGTTCACCTGGTGGACCAGTCAAGGCCTTATTTGGACCGCAATGTTTCGACTACTGCAACGCTCTCTACATGGGGCTACCTTTGAAGAGTGTTCAGAAACTTCAGATCGTGCAGAATGTGGCCGTGAGAGCAATCTGCTGATCAATTTCCGGTCACAATTCAAAGTATTGGTTATGACCTATAAAGCCCTACATGGCATTGGACCAGAATACCTCTGAGACCACTTTCTGTCGCACGAATGCCAGCAGCCAATTAGGTCCCACAGTGTTGACCTTCTCCAGGTCCCGTCAACTAAACAATGTTGTCTGGCAGGACCCAGGGGAAGAGCCTTCTCTGTGGCGGCCCCAGCCCTCTGAAACCAACTCTACACAGAGATTAGGACTGCCCCAACCCTCCTCACCTTTCATAAGTTATTAAAAACTCATCTATGCCGCTAGGCATGGGGAAATTAACACACACACCAATTATCAAGGTTGGTGTATGGTTTGATTGGATTGTGTGATTATTTTATTATAAGGGTTTTAAATTGTATTTTTAAAATTGGATTTGTACACTGTTTATGTTGTTGTGAGCTGCCCCAAGTCATTGAGGAGAGGAATGGCATACAAATCCAATAAATTATTATTATTATTATTATTATTATTATCATCATCATCATCATCATCATCATCATCATCATCAGGTATCCTTTGCAAACAAAATCCAACTAAATGCACCCACACATTATTCTAGTTATGCTCAACCTTAATATATGCACCAATTCCTGACTATGATTTTATTTATGAATTAAATTATGGTATGTATGATCCTGTATCCCCTTTTAACATTTTTAAATGACTTGGAGTATCTTAATGGTGGCTTAAAATAAACGGACAATAAAGTAGTATGATAGCAAAATGATTACACTTTTTTTTTACAGTGTAGCATTTAAGTGTAGCAACCTAAAAAGAATAAATTGCAAGGCAGGACTGGAAATATTAGTTGAGCAGCATAATACACACAGACGAAATGCTCCTATTAATGAATCTTGCAGATGAAATGCTTTCTTTAGCATATTATCACCTGTGATGAAATATCTCTAAGAGCATCTTTAAAAAGAACTAAGTGCTCTGCATTTGTAATATAGTTTTGTTGTTTTTGTGTGGTAATACTATATTGAATCCTTTGGAAGTAATTAAAGCTGAAACTGATCCAGCTTTTCTGCGTGTCCAACGCTTCTTGCAATTTATAGCTAATTGGCAGGTGAGCAAGATAAGTAGCACTGAATGGTGCCACTTGATGCAGGGCCTGTCTAAAGGAGCACCCAGAAGCCTTTCACACAGGGAGAGGCTATTGACATACTGTATGGAAAAGGGAAAAGAGTGAATGTTCACCTAAGGAAACCAGGCAAGTGGCTTACCATCTGGAGGAGGAAATAAGTATTTTACATTTCAGAAAAGGGAAGAGAAATGATAGGAAACCTGAAAGATAGAAAGCCTTTGAGTCACTAGACTATTTGAGTGAAATAATAGAATAATGATACAATTTAGAACTTTTCCTTTACAATGATCACTTTTTCTTAGTAGATACCTTTTTCTTTAACTCCTCAGAACAAGCCAATAATCCCAGTTTCAAGTTTGGCCTTCATGTGATAATCCCAGTTTCAAGTTTGGCCTTCATGTGATAGATACATTCAACCAATATGATATAGTAAAATATCCTGTTTAACAAAGAAGGGGGAGTTGAAATATGACACGTGACATATACTGCATTTTAACTTATTATTTGTTCAAATTCCCTCTATTTTAGCCAATTTTATTGTATTTTAACCAGTCACAGTTTTATGATGACCGATGTGGTCCTTTTTCTCGCTTTGATATGGTCGATTGACTAATCAAATAAAGTTGATATTGATTGATTGACATGTGACAACAACATGTCATCACAAGTTTGACATTCCTGATCTAAAGGGAATTATAAAGGTAAAATGTTCCATGAATCTAAAGATATCTAGTAACCTCATGGGCACAGAACTAGTCCACAACTTTTCAGTACTTAAGATGAGCAGCTCAAATGATATTTCTGTGTTCCTGGTTGGTAGCAAAATTTGGAGTATCTCATTTATGCCATCCTCTCATTCTATTCTTCTCAAAGTATTGGACTTTAATCTCGGGGGGGGGGGAGGACTAGACAGTTGAATTGCATTCCCTATTTAACATAGAAAAGTTAAAAAAAAATTCTGGTTTCTGACCCGCAAATGCAACTTTTTGTTTGTTTTCTTTCCAATTTTTATTTTAGTGAATACTAGAAATGTTGATTAGAATACAGTATTGTTCGTAAAGATTTGAACAACTTCCTAAAGAGAGGAGGTAGAGCCCGTGTAGAAAAATGAAATTAGAACAGAATTATACATATCCTCTTGGCCCTATGAGAAATCACCCTGTGTTTAAGTATGCAGCTCTACCAGGTTAAAAAAAATAGGTTCGCTCAGGTATAGTCGTCACTGGACAAGGGTAAAATAATTATAGTATATAGAAAATAAGTTGCATAGAGAATCTTGTTGAAATATCAGTATTGGATGAAAATTATTATCTGAAAGTTTGTAAGTACAGTATTTGGTACGGTGATCAAGGATGCACTATAAAGTTTCCTCCCCGCTTAAAGAACCACAGCACTCAATATTTCCCAGTTATTAAAAAAAAGCTGTACCTAAATTCAACTTCATTCAGCCCAGAAAGAATCAATTAAGTTTACCTCTCAGGAAGGTGAGCAAGAAAGGAAGGATTACTTTTTATTCCTCTTGTGTTCACATATCATTCCAAGCTCCACATGACACAAGAGTTTAAATGGATCACTGCTTAGTCATTTGAGCTGCTCTTTGGCTTAAAAATGTCAAGTGCAGGGCAAACACCTGCATAGTTCAAGTCTGCAGGAACTGACACCAAAAAGATAATAAGACACAGAGTAAACTATTGAAACTGAAACTAACCTGACATGAAATGATAGTTGTTTCATCGCTAGTGAAAAGGTCACTCAAATATACATGATAAACATGTTTTCTGAAGATTATGGCACATCAGTTGCTCTGCACTGAATGTACACAGGACTTCAAACTTAAAAGTGGTTGTACAGATCAGCCATTATTATATCATGTTGAGGGATTGTAGGTATTTCTCAATTTATGAACTATTGGGACTTGAGTGTTCATCACTAAGCAATACCGTCCTTAAATGAGCCACACTAAATTTATGACTGTTTTTGCTGTGATCATTAAGTGAATTACAAACCATTTGGACATTAAGTGAATCAAACTGGCCACATTAATTTGTTGGAAGCCTCCTGGGAAGGCCACAAATGGCAATCACATGACCCCAGGATTCTATAACCATCGTAAAGACTCGGAGCAGCTCACAACACAAAACGTGATACAAATCCAACAATAAAAAAGCAATTTAAAACCCTACATATAAAAAACAATCATACATCTCAGACAAACCTTGTGTAAAACGGGAAACGGCCCGGGGCAGTTAATTTCCCCATATTAAAACCAACCCCGAACCCCAAAGCTGAGCTGATCCCCCGGGAACCTCGATGCCACAAGGATTCCCCCGCACCCACTCTGCACACCAGGAGGATTCCCCCGAGCCTCCAAAGCCCTCAGCGACCTCCCCTTTATAAGGGGCTCTCTTTATAAAGGGCTGTACCTGCCGGTGCCTTCCTTTTCACCCTGGCATCCAAAGGGCGAACACCTGCCCACTCTCCCTATCTTTCAGTGTGCCTGGTGGGTCGCCCTTAGGGGGCTGAATAGGAATTTTTGGCAGTCTCGACGCTTTAGTTGTGACCGTTTTTTTGCCTGTTCCACACTGCAGTGTGGGATGGATGGTTAGGGAGTGCTTTGCATATAGTTTTGATTTGGTTAATTTGGCTTACCTTGGTCACTGGGTAGGCAGGTTAGGGGCGGAAATTGGGAGGTGGTTAGCAACTCGTGTTCTCCTTTGGGCATCTTTGGGGATGATTGGCAGACTCTCTCCAAAAGCTCATGGTGTCATAAACTGGCCTGAACGATTGGGGAGAGATTATCTCTGCGTCTCGCCCCATCCAATTGCCTGTTTGGGATTGGACGGCAAGACCTCCCACATGCATGGCATGGCTTGGATCCAGGTGAGGGCGTGGTCCCCTTCACCTGGGTCAGCAAGGAGCTATGCACATAGTTTCCCAGGAACATTTATTGATATAATTTCCACCCCAAAATTCTTAGTTGACCTCTGCAGGTCCCAGTTTTGTTGTTTAATTAAATAAAGTTATATTTATTTAATAAAAGTGACTCTATTTAAAATCCAGCTCTGTGTCCACGTTTTCACTCCACTTCCGGCACAAATGTGTACTGATTGTGGTAGGATGCTAGGCCACCTGCTTTGATTCAGCATCCTACCAGATAAGAGGAAAAGTAGCAGACTATGGAAGATACCTGAATAGGAGAAAGATACAGGTGGCAATGCATATCATAGTGGATTGGTAGGTAGAGAAATGTGCCTTCTCTGTCACAGTGCCTTATGTATGGACCATCCTCACTCTGGAGATACAGTCATGATCCTGTTATGATGCTGTGAAGGCCAGGGACATTCCCAGGGGTTAAGGCAGGATGTTCGTTATGAAATTGTGGTGTGAACCAAGATGATGTGTGTACTTTGAGATTTTAATGGGGGAGGAATTTACTTGGTTATTCTTTGCAGTTTATGTTTTAATTATGGTTTTATTTTATTTTCATTGCCCAGAGTTTTATTAGATAGATATTTAGGTAAATTTAATTAAGCTATTTGCTTATTTGCTTATTAAATTTGTTTGCTGCTCAATTTGCTGCAATTCTAAGCAAATTGAGCAGAAATTCTGCTCAATTCTAAGCAAATTGAAGCAGAAAGTTCTAAGAAACTGCTGACATTGTGACAGACTGTATCTAACTAACTTTAAATACAGCACATTTCAGTCTCTTATTATGATTTGACATTCAACTGATAAACGTGAGGAATGAAAAAAAAATCAATGTAAGTCTCTCACATGAACATGACTGAAATGCTGACCTGATTATTGTAATCTTCTGCTAGGTCCCCAGTAAAATTAACCATTCTCTAATGTTTTGAACTGTATTATTCCTGAGATCACTCAGCCTCACATACTTTTGTTGTGTAGCTGACTGTACTCACTGTATCACTTGAAATGCTGATTGGCAACATTAGCAGTTAAATAGATAGCCTCATTGTTCTATGCAAAAGAGTTCATGGGACTATGTTTATGCTATCAATATATGCAAATCAGAAAGTTTCTCTGCCATGTGCTCTCACTATGCATGTAAATGTTTAGGAAAATTGTATTTGTCTTAAATGTACCTTGATGACACAACGTGGATAAAGTTATACTATAGTGACACTAAAGATTTACATAGGCAATGTGGGTCAATAAATTATGTTTAAAAATTCTTTCTGGTCAAGGAAAGGTTAAATGGAATTGCTAATCATGGCATTTCTTCTCTCTCTCTGTCTCTCTGTCTCTCTCCGTCTCTCTCTCTCTTCCCCTCACTCTCTCAGCAAGTTTAATAAGCCAATATCAAGGGCATCAGGGCCTCTAGCTTTTGAAGATTTAAGACTTTTAAATGTGAAGCACCTCATTATATCTGAATATTTTCAATGCAGAAGATAAGACACTGATGATATGACACTAGATATCACTGGCAGTTGTTTGACTTTGAGTTCCATTTGAAATGTACACCGTTTGCCTTTCTTTTTTTAAAAAAAAGTAGATTGTGGAATATAATACTTATAAACCATATAGTATAAGATGATGTATTACTTTTCAAATAAGAACATAAAAAAGAAGACCGTCCTGTTTTCTCGCTTTGTATAAATAATGAGCTATTGTACTTTGTAGTGTATAACATTTGCTACACGGCCAATTGACTTGCTTCCTCTTAGTCAACTACAGTGTTTACCTTCTTATACAAACCTTTTCAAAACCATTAAAACTAAGAGGATTAGCATCACATTTCTACCAAAATGTGCTTTTATTTCAGCAAATGCTACTTTCACTCTTAGAAGAGATTAAAAAGCCTGAAAGAAATTGTTTCTTCATTGTTGCCCACTCACTAAAACAGACATAAACTCTCTCTCTCTCTCTCTCTCTCTTTCTCTCTCTCTCTCTCGCTCTCTTTTAAGTGCTGTCCCTATTAAAGAGGATTTGAAATGAATTCAATTACTGGGGAGGAGGAAGAGAAGTATCCTGAAATATGGATTACTTCCCAAAAACGTAATATAGAAGTTTGAAGTTCACTATGCAGAGGTAACATCATACTAAGCAAGAATCTGTCAGATACTGTTGGCTATGCTGCTTTAGTTAAGGCGTCATTTCTGTTAAAGTGTTTTAGTTAGGGTTAATTAAGGTGATAATTTTTGTGCACTAGTTAGCTTTTTATAATTAAATGAACAACTGACCGCTTTGTTCAATAAACATGTTAATTACTTATTGAAGCTCATAGAACCATAATAATGCAATTTAAAGCATATTTGGGGGAAGCCATTAGCACTCCCTGACCTTGGTAATTTTCTTGCAGATGTTTCATTACTCAAACTAGGCAGCAACATCAGTGCACTGATAATGTTACCTAGTTTGGCTAGTGAAACGTCTGTAAGAAAACAACCAAGCATGGAGAGCATCAAGAGCCTCTCATTTCAACCCTGAGCTACACATATTCTCTTTTATTGGTAAAGAATAGTCATTCATTCATTCATTCATTCATTCATTCATTCATCCATCATATTTTTAAATTGGCCATCTTACCTGAGTTGTGACAGTTTACAATTTTAAAAAATCCTGATATAAAACCATAAGTTAGAACAAAGTTAAGTCATAATTAAAAACTTAGACTTAAAATATTAAAAATTTGAGAATTAAAAAGAGAATAGTTTCTGAAGTTCAGAAGATTAGGGTTACACCTCACCTCCAGCAGGAAGGTGTTCCAAAGGGTAGGACAATGGCAACAAGACGGAGCGCCTGTGGGTTCTGCCTCCCAAGGACATGTCCATCTGTCCGTCTTTTACTCGGGGGGGAGCGAATTCTGACCCCCTCAGAGAGGGTACACAACTTGGGCATCTTCCTCGATCCACAGCTAACTTTGGACAATCATCTTGCAGCTGTGGTGAGGGGTGCGTTTGCTCAGGTTCACCTGGTGCATCAGTTGCAGCCCTATTTGGACAGGAGTCTCTGCTCACAGTTGTTCACACCCTTATCACCTCGAGGTTTGACTACTGCAATGCTCTCTACATGGGGCTACCTCTGAAGCGTGTTTGGAAACTTCAAATTGTACAAAATGCAGCCCCGAGGGCGGTCATGGGCCTCTCTAGGCATGCCCATATTCCTCCAACACTCCACAGACTGCATTGGTTGCCGATTGGTTTTCGGACACAATTCAAAATGTTGGTAATGACCTATAAAGCCCTACATGGCATTGGGCCAGATTACTTGTGGGACTGCCTTCTGCCACATAAGTCCCCGATTAGGTCCCACAGAGTTGGCCTTCTCCAGGTTCCGTCAGCCAGACAATGTCGATTGGAAGGGCCTAGGGAAAGAGCCTTCTCTGTGTGGGGGGTGCGGCCCTTTGGAATCAGCTCCCCCTGGAGATTCGCACTGCCCCCACCTTCCTTGCCTTCCATAAGACTCACCTATATCGCCAGGCTTGGGGCAATTAGGTCTCAGCCCCCTGGCCAATAAAATAAGATATATGTTGTATGATTGAACTGTTTAATTGTTTTTAAATATTGGATTTTTAGATTGTAATTTTAAACTTAATTAGATTTGCCATTGTACTGTATTGTTATATTATATGTTGTTAGCCACCCTGAGTCCTCAGAGAAGGGCAACATACAAATCTAATTAATAAATTAATTAATAATAAATAAAATAAACAGTCTTTCTTGCTGGATTCTGCCAGTTAAAATGTTTTAACCAATGGGATCCATAACTGCTTGCCCGATGAACAAAGATCCATTTTCTGCTTGAAACATCAATTGAAGGAAAATTCATCACACTCTTAGATCATTCATTTTACCATTGTTTTACCAGGGTTTTTAGCTGTTGTAGTATTGGATTTTTACATTCTGTTTTTTGTCACTGTTGTTAGTCGGCCCGAGTCCATGGAGAGGGGCGGCATACAAATCCAATAAATAAATAAATAAATAAATGAATGAATGAATGAATGAATGAATGAATGAATGAATAAATAAATAAATAAATAAATAAATAAATTGAACTGCTATTACTGGGAAAAGCCGCCCCGAGTCTGTGGAGAGGGGCGGCATACAAATCTAAATAATAAATAAATAAATAAAATAAAATAAAATAAAAAGGTTTTTCCTTATTTTTAATCAAAATCCACTTTTTACAAGTAAGGACATTTTATCTAAGACGCTGCCCTCTGAGATAACAGAGACATTAAGCTTTTGTTTAACACTCCTTCTGGATTTTGATGGTGTTAACATATTATCCCCAATCAACTTTTTTCTCACAACCTAACATACCAGAAACATTCTTATAAGACTTCATTTCCAGTGATTATTATTGTCCTTTCTGAATGTCTGAATGTAATAATTCTCCAGATGTGATCCCAAGACCGGAATACGGAGATGTGAAAGTCTGACCACTATGAAGTTTATAGCTCTATTGTTATGGTTTAAAATAATTTTTGTCCTACTGATAGTCATTTCATGTGGTGCTGCCAGATTCATATTCATCCTGTGAGAACCTGCAATTCCACAACCTTTTTCACATGTATTGAAAGCAAGCCAGAATTTTTTCTATCATATGACTGTGCACTGGAGCTTTATCCTGATGAAATTTCATTTTCTGTACAATTATTTACTCATCCATGACTATTTTTTTCATCTTTCTGTGTCTCTAAGCTTTAGCTAGCCCATCCCACTTTGGAACATCTGAAAATTTAATAAGTAAACCCCCCCTTTTCTCATCCAAATAATAATTTAAAACATTGACGAACACTCATACTTCCTTAAACTTCCCTTAACTATAACCATATAAAAATAATAGTAAATAGTTAACAATGTGATTATTTTTGTAATATACAGTGGGTATGTTATTCTGCTTAATGCAGGACCAATCATTTACAGTCCACAAGAACTGTTCTCCTTTTTTTAAAAAAATGCTAAAATAGATTGCAAGATAAAACTGTTTCGTTTATTAGTTTATTACAATAGTTTATTGTAACTATTTTGGACCTTTGCCTCACCTGCTGTCTCAAAACAAAACAGTCAAAATGAAAAATTTATCCACGCCCATACCAATGAAGTTACCACATCACAGGCCAAGCCACATTCCCAAGGCCTTCCGTGGCCAAAAAAGTAAACACAAATAAATTTTGAAAATATATCCTATAACCCAAGGCCTATCTTTTTATGTACTTTGTGGTTATTTCCATATTTTTCATCTGCTGAGGGATAAATGGGCAGTTTAACATTCCTCTAGTGCAAACATTCTAAAAGCTCAGTGTCTTTCTTTCCTGTTAAAAAATGTATATCTGGTCTTTTTTTAAGGTCTTTTTTTTAAAACAAGTTAAAAATATATGAGAGTTGCCCAGAAAGTAATGCACCACATTTTTTTTTCCAACCTACAGTAATGGTACGAATGCAAAACTTTAGATATACATTATTTGAATTGTCAGGGGTGCATGTGTACATTTTGTGTTTCTTCAGACAGATAACGTAGCTGCAGCAGTGTTTCAAAATGGCTTATGTAAGTGAAGTATGTTACAAGCAGCATGTCATCAATGAATTTCTCATTGCGGAAAAATAAACTCTTGGGAATATTCACAAACGTTTGTGTGCAGTTTATGGAGAATCTGCAGTCAACAGAAGTACGGTTAGTCACTGGGCTCAGAGGGCGAGGCCATTAGAAGAACAGAACAGAAAAACAGAGAGTGAGGCCATTAGAACAAGAGTGGTACCGACAGGGCATACATACCCTTGTGTCTCGCTGGAGGAAGGCCATAGAACAGGATGGAGAAGAAACATCATTCTTTGTTGTGTGTAAGTTTCATTGTGTTCAATAAATAATATGCTGTCTCTGTTAAAAAGTGATATTGCTAACATGTATGCTGCCTTGAGTCTAAGGAAAAAGACGGCATTAAAATCAAATAAATCAATAAATCGATAAATTGATAAATTGATGATAAATTGATGATAAATTGATGATAAATTGATGATAAATTGATGATAAATTGATGATAAATTGATGATAAATTGATGATAAATTGAAAAATTGATAAATCGATAAATCGATAAATCGATAAATCGATAAATCGATAAATTTTTGAAGAAAAAAAATGTGACGCATTACTTTCTGGGTGACCCTTGTATATTCAATTATTTGCAATAGCCAAATCCAATAGACTGGTTTATTCCTAGCATGGAAAAATCCATGTTCACCTACCTCCGACATTGTTAGAGATGAAGAATTTGGTTGTTATTATTTTTTTACTGGTAATGTTATTCCTATTTCCTGGGAGGACAACACTCATTTTTGCTTTATTCTACATTTTTAAAATAAAGAAATGAGCCAAGTTCATCCATTGTTTCTTACAAAATTATTTTAAAAATTCTTCTTGATTAAAAACCTAAGTTTTCACTTTCAGTACTAAAGAAGGAAAATAATACTGGTCATAATTGGCTTAAAAACATATGGCAAATTCCTTTACACATATATAGAGAGACTCTATTCCAGTGTCACATGCCACTGAATAACGACCATCCAAATAGACTCCTAATGCACTTCATATGTGGACCCTATTTCTTGAAGAAAAACTCTTGACATGGAAACATCTTTCTCTCTGTGTGCATTTGTGTATATGTGGAGGTGTGAAGTCTATCTCCTACATCCAATATATGGATGACCATACGTCATATATGTGATATTAAAGGATAGAGCTATTCCAGGCAGCTCCATCCTTTTGTGCCTGTGACAGTAAGTCTTCATTTGTAACAAATGAAAAACAGTGAGATAGATTTATGTTTTCTACTTGTCTTGTTGAAAAATTATGTTTCTGGCCCCTGAATGACACCGCAAGTCAGCAGCAAATCTTTCCACATAGTTCTTTTGGAAAATTCAGGCTGTATTAACATGACTATAGAATTAAAAGAACATGTGAGTGTAAAATAAGTATTTACATTCTAGCTCCATCCAGCCACTGTTGTACTTTCTTGTTTTTCTTGTGCGGAATGTGAATTTCTATAATGAATGCCTTCTATGTCTGTATAGGCTCCCTGTGCAGATAAGAACTCTGGAAGATGAATACAAGACTTAATCTGTATTGAAAAGTCAGCAAAAGGAAGCACTGCTGACCTAACCCTAACCTAAGCTCTACCAAGTATGTTCACTGCATATTAAACATGAAACCATGAATAAGGCTACTATAAAAATTTGACTGTATGTCCATTCAGAAATAACACCTATTAAAAATACATTCTACAAAGAAAAGCTTTTTTGAATGCAGGTATCTTTCCATGTATGGGAGGGAAAAGGAACAAGTTTGTGATTCCCTTAGATGGTAAGAAGAGTTGATAGTCTTTTAAAATACAAGAAAAGGAAAGAAGTTGCAATCATTTTTTTAATCGTTTCTCCAAAACAATAAGTGGTTAAATTATTATTATTAAATTATTCATTCATCCAACAATATTAATTCGCTGCTCAATTAATGAACTATATTATTTTTTTTCTTAGCACACTTTCTAAATCAAATGCAAGTCAAACAACACACCTTAAAGGTAAATAAGCCAATAACCTAAGAAAAGTCTGACTAAGACTAGATTGACTCATGTCTGTCTTAAATATATTTATTTAAAAGTTGGGATATTGTACACTCATTTCGAGAGAAAAAGTACAACTGCATAAAATAATATAGTTAAATACTGTACACATTTTGATATATTTTTTCACACTTCTAAACATTAACTCCCATACTTAATTTGCCTGGGAATAAATCTCAAACTCTAAATTCTGAATACCTGAAATTTAGTCAAATTATTTTGACTTAAAATATAATTTTAAAGGGATTGCATGAACAATTGTAAAATTTCAAGAAGTACTAATGTTAAAAGAGAACTGAGCTACAATCACATAGAAGTAGTCCTTAGGTTACAACGGCAATTGGAAGTCACATTGTCATTACTAAGTAATGTAGTAGTGGCTTAGCAGTGCCAATCCTGGACAGTCCCAGTTGTCGTCAAAACCCCAAGACACATGGATCATTAAGCCAGAAAAGCATGAGTCCTAGGTAAGATGTGCAGGGCACAGGTGAGTTGCTCCTGCTTTGGACCAGTTCTATAGAACCAGTAGCGGGAATTTCCCCCTGTTTGCCAAATTGGGAGCTCTAATGGCAGTGCCATAGCACCACCATCTTGTTTTTGGCTTCTGTACACAAGCAGAAGCTGTTTTTGGTCACTGCAGATGCACATGCTCACACATCATGCTGGTGCAGTGTGAATGTGTGCACATCCACGTGACACGGAAGGAAATGAACGGGCAGCAAGGTAAGTTAGAACCCACCCCTGGTACAGAGGTATTGTGGGGAGGAGGGGAGTTCTGGGGAAACCTTATGAGGGCCAGCAGAAGCAGTGTGTAGTGCGGGAGGCTTCAGTGGGCAAGGGTAAAAGAAGGAACAACTTCTTGGAACAACTTGTGATCTTCCTTGCCAGCTTAGCAATTGACTTTGCTTGTGGGAAGGCAGTAGAATGGAAGATCACAAATAGTGATCTTGGGAACATGGCTTTCTGTGAGATTGTAATAAGTAACCAGGCAGGTGAGTGCCTGGATTGAGATCATATGACCATTTTTTCCAATAACCTCAATGGCTATTTCTATGTTCATTTTCAAGCATTGCCTTATCTTTGAATGATTGCTGACTGAAAAGAACGTAAGGTAAAAACTATTAGTGTTGTTAATTAATTTATTTATTTATTTTGTCCAATACACAATAATACACAATGAAGGTTATAGAGGATATAGCAGAGAAGAAATACAAGATATAGGAGAGACTATAGGACAGGGGATGGAAGGCACTCTAGTGCGCTTATTTATTTTATTTATTTATTTATTTATTCATTTGTCCAATACATAAATACATAGGAAGAAAATAGACAAGTGATAATATAAAAGAGGGTGAAGGTGAACTTAGAGGAGAGGATATATGAAAGGAAGAGAATATATATGATAGGTGAAAGAAAGGAAAGACAATTGGACAGGGGATGAAAGGCACACCAGTGCACTTATGTACGCCCCTTACTGGCCTCTTAGGAACCTGGGGAGTTCACTCGTGAAGAGTCTAAGGGAGAAGTGTTGGGGGTTAGGGGTTGACACAATTGAGTCCGGTAATGAGTTCCAAGCTTCGATAACTCGATTGTTGAAATCATATTTTTTACAGTCAAGTTTGGCGTGGTTCATATTAAGTTTGAATCTGTTGCATACTCTTGTGTTATTGCGGTTGAAGCTGAAGTAGTCATTGACTGGTAAGACATTGCAGCATATGATCTTGTGGGCAATACTCAGATCGTGTTTTAGGCGTTGTAGTTCTAGGCTTTCTAGGCCTAGGATTGTTAGTCGATTTTCGTAGGATATTCTGTTTCGAGTGGAGAAGTGAAGGGCTCTTCTGGTGAAATATCTTTGAACATTTTCAAGGGTGTTATGTACGCCCCTTACTGACCTCTTAGGAATCTGAAGAGGTCAACAGTGGATATTCTAAAGGTAAAATGTTGGGTGTTAGGGGATGATAGTACAGAGTCCGGTAATGAGTTCCACGCTTCGACAACCCGATTACTAAAGTCATATTTTTACAGTCAAGTTTGGAGCGGTTAATATTAAGCTTGAATCTGTTGTGTGCTCTTGTGTTGTTGTGGTTGAAGCTGAAGTAGTCTTTGACAGGCAGGACATTGCAGCATATGAACTTGTGGGCAATACTTAGATCATGCTTAAGTCGTCATCATTTCCCAAACTATGTTATTGTGCTCTTCCATTTAGGGTTACAAACCAAAGTTATTCACTGTTGCACTGGTCTTCATAGACTCAGTTGTCATTGCCCTGGCCCTCTACACCGTGTTTGCTGATTACTAACCCTACCTCTATGTATATCATCCTGCTTCTGCTTTGGGCTGATCCCAAGATTTATCTTATGAATTCTATTTGTTCTTCTACAAAAGGTAAACACTGAATCAAACTATGGCATCAGGGGTCTAATTGGCTTCCAATCATGCAGATCAAATCATGTCCAGATTATTTGACTTCAGTACCTTTCATACATTAACCTTATAGGACGAGCTGCAATTGTGGTAGGACTTAAAAGTTTTAATTTAAAACTTTGTTTCATTCAAAAGATTTAAATATATAATGCCATAACCTTTTAAAAGGAAAGGCAATGTAAAGGGCACAATAGATTCAGTTCTGTGTACTGTATATTAAAAGGATTCTGATTTTTTTCCCAAATGATAACCTGCTGAAGGAAATGATGTATCATGCCACAGTACCTGGTTGTCTAATTGCAAACCACGCAACCTGATCCCTGGAGAGATACTCAGATAAAACACCACTGTCATCACTTCCACCTTCCCTAGCTTTGCTCTTTGTGCAACAAGGCCTTCTCAGTTTGGTACAGTACATTTGAGAAACCGGACAATCACGATTGCCTGTGTTGATACACGTGCAGAGAGACTCGAACAACTTAGTGACAGAAGACCTTTCAACCAGGCACTATTAAAAAAAAATCAGAGTTTAGCTTTGAGAAGATCAGCCACCTTGAACTGCTACCTTTTCACCTAAACAAGAATCTGCTTAGAACTTAAGAACATAAGAAGAGCCATGCTGAATTGGACCAAAGCCCATCGAGTCCAGCATTCTGTGTCACACAGTGGCCTACCAATTGTACATGGGGATCTTGAGGAGAAGGAGAAGGCAAAACCCTCCCTTTCCCTTAACCCCCAACAAATTGTATCCAAGGGAATCCTGCCTGCCACTACCAACATAGAGCCGGTATTTGGACATCCATTTCAATAACTACCGATATACTTGGCATCCATGAATCTGTCTAATCCTGCCTTGAAGCTATCCAGGCTTACAGCTGTCACGACCTCTTCTGGAAAGGAATTCCATCAACCAATGACCTGCTGGGTGAAGAAATATTTCCTTTTATTTGTCCTCACTTTCTTACCTATGAGCTTTAGGGAGTGCCCCCTCATCCTAGTATTGTAGGATAGAGAAAATGTTTTTTATCTATCTACCTTTTCTATCCCATGCATGATTTTATACACTTCAATCAAGTCACCTGAAGAGACCAAGGCGTTGCAACTTGGTTTCATAAGGAAGGTGTTCCATTTCCTTGATCATTCTTGTTGCCCTTTATTGCAACTTTTCCAGTTCCATTATATCCTTCTTGAGGTACAGTGGCCAGAACTGTACAAAGTACTTCAAATGTGATTTCACCATTGATTTGTACAGAGGCAATACAACACTTGCTGATCTCTTTTCGATTCTCTTCCTAATCATGTGAAGCATAGAATTTGCTTTTAAAAAAAAAAAAGGAGATCTCCAAGAGTCTGTCTATACTAGGAGCATTCTGTTGTCTCTAAGGACATGGAAAAAAGTTCAGCCAGTAGGTGTAAGGGCATGTCTAACCATCAAATTGATTTATTTTTTATTTGCAATGGCCCACCACCATCTATCCAGAATAAAGAGCTGAAGTATCGATTTTTTGAGTTTCTTCAAGTTTTTAATGTTAAAGGAGCTGCATTCAATATTGTAGTTTTTCCAGCATGAGTGTCTACTCACAATAATTTTCTAAATTTCATACCTTAAACGTGCATCCTATCAGCCAATATTTCAAAATTTCAAAAATTATTTCTATAAATTAAGAGAGACTTTTGTAACACATCATTTATTGCTAGCAATTTTATGAGAAACTGAAGGACACTTGTTAAAACTTAAATCTTTTTACTTGGTTAACTTGGCTTGGATTTGTGAAGACCCAGCTGTAGAAAATATCTCACTATTGTTTAGAAGCAACCAGGAAAATGACTTATATTTATGTTTTGTTACAAACATTCCTTTCAGTCAACGTAGGGCCTGTAAGAATTAAAAGAAAAGATAAATAACAGTTTGCTGTCACATGTCCACACTGGCTTTTGCGATACCAAAAACTGAATGCAGAAATAATCCAGCAACAATTAGCCAAAGATTATTTACACAAAACCTTTTATACTATCACTCTAGGCAATGCCATATAATGCCAACATTCTCTTCCTTTTAACCAGCTGTCTATGCAAATGTAACAGTTCCTGATTGTTTATATTTTTCTTTAATCAAATAATATATCCAAACGTTTCTGACTCAGGTTTAAATATTTTTGTATTTTCACATTTCTGTTTTTGATTAGTGTCATGCATTTAAGTTTAGTAAATAATGCAGTGATGGTTGTCATTATTTGTTTGGATAGAAGGGCTATACAGATCAAATTCCTGACAGTAACTTCATTCCAGAAAAAAAAAAGAGAAGAAATACAGTCTATCAATATTTGTTTCTGATCACCTTTCACACACTAAAACAAGAAAAACTAGCACAATCCAAGCCTCATTTTTTTCCTAATCTTCACTATTCCACCAAGTTAAAACGGATTTACTTCCATGTCATGCTACACATCAATAGCCCAAATTTACACCAGAGTTTCCCAGCTAATACTGATAAAACCTGCTGATATGTACCCTGTTTTTCCCCAAAATAAGACTTCCCCTTATAATAAGGCCAATTGGGCTTTTGAGTGCATGTCAATAATGCCAAGAACTTATTTCAGGTTTCAAAAAAAAGAGAACCTTACTTTGGGGAAAACACAGTAGTATCTTCAGTGCAACATAAAGATATTCAAAATAGATTGAATAGAATTATTTGAAATATTACTTCATGCCTCATTAAAACATCTAACATTACTTACATCATTTCAAACTAGTTATAAAATAATGAGAGGTGGGGAAGCGTCTTGGGTTCTTCATTTGCTTTCTTGATGTTTCTGAAGTCTGAAATAAACTAGCCAATAGTGAGATGGAGAGGGCAGACAGTTATCCTATTCTTGTCCAACAAGATTTTGCACTGCCTTCAGCCAAATAAACTTAAAATATTTCAATAACCTGCAAATTCTTGAAATAAATCTTTCATTTCATTAAATTAGATATGATTTTAAATGATAGGAAGCACATTATATCTATATTTGTTTCTGGTCGATATTGATTGATTGATTGATTGGATTGATTGATTGAATTTATATGCTCTCCCTACTCGAGGACTTGGGGTGGCTTACTGCATATACTCAAAAGCAAACAAAACTAGCAAAGAGAGGATGGGGGAAACATCTCAGAAAGCACTGCTATATTTTACATAGATTTGTAATCCGTCTATGTAATTCATCTTATATTAATTTGTAAAATGGATTTATATGGCATCTTTCATTCAGGATACAAGGTACTATACATAGGAATCCTTCCTCCTATTTTTCTTCACAACAGTCAAGTATGCACTTGGACTGAAAGAGAGGAATTGAGTCACCCACCTATGATTGAGATATATAGATAATTCTGCTTCTAGGCCAAAATTCTAGCTATTGTATTATGCTATCTATCTGTGTCATTCTATATCAGAGATATTCAAACTTGGCAACTCTAAGATTTGTGGACTTCAACTCTCAGAATTCTCCAGGCAGCTGTGAATTCTGGGAGTTGATGTCCACAAGTCTTAAGGGTTCCAGGTTTGAAGACCTCTGTTCTATAAATATATAGAACCTCTTTTCTATATATTTTGCCAAATTTTGAAGGAAATGTACTTTTGCTGACTTTTGTAGTTAATGCAATAATAACGCCGGCTGACTCACCGGCCCCACGGCGATGTTGCTGAAGGGCCGGGCAGACTCGGACCCTTCAGATGGCGGCCGCCATCTTGGTTTCGGCCGAAATCTCGCGAGACGAGATTTCGGCCGGGAATGCCCTGCCCACGTGGCCGGGCATGACGTCGGGTCCGGGCGGGGCCTGCTGGCCCTATTTAAGGGGCAGCAGGCCGGGAAACAGCCTTTTCGCCCGGACCTGGTTGCCTGAGCAGACACTTCTTTGGTGCTGCTCGGCCGCCATTTTGGGTCTCCCTCGTGTTGCGGCCGCCATTTTGTGGCCTGCCGAGGGGGTGAAAAGTGCCGTGCTCGTTGCGCAACGAGGTTTCTTGGAGTCGCAGTAAAACTTTTCTTGCTAAGACAACGTTGAGGCCTTACTCCTCTTCACTTGACAGCAGTCTGCAGGATCCCCCTCGGGCCCGAGGGGGACTGGTAACCTCCTCCCGGCTGGGAGGAGGGCGCGGTGGGGGGTGTTCGGTCTGGGCCCCCGGTCTTGGGCGGTTGTTGTGCGGGAGGCCGGGTTCGCAGGCCTTTGAGGCCTGCCTGGGCAGGGAAGGCCTGCCATAGGACATATAAAGGGATAAATAATAATAAATTGTATCACTATTCATTTAATTATAAATATTATACTACCTTAAAGGGGTCGTGGTAGCAGGGGCTTCCCCCCCCCCTTTTTTCTTCTCTGGAACCAGGCCCTAGGTAAGGCCCTGCGGTAGGGGATTTGTGCCTGCCACTCTTTCAAGGGGTTCGGTTCTAGGTGTTTTGGTGGCTCATTGCATTTTAGGAAAACCTGTGATGGCTCCTAAGAAGAGGCCTGCCACTGCTCCGTTGGCTCCGCCAGCGGCGCGCCCCAGGAGGGCCCTTAGGCCTTCTGCCCGGGCTCGGGCCAGTAGGGAGGGGACTGCGGGGGTGGTCCCTGACCAGGGGGGGGTGGTTTCGTTGCCTACGGCCCCTCAACCTGATCTTTCTCCTGCTTTGTCTTGGGCCAGGGTGTTGGAGAGGCTCGACGAGCTCGAGCAGTGGAGGAGCGGTGCGGTCCCCGGAGCGTCCAGCGATCAAGTGCCCGCGGCGTTGGGGAGAGATCCGGCGGCGGCCCAGGCTGGGCAGCCGGCTCCGTTCGGACGGCAGGCCCCTGCAGGGCCGATGGCGGCTTTCCCGGGCCCCACACCATTGGGCCCCCCGTGGATGTCTTCAACCCCGTACGGGGCAGGTGAGGCTGCACCACACACCACATCCCTGTCTTTTCTTCCTCCCCCTGCCCCGGGTTTCCCCCCGGCGGGGGTCGGGAGTGGGTCCAGCTTTTTGGGGTCCCCCGCGGGCACATGCGGGCAGGTGTGGGCTCCGCCGGTTCCTCCTCCGGGGCCACCGGCGGCCAGCGCCGCTCTGTTGTCCGGGACGGGTCCTGCGGGGACACCAGCGGTGCCAGGGGCAGGGGGGTGGGTTCCTCCGGCCCCTCCTGTCATGCCCCCGCTCCCGGTTTTCCCTTACCCCCATGGGGCGGGTGTCTTTGGCGTGGCGGCCAACTCGGTGTGGGACCCCTTCGCTTGTATTAAAGCGGGGGCCATACCGTGCGGGCTGCCGTCCACCCCTCTAGGATGCCACCTTCACCCGTCGGTCAAGGAGGCTATTTGGCGGGGTGAATACGTGGATCTTTTTTCGCTTTTGAACCGTGAGGTTCCCAAGCAGGAGAAAGAGATTGTCCCGGGGGAGAAAACAAAGAAGACCAAGGTAACGAAATGCTTCAGCTCTTGGCTGTATGCCTTTCTTACCTATGGGTCGGTGGTGATCCAACGGCAGCCGGCTATGGCCTCTGCCATGTTTAAGTACATAGACTTGATTGCCAGGGCCCATTTTGAATATAAGGGCACCATCTGGCGCCATTATGATAAGGGTTTCCGCATGCGGATGGCGGTGGAGCCTAACTTGCCGTGGGATATGGTGGTCCCGGACCTGTGGTTCCGGGCCACGCATATGTCCGGGAAGGAAGGGTGTGAGCGCACGGATAGTGGGCACTTTATGGAGGAGGAGCCTGGCGCGGCTTCGCCGGCCAAGGCGACTCCGGGTGTGGCTGGCAAGGGGGCCTCGCCCGCTTGTCATGAGTTTGCTGCAAAAGGGGCGTGTTTTCGTCCCTTTTGTAAATACAAGCATGCCTGCGGGAATTGTGGGGGGTCCCATGCAGCTTCAGTCTGTCCCCGCCCCAAGAAAGGGGCGGAGAAGAAGGGCGGGGGTCCAGGAAAACCTCCCCCACCAGCTGGGGGAAAAGGGGCCCAGTCCAATTAGGGTGTCTGTGCTTGAGGGTTGGTTGTTCGACTACCACCCTCGCCCGAGAGCCGAGTTGCTCTTGAGGGGCTTCTCCGAGGGATTTAGGATCCCTTATGTGGGTATTAGGAGGGCCTTCATGTCCGACAACCTCAGGTCGGTTGTCGGACATGAAGACATTGTACGGGCTAAGATTCGAAAGGAGGTGGCTGAGGGCAGGGTCCTTGGGCCCTTCCCGGAGCCGCCCTTTCCGAATCTTCGTGTGTCCCCCTTAGGTGTGGTCCCCAAAAAGGCGAGTGGTGAATTTAGGTTGATTCACCATTTGTCTTTTCCGAAAGGGGAGTCAGTGAATGATTTCATTCCTGACGAACTTTGTTCTGTCCGGTACGCATCCTTTGATGCGGCCGTGGCTATGGTTAGGGAGTGTGGGGTGGGGGCCCTTATGGGTAAATGCGACATTAAGTCGGCATTTCGGCTCCTCCCCATTCACCCAGGCGACTTCGAGCTGCTGGGCTTCCATTTCGAAGGTGGGTTTTACGTGGATAGGGCATTGCCGATGGGCTGCTCTATTTCCTGCTCCCTTTTTGAGAGCTTTAGTACCTTCCTCGAGTGGGTGCTCAGGAGGCGGAGTGGCCTGGGGTCCGTCGTTCATTACCTTGATGATTTCTTGATGGCAGGGCCTGCGCAATCGGAGCAATGCTTTGCTTTGATGCGGGACTTCGAAGCCCTTTGTGCTCAATTGGGGGTGCCTTTAGCCTCCGAGAAGACCGAAGGCCCTGCTACCAGGATTACCTTCCTTGGTATTGAATTGGATTCAGTGGAGCAATCTTCCAGATTGCCCCTGGATAAGTTGATTAAAATCAGGTCCAAGCTTGAGGCGGTCCTGGGCTGCAGGAAGGTTACTCTTCGGCAGCTCCAGGAGTTGGCTGGGATTCTTAATTTTGCCTGTCGGGTAGTGGTGCCTGGCAGGGCCTTTTCTCGCCGGTTGTATGATGCGATGAAGGGGCTAAGTTTGCCCCACCATCGTACCCGCTTATGTGCAGGGGTCAGGGCTGACCTCTGCGTGTGGCGGGAGTTTTTGGAACGTTTCAACGGGTTGTCGTTTTGGCGGCAGGAGCTTCTTTTGGAAGCGGAGCTGCAGCTGTGTTCCGACGCCGCGGGGACTTGCGGTTTTGGGGTAGTGTTAGGTGACCAGTGGTGCTGGTCGGCATGGCCTCCGGAATGGAGTGCCTGTTCATTGGTTAAGGACTTAACTTTCTTGGAGCTTTTCCCCTTAATAGTGGCCTTGGAGCTCTGGGGGGAGCAGTTCAGGGATAAGACTGTGCATTTTTGGTGTGACAATCTAGCGGTTGTCCATGTTGTGAATGCCCTGTCCTCTAAGAGTGACAGGGTGATGCGGCTTGTCCGCCATTTTGTGCACAGGTCCTTGTCTTTGAACGCCTTGTTTTTGGCTAGGCACGTCCCTGGTTTAGATAACGGGGTGGCTGACGCCTTGTCCCGTGGTCAGTTGTCCAGGTTTCGGACCCTGGCCCCGTGGGCCCGAGAGTCGCCAGAGGTGTTTCCAGCCCACCTGTGGAGCCTGGGCGGGCTCTCGAGAGTTGGAGAGACGAGGCCTCCAGGGCGATCGCCTTATCGGTAGCTCCTAGCACCCTGCGTGCTTATCAGCGTGCAGGTAAGGAGTTTGGGGATTTCAGGCTGGGTAAGGGTTACCCCCATTGCTGGCCTGCCCCGGTTGAGCACCTAGCTGAATTCTGTGTCCTGCTGAAGGGGCGTGGCCTTTCAGTGAGGACTATTAGGGCTAGGTTAGCCGGCCTCACCTTTCTGTCCAAGGCGGGGGGGTTTGGTGATTTTACGGGTGATTTTCGCATCCGGAGGATGCTGGAAGGTTGGGTGAGGGAGCGACAGGGGTTCCCCTCTGACGCTCGTCGGGCCCTGACGGTTCAGCAGCTGTCTCTGATTAATCAGGCATTTGGCAGTCTGTGTGCCTCTCCTTACGAGGCGCGGCTGTTCAGGGCAGCGACTTGCGTTATGTTTTTTGGGGCCCTCAGGGTCAGCGAGGCAATGGCCTCCTCACAGTCTGACTTGTCGCTCCGCGCCTTCCAGCTCGCTGATCTGACCTTTAGACAGGGGGGTGTCTCTCTTTTGGTGAGACACTCCAAGACAGATCAGTTACACAGAGGGGTTAGACTTGAACTTAGCGCAGCCACCGATAAGTCTGTTTGCCCGGTGGCTGCTTTGCAGCAATTTTGTGTCTTGCGAGGGTCAGGGCTTGGGTACCTTTTTATACACCAGGATGGTTCCCCCCTGACCCGGTATCAATTCTGGGCGATAGTGTCTAAGGCTATGTCTCAGGTAGGCATGGATCCCGCCGGCTATGGAACGCATTCGTTCCGTATCGGCGCCGCCACTAGCGCGGCACTTTCTGGTTTCCCGGCCCAACGGATTCAGGAGATCGGCCGCTGGCGGTCAGCGGCATATTTGGGTTATGTTAGGCCCGCTGAGGATCCGGGGCAGGGTTTAGGCTAGGTAACCTCTCTGTGTGTGTCCTCTTCCAGGTTCCCAGTCCAGGCAGAAACCGACGGCGCTGCTGTGTGGCCACAGCATGGTCTTCTGGGCCGGCCGCTCGGCAGCCAGGAGTGCCATCGGGACCCAGCTGTCGTTGGGACGGTGGGTCAATGTTGTTTGGATGGGCCGGAGGGGTATGCGGTGGGAGGGCCTCCTACCGACGTTGCTGGGTACTCAGCATCTCAGGGCGGTACCCGGCGCTGCTGGGCGGGCGGCTACCCAGGGTCGCGCCCAGATGGGACTGGGTGGTCGGCAGCCCATAGCCGCACCCAGATGGCTGGTCTTGCACCTCGGTGGCAATGACCTATGCCTGCTTGGCGGTCTACCTTTGATCGTCCAGGCACGCGAAGACCTGCGGCGGCTTCGCACGTTATGGCCCACCACGCAAGTGGTGTGGTCAGAGATCCTCCCACGGATCGTTTGGAGGGACGCCATTTCCCTTAGGGCCATCCACCGGGTTAGACGCAGGGTGAATAAGGCCGTGGGGAAAACTGTCAAAGAATTAGGGGGGATTGTAGTGGCCCATCCCCTCATCACTGTAGATCGGCCGTGGCTTTACCGGGCCGATGGCGTTCACCTGTCAGAACAGGGGAACGCCATTTTCTTACAGGACCTGCAGAGGTCTCTGCGTGAGCTGGCGCAGATAGAGGGGGGAGTCGGGGGGCCAAGATAGAGATCTGACCCCCGCTCCGTGGCAGGTTAGGGGCGGAAATCTGGGTGGTTTCAGCAACTGCGTGTTCTCCCTTGGGCATCTTTGGGGATGATTGACAGGTTCTCTCCAAGACCATGGTGGGTGCTACCTGCGCACTTGGGGGAAACCTGTCTTTGGGTCCCGCTATTGAAGTCCCAGGGTAGGGGTGAGCCGGCGGGACCCCCCTCATGCGAGTGTATGGCAGGGTCTCAGGTGAGGGAGAGGTCCCTCACCTGGACCAGCATCGATTACGCCCATAGTTGCCCAGGAATGTTGACCTTTTACGTCATTTCCGCCCCGGAAGTGTTTGTTTGACCCTGCAGGTCCATTTGGTTCCGGGTCATAGTTGAGTATGTTGATTTATGCAAATTTATGCTAATTCATGCTAATTTAATTAATAAATTATGCAAATTTATTATAATAAAAATGACCCAAGTTTAAATCCAGCTCTTGTGTCCGAGTCGTTACTCCGTCTCTTCTGCAATAACGCCGGCTGACTCACCGGCCCCACGGCGATGTTGCTGAAGGGCCGGGCAGACTCGGACCCTTCAGATGGCGGCCGCCATCTTGGTTTCGGCCGAAATCTCGCGAGACGAGATTTCGGCCGGGAATGCCCTGCCCACGTGGCCGGGCATGACGTCGGGTCCGGGCGGGGCCTGCTGGCCCTATTTAAGGGGCAGCAGGCCGGGAAACAGCCTTTTCGCCCGGACCTGGTTGCCTGAGCAGACACCCACCCGCCCTTCCCTATTTTGCAGTGTGCCTAGGGGTCGCCTGCGGGGGCCGAATGGGAATTTTTTGCAGTCTCGCCCATTAGGCCAGGCTGTTTTTTCGCCCATTCCACACTGGGGAGATGGATGGGCGGTTAGGGGGGGTTTGCATTTAATTAGGTTAATTGGCTTACCTCTGGTCATTGGGTAGGCAGGTTAGGGGCGGAAATCTGGGTGGTTTCAGCAACTGCGCGTTCTCCCTTGGGCATCTTTGGGGATGATTGACAGGTTCTCTCCAAGACCATGGTGGGTGCTACCTGCGCACTTGGGGGAAACCTGTCTTTGGGTCCCGCTATTGAAGTCCCAGGGTAGGGGTGAGCCGGCGGGACCCCCCTCATGCGAGTGTATGGCAGGGTCTCAGGTGAGGGAGAGGTCCCTCACCTGGACCAGCATCGATTACGCCCATAGTTGCCCAGGAATGTTGACCTTTTACGTCATTTCCGCCCCGGAAGTGTTTGTTTGACCCTGCAGGTCCATTTGGTTCCGGGTCATAGTTGAGTATGTTGATTTATGCAAATTTATGCTAATTCATGCTAATTTAATTAATAAATTATGCAAATTTATTATAATAAAAATGACCCAAGTTTAAATCCAGCTCTTGTGTCCGAGTCGTTACTCCGTCTCTTCTGCAATACAAGATTCTTTCCAACACAAAGTGGCTCCTTGGGGATTTCATTTAGAACTGCAAAGTCAAAGACAAAAGAACAAGATGATTCAAAGATGGGATAGAAATTCCTATCTATTACAGTAAGATGGTTCTCTTTGAAAAGCAGCAATATTTAACTTTTGACAGCTCAATTCCTATTAGTACAGGCAGGAGATACTGAATTGTTACCAGGTTATTTTCCCTATATTGAATGACCTTATTTTGTGTATAATTGTTTTTTAAAGTTTACTGGCCAGGAATTTGGATTGTATTGTTCTTCTGACCATACTATTAATGGCAACCGTGACAGCAATATTTTGTAAACTTAAATGTAAAAAGGAATGGCATGAATCATAAAAACTGAAATGTGAAAACAGAAAAATATTTAAAAGTGAGTCAGAAAGTTTTGGATATATTCTTTGGCTAATGGAAAATATAATCAATCAGACAACTTTACATTTGAGTACACAGCTGGTTAAAAGAAAGAGAATCTTGGCATTGTATGGCAGTTCCTAATGATGATTGTTTTGTGTAAATAATCTTTCGCTAATCATTGCTGATTCAAACTGGTTTATTTCTGCATTTGGTTTTTGGTATTGCATATGCAAAAGACAGTGTTGAGATGTGACAACAAAGTGTTATTTGCCTTTTCTCTTAATTCTTGTAGGCCCCACATAAAACCCACATTTGTAGCAAAACATAATTGTAAACCATTTTCCTGATTGCTTTTAAACAATGGTGAGACATGTTCCTGCAGCTGGAACTTATACCAAACCACAATAAAAATAGTAGATAGAATATATCCTTCAGTTATTCATCAAGTCAGGGGCATATCTATATATGACTGAATATATCCTTCAGTTATATATATATATTCCATATATAACTGAATATATCCCTCAGTTATTCATAAAGTCAGGGGCATATCTATATATGACTGAATATATCCTTCAGTTATATATATATTCCATATATAACTGAATATATCCCTCAGTTATTCACACAGGCACACAAAAATATACATTATCTACTATATAAAGTGTATGTGTATGTACGCACAGCTCTTCTAAAATTATACACATTCAACCTCATTTACTGTAATAGGAAAAACATACCCAGAGCCCAGAAGGGAAAAAAAGAAAAAAAAATCAAAATTTTGTTACCGGTACTGTGTACCTGACCAAAATTTTGCTACCGGTACTGCGTATCTGACCGTGCCCATAACAGCCCGTCACTGGGGGGTTCCCTTCCTGGACTCCGGAGGCTTTCCTTGAGCCTCTGGGAAAGTGGAAATTATTTCCTCAATTTCCAGACATCCTCTGGAAGGCAGAAATGGGCACGTTTCCCAAACTTCCGGTATGCTCATTTTTCACCCCCCTGAGCCTCCACGTGCGCCCTACACTTACCTGTATCCAACAAGGGGTGGGGGTGGGAGGTTTGTCCAAACTGCACAGAATCTTAGTTAGAGGTTCTCCAAAAACCCCAAGAACCCCCAGAAACCCACCCCTGTTTCTGTTTCTGTTCTGTTCTGTTCCGTTCCGTTCCGTTCCGTTCCATTCCATTCCATCCCATCCCACTCCACTCCATTCTTGTTTGGAACTGTGCTGTTATACCAATATATTTTTGATTCAGGGATAAAAAAATCAATTAGAAGAAAAACAGTTTTCAATTTATTGCATTAAAAAAAAAATTCTGGTGAACAGGAGAAAGGAGGAAAGTCGGTGTGGGTGCTCTTTCTGCATACAAATACTGATTGTGTAGGAAAGTGGAGGGAGGTGTTCAGCAGTAGGACAGATTTGTGCTTTTCCAGGAATAAAGATGGAAAGCATCACTAGGCCTACCTGGAATTTTTTGAGTGGTTAATTTATTATTCACAGTTTGGCAGATGTTGGCTAACAGTTTGAAAATCAACTATTTCCCCTATTTTTCTAGCTCTTTATATTTTCTTGCCCATTCACTTTTACTTAGGTAAGAGAATAAAGAGGATAAATCAGCACCTAAAAACCAATAACTTATTGGACCCAAACCAGCATGGCTTTATTGGGGGCAAAACATGTCAGACTAATCTCATTGATTTCTTTCACTATGTCACAAAGGTGTTGGATGAAGGCGGTGCCGTGGATATTGCCTACCTGGACTTCAACAAAGCCTTTGATATGGTTCCACATAAAGAGCTGATAGATAAATTACTGAATATTGGACTTAATCCCTGGATACTTCAGTGAATTTGCAGCTGGCTGAAGCATAGATATCAGAGGGTTATTGTTAATGGCGAATATTCTGAGCAGAACCTGGTTACAAGCAGTGTGCCACAAGGGTCTGTTCTGGGTCCTATTCTTTTTAATATGTTTGTGAGTGACAAAGAGTAAGGTTTGGTAGGGAAGTTTTGCCTATTTGCTGATGACTCTAAAGTGTGCATTAGGGTTGATATTCCTGGAGGCGTTTGTAATGTGGCAAATGATTTAGCTTAACTAGATAAGTGGACAAACAATGGAAACTACAGTTTAATGTTGCCAAATGTAAAATAATGCACTTGAGGAAAAGGAATCCTCAATCTGAGTATTGCATTGGCAGTTCTGTATTAGCAAAAACTTCAAAAGAGAAGGATTTTGGGGTAGTGATTTCTGACAGTCTCAAAATGGGTGAACAGTGCAGTCAGGCAGTAGGGAAAGCAAGTAGAATGCTTGGCTGCATAGCTAGAGATATAATAAGCAGGAAGAGGGAGATTGTGATCCCGCTGTATAGAGCCCTGGTGAGACCACATTTGGAATACTGTGTTCAGTTCTGTAGACCTCACCTACAAAAAGATATTGATAAAATTGAATGGGTCCAAAGATGTGCTGCAAGAATGGTGGAAGGTCTTAAGCATAAAACTTATCAGGAAAGACTTAATGAACTCAATCTGTATAGTCTGGAGGACAGAAGGAAAAGGGGGGACATGATAGAAACATTTAAATATGTTAAAGGGTTAAATAAGGTTCAGGAGGGAAGTGTTTTAAATAGGAAAGTGAACAAAAGAACACGGGGGTTTAATATGAGTTTAGTTGGGGGAAAGATCAGAAGCAACGTGAGAAAATATTTAGAGTAGTAGATGCTTGGAACAAACTTCCAGCAGACGTGGTTGGTCACAGTAACTGAATTTAAACATGGAATAAACATATATCCATCCTACGATAAAATACAGGAATCCGCACGAATCCCAGCGACCAGTTAGGTCCCACAGAGTTGACCTTCTCCGGGTCCCGTCAACTAAACAATGCCGTCTGGCAGGACCCAGGGGAAGAGCCTTCTCTGTGGCAGCCCCGACCCTCTGGAACCAACTCCCCCCAGAGATCAGAGTTGCCCCCACCCTCCTTGCCTTTCGTAAGCTCCTTAAAACCCACCTCTGTCATCAGGCATAGGGGAATTGAGATATTCCCTTCCCCCTAGGCTTATAAAATTTATGCTTGGTATGTCTGTATGTATGATTGGTTTCTCAAATCAGGGTTTTTTAATTTAACTTAAACTTAAATATTAGATTTGTTTATATTGTCTTATTATTGTTGTTAGCCGTCCCGAGTCTACGGAGAGGGGCGGCATACAAATCTGATAACTAACTAACTAACTAACTAACTAACTAACTAACTAACTAACTAACTAACTAACTAACTAACTAACTAACCAAACAAACAAACAAACAAACAAACAAACAAACAAACAAATAGTATAAGGGCAGACTAGATGGACCATGATGTCTTTTTCTGCCATCAATCTTCTATGTTTCTAAGAGTACTGGCGACCTGTAGATTCACCACTAATGACGCAAGTCCCCATGCTAGAAGGCACTAAAAGCAGAATAACAGGGTTGGAAGGACTTGTAAATCTTCTAGTCCAAGTCCTGCTGAAGCAAGAGAACCTATACCTGTTATGGCGAAACTATGGCACGCGTGCCACAAGTGACATATGAAGCCATATCTAAGGGCACATGAGGTGTTGTCCTGTGTCAACTCCATCAGGCATGTATGTGTTGGCCAGCTGATTTTTGACCTTCCAGAGATCAGGGAGTAGGTCATTTTCACCTTCCCCAGGCTTCAGGAAAGTCTCCAAGCCAGCAAAAAATGGACCCAATGGCCCAACTGGAAGTTTGTTTCCGAAGTTCTAATTGGCCTTTTTTTCAATCCTCCACAGACTTTCAGAAAAGCCTCCTGAAGCCCGGGGAGGATGAAAAATGGCCCAAGGGCCCAACGAAAAGTTCAGAAATGAACTTCTGGTTGGGCCATTGGGCCCATTTTTCATTATCCACAGGTTCTAGAAGCTTTCCCGAAGCCTGGAAAAGGCAAAAAATGACTTTTCCCCACCCTCTGAAAGGCCAAAAATCAGCTAAAATCTGTTTTTTGACATCCGCAGGCTCCAGAGGCTTCAGTGAGCCCTATGTGCATGCGTCGGGGGCAGTGTGTGGAGTTGTGCATGCATGAGCACGGGGAGAGAGTATTGCATTATGGGTGAGGGCACGGGTGTGTGCCTTTTGGCACCAGAGCAAAAAAAGGTTCGCCATCACTGTCCTATACCATTTCAGAACAGTGGTTGTCCAATCTCTTCTTTAAAACCTCCAGTGCTGGATCTCCTACAACAGTGATGGTGAACCTATGGCAGGGGTGCCAGAGGTAGTACGTAGAGTCTTATCTGTTGGAACATGAGCTGTTGCCCTAGCTCACCTCCAATGTGCATGTGTATGCTGTACAGCTGATTTTTGGCTCACACAGAGGCTTTGGGAGGGTGTTTTCGGCTTCCAGAGAGCCTCCGGGGAAATAGGGGAGGGTGTTTTTACCCTCCCCGGGCTCCAGGGAAACCTTTGGAGCCTAGGGAGGGCAAAACACCATTTCCTGTCTCCAGAGGGCCTCCGGGGCGAAGAGTAAGCTGTTTTCACCCTCCCAGGCATTGAATTATGGGTGTGGGCACTCATGCATGCACAATAGCATGTGCCCATACTCTCACAGCACCCGAGGAAAAAAGGTTCGCCATCACTGTCCTACAACTTTTGAAGACCGGCCATTCTACTGATTAATTATTCTCCTAGTTAGGAAATTTATCCTTATTTCTAGATTGAATAGTTTCCCTCCATTGCTTCTTCTTCTACCTTCAAATGCTTCAGACAATATGTTGACTCCTCTCTTCTTTGTGGCATCTCCTTCTATATTAGAACACTATCATGTCACACACACACCTCCAGCCCTTCTTTTCATTAAACTAGGCATACACAATTCCTGTAACTATTCATATCTTTCAGCTTCCAGTCTTCTATTTGTTTTATTTGCTCTTTTCTGCACTCTTTCTAGCATCTCAATACCTTTTAATATCATGGTGACTCAAGCTGGATGCAGTATTCCAAGTGTCCCATTATAATGGGGTACTAATCCCTCTATTAAACCAACCAAGGTCTGGATTGGCTCTTTTTTGCCACTGCAGGACACTGGTTGCTCATATTTAAGTCCACTAGGAGTCCAAGATCCCTCTCAGATTTATTACTATTGAGCCAAGTACCACTATTATATATCTGTGCATTTGGTATTTCTTGTCTAAGTGTAGAAACTTACTTTTTCACCAAAGAATTTCATTTTGTCAGATATTACTTATTGTATTATTGTTCTGAAATGTTAGGGGAAATATGACACCCTCCAATATGAGATGTACTCAACAATTTTGCCTTTGATCTCTCCTAAAAAGAAGCTTTGTTAATTCTAAACTAGATGTTTACATCTTCTTTTTCTCTCCTTTCTCCATGCCACTATGTTTAGAACAACAGTTTAAATATTCTTTTTTTTTCCTGTTACAATTTTCCAAACTTTCAAGTTTGATAACAAACAAATATTGTATATCTACTAAGACATCTACTAAATACCAAGATGTAAAATTATTACATCAAATATATTTGACCAAGCCAACAAAAATAATTTTGGTTTTGAAAGCATAGGGAAGAGAGACCAATATTACCTGTATTTCACGAAAGACAATTTAAAGTTGTATATTGTATATTTAATGTTATTAGTTTTAAGGTTCTATATACCAACAAGATATTCTATAGATTAAATAGCATTATTTTTAAAAAATATTCTAAAAGCTACGGTACAGACAGTGGAGTTCTTCATCAATGGTCTGTTAAAGTCTTACAGTAAATGCAAACAAGAGTGTCAGCTATTCAAATACTGCAGGAGTTCAAGTTGATATTAACATCAAAGCATTCTGCATATTTTTCATTCCTTCTTCTGTAATAAGCAGTAGCATTTGACAGACACACAAAAGCTCCATAGTCTTCTCCTGGAACGTGTAAGGCATCAACAATTTCAAACAGAAGCAGTTTCATTGCTTGAATCTATACAATTCTTTCAATATTTTATTTAACATTAATATCATAGATTGACATCTGAGATTTAGAGTAAAGCTTTTTCTATTAAAAAAAAGAATAAAATCTGCATTCACTTGTTAATAATCAACTATTGCTTAAGGTTCTTAATGGAAAATAGGAATGTAAAAAGTAAATGAAATACTGTTTACACCCATCATTCAGTGTCCTTGGGGAAAATCCAAAATATTTGTACAGATAGCTTTGATTTCATTCCACCAACGTTCTTCTGTAGAGGAATCAGTCAACCAACGTTAACTTTGTTAAAATATGTTAATATGCTATTTTAAAAAGATGAGTAATCTGGAGCATAGATCTGGAGCACAGGCCAGGATTTAAAGAATTCTCAATAATTGTGTATTGTTATTGTTGTTGTTATTGCTATTGCTATTGTTATTGTTAATTGGATTTATATGTATGCCAAAAATAACGTTGGATTTGTATATTTTTAATAATTGCACATCTTTTGGGGGGGGGGGGTTCCTCAGAGACCCAACAGTAATTTGTAAGATTAAGAGATGTAGACATGACCTGTTCCTTGTCCTGTCCCCCAAGACAGTAGCAGTGATGAGCTGCCAAAATTTTTACTACCACACTGTGGCCATGGCTTATTTTGTGGGTGTGGCTTAATGGTCATGTGACTGGGTAGGAGTGGCTTGCCAGTCATGTGACCAGGCGGGAGTGACTTGACAATCATGGGAAGGGGTGGCTTAAAAGTCATGTGACTGGGTGGGAGTGGCTTAATGACTAAAATAAGTTTTCAAATAGGTGTTTGGACTCTTTTTCACATTATTTGTAAAGCCATAAAAAGGACAAATGATAGACAGCATTATTTGTTGAGGAGCACAGTAACATTTTAAGGTTTTGTACAGAACCCACAAGGTTCAGTATGATAACAGATTAGGCAAGTAACTCAATTTTCTTTAATTGCTATAAAAGTTCAGTTCTATTTAATGATTAAAATGATTAAAGCATTTATGGGTAAAAGCAAACTATGTAATTATTTCCTATTTTAAAAGTAATTAAGGATGAAATTCAGGAAAGGCAATTAAAAAAACTATTAAGTATTCAATAAATAGTGTATAAACTTACTACCAACATTGCATCAAACCCCCCCCCCCTGTGGGGGGCAGCAGCCCATTATAGTCTTCACAAAACCTTCATGGATTCATCACTCTGTTCCTAAAGACATTTAAGTGAGTAGCCATCATCACATCTTGTGACAGAGAATTTCACAGGTTAGCTTTGCACTGTGATAACTAGTACAGTGGTACCTCATCTTACGAACGCCTCTTCTAATGAACTTTTCAAGATACGAACCCGGTGTTTAAGATTTTTTTGCCTCTTTTTCCGAACTATTTTCACCTTACGAACCCAAGCAGCTGCTGGGATGAAGGGGTTTCTTCCCCCCCCTTTTTTTGAAGAAAGAAAAGGGAGGGGCGGCTTGGAGGAGGAAAGTTTTTGCAGAGAACAAGGTGCTTGCAAAGGCACTGAAATGGTGTCTTTTGAAGAAAGAAAAGGGAGGGGCAGCTTGGAGGAGGAAAGATTTTGCAGAGAACAAGGTGCTTGAAGAGGCACTGAAACGGTGTCTTTTGAAGAAAGAAAAGGGAGGGGCGGCTTGGAGGAGGAAATATTTTGCAGCGAACAACGTGCTTGCAAAGGCACTGAAACAGTGTCTTTTGAAGAAAGAAAAGGGAGGGGCGCCCCCCTTGCCTTTCTTCCTTCCCACTCACCCTTTAGCCTAGCCTTGCTTCTTCCACCCGCCCCCTTTAGCTGTTCCTCCCTGCCCTCTGTTCGCCTCCCTTCTAAAGTTTGGGATTTTACTGAAGGATTTGCACACATTATTTGCTTTTACATTGATTCCTATGGGAAACATTGTTTCATCTTACGAACTTTTCACCTTACGAACCTCCTCCTGGAACCAATTAAGTTCGTATGATGAGGTACCACTGTACTTTCTTATCAACATTCTATATACTCCTAGTAAGTGTCATTGGATGATTTCTGATTAGCATTAGTAGTATTAATCCTGCTGAATATACAGAGGTATCTGATCAGCAAAACATAGTACTGTTGCAGTAACTGATTCAGTCTGTATATTAAAAGATGAGGAAATATATGAAATAAGGAACTGTCTATGTACAATCAAATTGAGGGTTCACCAGTTTAGTATATAATCTACATTTAGGCTCTTCAGTAAAATGCCTGGAGAACTTCTCTTGAATGCTCTAAAGCTATGTGCTGCAGATCAGTGGGTTTAAAAAAAAATTAAAAAAAATCTAATTGGCAGTTCTACCAAGGCAGCCAGTTTTGTAAATAGGCAATATCCCCCTTTGACAGAGGGTAGCCATGCTGCTATTATAAATGTGCCCACTTGTCAAAATGTTTGGGGTATTTCCTAATCATACTTAGATACTAAAATCACATTTAATATGACAACAAGGAATCTATTATGACAATAAGTTTATGGAATTTGCTAATTTGGTATCACGGTATCAAAATATTTATTTATTTATTTATTTATTTATTTATTTATTCATTTATTTATTTATTTATTCATTCATTCATTCATTCATTTGTCCAATTCACAATACATATGGAAGAGAATAGACATGAAGTAATATATATAAAGATAATATGTAAAAATAGAGGAGAAGATATATGAAAGGAAGAAAATATATATGATATATGAGATAAAGGAAAGACAAGTGGACAGGGGACGAAAGGCACACTAGTGCACTTATGTACGCCCCTTACTGACCTCTTAGCAACCTGGAAAGGTCAATCGTGGATAGTCTAAAGGATAGTCTCAGTTCAGAAATTATCATAAACACATCAAAGCAGATACTTACAAATAGAGCATGGTCTTGTGAAGTTTTTAATACAAAGAATGTTGCATTCAAAAAGCTGTGTAGACAAATATTACAGATTAAATTTTAGGATATCAGTTTAATAACTTCAGAGACAATAACTTCATTTGTCCTTCATCTAATATATCGTTCTCCTTGAATCAAAATTTTAAAACAAATGATGCTATTTATGTGAATATGTAATTATTATACAAATAACATTAACTGATGGTAATGATAAAAAGTGATTCAAAAATCACAGTTTCAGATTAAGCTGATATTTAAAATGAACAGAATTCCTGTTCTCATTAATGGTTCATTCCACCAAGATTTCACTATAATCCAGAAAGTTACATAACCAGATACATTCAGCATACATATATTAAAAAAAATTATGTGCAACCTTTGGAAAAATGAAATTTTAAAAATGCACAAAGCAAAATGATGGAATATACTACTGCCTAAGCATATACCATGCTGGTTTAACTTTCTGTAGTTCCAAAATAACATAAGAAGGCAATTTGGAATGACAGTGTAATACCAGGTTCTTGAAAATATCTACCTGAGTACAGCAAATCATGGTTTTCCTAAAGAAAAAAATCCTATTAATTTTATAAGAGTCTGTTTTGTTTTATGAAATGATTAATTCTTTGTTTTGCTTTTGGTATTTCTGATCACTTTGAGGAAAATTTGGGAAAGTCACAGAAATGAAAGGTTCTACTTTTCATCTTCCATATCATAGAATTCCAGTCTAGACTAAATTGGAAAGAAAATGAATTATATTATTTTATGTCCCATATATATAGGCTTGTTTTCTGTAGAATCTCAGTAAGGGTCTGGCTAGCTGACAAGAGCATAAAAAGCGTGAAATAGATCTATACTAGTCTCCCTTATCACTTATCAGCAAAAATATGTCATACGGTGGTACTATATCCTTGCAAAATCACAAAAGTGAAGCCTAAAGGTTTGTTTCAATGGCACAAATTTTAATTTTTTTTCTTCTTCTTTAACTTCAGCTTAAGAAATAATAGAATGCTTCCACCAAAGACTTGAACAGAAGAAGGTTGCTATCGCTCACTTTCATTGGTTTTTTAAACAAACCTTTGGAAGAAGTCAAAGTCATGTCTCAAAAATAGGCTGGCAGGCATCATTACAAACTATATCTATGAAGAAAGATCTTCCGTTGACATTAAAAGCTGGTGAAACAAAGGACCTTTAAAAAAAAAAGAAAACGATATATTCTGAGAGAAAGAGAGATTAAGACCGCAGAGTCACCTCCAATCAGAAAACCAACATTTAATTACAACACACAGGAAATTACAGAGTGAATGGCCAGGACAGTGATAAGAAACTGACACTGGAAGATGACAGGTACTGAAATTCAACCACTTCATCACAAAGCTACTTATCACAAGAGCCTGTCTGGAAGGCTGACAATCTGATTGTACTGTCAACTCAATTCATAATTAATATATTTATCAAATTAATTACTGAAAAAATCTCACTGGAGCTCGCCATAAAACAGTGGCTAAATTCATTGCCCGTTGGCTTCGTTTACTGCTAATAACTGTGCTGTCAGTTTAATGAGGGCAGTGATTGGGCCCTGTTTTAGCTGCATGACAGACAAATTGCTCTCTTATAGAGAATGATACAGAGAATTTAAGAGAAGAAAAGAAATATGTCATTGTTTGGTGACAGCCACAATCGCAGCCTTGTCTCGGAAACTTAGCATCAATTCGGACATACATGAAAGGGAGGTTGGGAATTCTTTGGGCAGTTAAATAAATACTTTATGAAATTCTGAGTGATCCCTTCATCTGAAATGACCTACTAGTGTAGTGGATAACTTTCAATAATTCCTTGTTTTTACAATGATTGGCAAAATTCCATGGCTTGGCAAAAGGAAAAATGCTCAACCAAGCCCCGTTTGAGGATAAATAAAGACTAAACAAACGAAGCTGTACATTCTTCTGTTTCATGAAATGGAGAAATCTGATCAATGTAAAAATGCAGATAAGGTTACCTATATCTTTGTGCGCTCAAAGGCATGACTTGTCCGCTCTAAAGAATTACAGGATTTGAGCTTCAGTAAATAAGCATTCTCTTTGTAGTTACACCTGGTGATACTAGTAGAATATTTATGCATTTGTTAAGTTCAGGTAAGTTTGCAAGAAGTTTTGCAAGATACAATATGACTTTTTGAAGACAGCACATATTTGGAGCATACATTAACACAGGAAAAAGTGGGAAAAAATATATTCCAGGTCTATGACAATGCTAATAGTCACTAAATATTTCTGGTCCAAAACAGCAATCTGTGTATAAAAGACCTTTCTGAATTTTTACCTTTTGTCAGTAGGTATGACAAATAACTAAATCAATCAAAATATGTCAACGCAGATGAAAAACCTGACTACAGGAGGGTTAGTTTTATAAATAATCAGGATGTTTTTCTTTCATGAAGCAAAAAATACCAAGATTAGCTTTGTGCTATTGCTTTCCTGAAACATAAATAGGGCTAATCCAAAATGGGAATATAACTTGGCAGACAAAATAAGCACTGTTTTCCTTGTATTCAACAGCTATTTGTTTATTTGTTTGTTTGTTTGTTTGTTTGTTTGTTTGTTTATGTATGTTGAAAGGGACCTTGCAGGTCATCAGGTCCAACCCCCTGCTCAAGCAGGGAACCCTGCACCACCGCAGGCAGATGGCAGTCCAATTTCCTTTTGAATGTGTCAAGTGATGGGACCTTCACAACCTCCACTGGCAGGCTGTTCCACTGTTTGATTGCTCTCACCATCAGAAAGTTCTTCCTTATTTCCAGATTGAATCTCTCCTTGGTCAGTTTCTATCCATTGCTCCTGGTCTGGCCCTCTGGTGCCCTGGAAAATATGTGACCCCCTTCTCTCTCTGGCAATTTATTTTATTTTTATTTATTTTATTGCTTAGATTTGTATGCCGCCCCTCTCCGAAGACTCGGGGCGGCTCACAACACGTGGAAACAAATCATAAATAATCTAGCGAATTTAAAATATCCCTCAAATATCTGTATACTTCTATCATGTCCCCTCTGGCCCTCCTTTTTCCTAGATTATCCAATCCCAGTTCCAGCAACATCTCTTCATATATCTTGGTTTCCAGTCCCCTTATTATTCTGGTTGTTCTTTTCTGTACTTTCTCTATAGTTTCAATGTCTATTTTGTAGTGGGGTGACCAAAATTGAATGCAGTAATCTAAGTGCAGTCTGATTAGGGCATTAGAGAGTGATATTAGTACCTCCTTAGTCTTGGTGTGTATCCCCCTGTTGATGCAGTTGAATATTGTGTTGGCTTTGTTAGCTGCCGCTGCACATTGCTGGCTAATATTTAGTTGGTTATCCACTAGACTCCGAGATCTCTCTCACAGTTGCTGCTGTTAAGTGTGGTTTCTCCCAGTTTGTATGCATGTCTTAGGTTTTTCTTACCTAGGTGTTAGATTTTGCTTTTCTCAACACTAAATTTCATTTTGTTAGTTTGAGTCCACAGTATTAATCTATCTAGATCTTTCTGTATTTTGAGGCTTTTCTCTGGGGTATTGGCTAGCCCCGCCAGGTTGGTGTCATCTGAAAATTTGATTAGTTCCCCCTCTATTCCCTCATGTAGATCATTGATTAATATGTATTTTAAGCAAGGTAGTAATTTGGGCCCTGGTGATGGGATTTATATGAATTCACACACACACACATACATACACACACACACCCTTCTGACTGTGTGTGTGTGTGAACAACGATATGCAAAGTGCAGATAAAGGGTAAGAAATAATAAGCAAAGGCATTTGATTTAACCCTGCTGTTCTGTTCGGGTCGTATGTGACCCGAAACCAAGTTTGAGTCCCCTGTAAAACATTTTCCCTGCATATCTGAAACTTGAAATTTCATGAATTTTCATCATTTCAGGGGTTCTCTGGATGAGAATTTTTTTTGGGGGGTGGGGGGCTTAGTTTTTGCTGGGCAAAAAAACTCCCTAATGTTATGTTCCCGGGTCTATTTGACCCGGACTGCAAATTGATCATTTTAGATAGTACTTATATTTGGTCTTTTTGAAAGCTTTTTTCATCTGGAAACAAGTTTGAACATTTCTGCACACAATGGAATGAATGAAAATTGAACTGAAAAAATTAATCCTTATTGGTTTATTTTGCACATAAATGTGCCTCCCCCCCGTTTTTGTGAAAGTTTTTTCAATTTATGGATAGTTTTGCTTGCAAAATGCATTCTATTTTACTGGAGTTGGTGTGGGATTGGTAGCTTGAACATTTCTGAATATAAGAAAAATATAAAGGAACTGAAAAAAATGATTCTTACTGTTTTTTTAACATCAGAAATAAGCCCCCCCCCCTTGGCTGCTTGCAACCATTTTCACTTTTTATTTTTTTATGCTCCAAATCCGAAATATTCTTTAAAATCTTAGGCATTCATTTACTCAATTTAACAATGCTGATCATCAAAAAAATATTTGTGGGGGTGGGGGGAAATTTTTTTTCTTGGCAAAAAAAAAGTCACGTTTACTCTGTTCGGGTCATATAGATCCGGATCAAAATGATTTTTTTTAGGTACTTGAATTTGGTCTTTTTTAAAACTTTTTCCACTGGAAAACTAGTTTGAACATTTATGAACATAATGATATGAAAATTGAACTGGAAAAATTGAGACTTATATTTTTATTTTGATCAAAAAGCCCCTCCCCACATCCTTTTTGAATTTCGTGTCAATTTATATTTTTTAAGGCTACAAATCCCTAAGGAATTTTCCCCCAAAAGGTTTGATATAATAAATTGAACAATCCTGAACATAAGAAAAATATAAATGAACTGAAAAAAATGACTCTTATTGGTTTATTGTTTTATACTCGAGTATAAGCCTACTCGAGTATAAGCCTATTTGAGTATAAGCATGGGGGTCCATTTATGAGCAAAATAAACCAATAAGGATCATTTTTTCAGTTTAATTTTCATATAATTATGTTCAGAAAGGTTCAAGCTACCAATCCCACACCAAAATAGAATAGTAAAATAGAATGCATTTTTCAGGCAAAATTATCAATAAACTCAAAAGTTTTGATATACTAAATTGAACAATCCTAAACATAAGAAAAATAGAAATGAACTGAAAAAAAATGATTCTTATTGGTCTATTTTTGAATATAAGACCATATCATTTTATACTCGAGTATAAGCCTACTCGAGTATAAGCCTATTTGAGTATAAGCATGGGGGCCCATTTATGAGCAAAATAAACCAATAAGGATCATTTTTTTCAGTTCAATTTTCATATCATTATGTTCAGAAAGGTACAAGCTAACAATCCCACACCAACTTTAGTAAAATAGAATGGATTTTGCAAGCAAAACTATCCATAAATTGAAAAAACTTTCACAAAAACGGGGGGGAGGCACATTTATGTGCAAAATAAACCAATAAGGATTAATTTTTTCAGTTCAATTTTCATTCCATTGTGTGCAGAAATGTTCAAACTTGTTTCCAGGTGAAAAAAGCTTTCAAAAAGACCAAATATAAGTACCTAAAATGATCAATTTGCAGTCCGGGTCAAATAGACCCGGGAACATAACATTAGGGAGTTTTTTCGAACAGAACAGCAGGGTTAAAAATGAAAGAAATATATCTGAAACAAGCAACAATGTTCACTAGTTCTCTCCATAACTTTCTGTCCTATGTATCACTTCGTACAAGTGCTTGTTGTACTTTAACTTTCTCTTTCTCTGGATCTCATTAACTCCATCCAACCACATCTTTCTCAAACTTCTTTTTCATATTGATCCCGTCAATCTTCTTCTGAAATTTAATCCTTATTCATTCTCTAGATGTAGTCGAATCACTTCAATATACCTCATTTATGGTGGTCACTCACTTTTGTATTCATTCTATCTATGAATTTATGCTTCAGCCAAATCTTCAGAATGGACTGTTTTCTAAGCAAATGTCTACCAAACAACCACCAGTTTCATTCACTGTGGCCTAATCATTTTTATGCATTCTCTCATCTGATTCCTAGCCATCTAGTACACAATTCTTTCCTCTAGATTACCTTCATTCAGAATGTTGCACTTTTTTTATTTTACAAAACTCTATTCCGGTTTTTCTTTTATTACTATTCACTACTGTGTAACTTGTAGGTATCATTGACTTATACATTACTACTTTCTTATGACCCACAACAATGTAGAAAGTCTCCATATACACTTTCTGATGCAGCTTTGCCCTTTCATTTAGAATTAAATCTACATTTTTGCTTCCCTGCGTGTATTTAATATTTGTACTTAAGCAATGACTATCTAAGTTTATTATATCATTTTCATTTTTCTTAGTTTTACAGTTGCAAAACCTTTCCTTTCTCTTAATTCATTTATTCATCGATACTCTTTATATTCAAGATCTCAACATATGCCATTATTATCACCAGAAGACCTATAGGTATTAATTTCTACCTATATCTGTCTACTATGCGTAAGTTGAGTGGAGCTATACAATTTGTTTAATGAATAAATAATAAACATGTTGTTGTTTTCTTATAACTGGGGGACTACTTACATAAACAAGCAAAGGCCCTACAATATATCAAGTTGCTTTTGTTAAGCATTTCAAAATATATTTGTGTTATTCGGTTGTTAGAACAGCAATCACAGTCCTTTCAAGATTTTGTCCATGGAACATGAAAAACAACATAATCTGGTCTCATTTATTAGTTTAGGGGTTATTTTTCATCTTCCTTTTCCCTTTTATTTCTCCCTTCTTGTTCCTTCTTCCTCTACTTAATTTTTCATGCATAGAGCAATGGTTCAAGAACCACGAAACTTGAATGGTGGGGTGACTTGAGAGACATTGAATGACTCAATATCATCCAGTGAACATTTATATCAAACTGAACCTGAACCTGGACCTTCCTGCTATATTGACCATACCTGGGCAAGATGTGGCCCGAGGGCCGGATGCGGCCCGCCCACTGTCTGTGACCAGCCCATGGAGGTCGGTCCAACTTTTCTAGATAAGAACTGGGTGTTCAAGATATAATATATAATATATAATAATATATAATTTATAATTATAATATAATTAGCTCAGTTCTACCCAATAATATACAGTATTGGGTAGAACTGAGTTAATTATATTAGTCCGGTCCTCTAAAACCATCCCAATTTCTCATGCGGCCCTATGGCAAAATTAATTACCCACCCCTGTATTGGCTGATGATAACATGGAGTAGACTACTCTGTCCTCTTATAACAATCAAGGAAAGAACAATTGTTTTAATCTCCCACTAATGTAACCCAGTTGCTACATTAAAAGTTTCTAGGACCCAGCAGTAGAATTGCAGCACATTTTTGTCCCATGCATCAGCCAGGTGAACAATAATTGTTGTTCCAATAAAAATCCCAACAAAGGACAATTACAGAAATGTGAACTGCTTGTCACTTTAGGAGTCACCCTTTCATTCCAGAATTGATCTCTCTCCTTTCTTTCCCCCAACATTTCCCTTCTGTGTTTTGTCTTTTTAATCCATAGCCCTGAGGACTGGGTCTGTCTCTTTTTAAAACTGATGTGAGCCACTTTGGAAGACAATTGCCTAAAAAGCAGGATAAAAATACAGTCAGTGAAGTAAATGAATAAAATATTGTTAAAGTTCCCCAGCCAGAACTTTCTGTGTTATATGGCCTGCCAAGTACTCTCTAAGGCATTTCCCCAGGACTGAGTTATAGTGTTATCCACTATCCTGTTCTTGGTTTCAAACTACACCAGCATTAAATTGGCTGCCCCATTGTTGATCCCTATTCTGCTCCTATTCCCAGGGAGTGCCAATCACCCAACTTTATGGAAAAGAAAATGTCTGGCAAAGCCTAATTAATGTTATATATCTTCTTAAGGCTGTTCTTGGAATATGGAAATACTACTTTATAGTTGGTAGTGCAGAAGATGACTTAAACATGTATGAGCTACGGTTGAAATGAAGACAAATCTCATAGGAACAAGACAGGGAGAAAAAAGACCCCACCAAAGCATGTTTGTCTCATGGTTAGATGTCAGCAAGGGACACCCTTAAGCAAGCTTGTTCCATGCAGGTGTAATGGAAGATATTGTCCTCCTCGCATTATTACTGTCATCTTCTTCATAGAAGATGAACAGGAACATGTTCTCCTTAGCCTCAGGAAACAAAGTATCTTAAATTGCCTTGGAATCTGAATTCTTCACCTTGGTGTTGTTACATAAAGCAATAGTTTGTTTCCAATGATGTGTTAAGGGATGGACTAGAATTCCACAGAGTTGTTTCCCAAGCAAACTCATAACCTTAGCTTGCGTATTGAATGCCAGTGTTGACATAACAATGCTCAGGTTTAAAATTGAAACACCATGGAGAATGATTTGGTGTGGTTTTTTTAAAACTTTCCAGAAAGGCAGCTATGTTACTTAGTTGCTGCCAAAACAACTAAGAGATCTCTGGCTTTACTAGAGGTAGGTTTTTATTGGGCAGAAATTTAACCAACATCAACTTTGTTAGTCTTTTTGTTTTTTAATTGTTTTCCTTCACCACCTTTTGATCTCTCAAGAATCAAGCATTTAGTGTAAATGCTAACATCAAGTAGGCATTTTCAGAAAACAAATAAAGCTGTATTTGTGTCCTACTTAAATCAAACTGCTATCTTTTCTCAGTAATATATATGTGTGTGTGTGTGTGTATGTGTGTGACATTTTTTTGCTGAATTTGAAAATTAAGGGAGACTAGGATAGATCTATTTCGGCCTTATTTTGGCCTCATCAGTTAGCCTCATCAGCTATACATACATACATACATACATACATACATACATACATACATACATACATATGTAGATTGTTCTGAGTTCAGGTTTTGCCCCGTGTAATATTTTGAGTGTCTATGCAACGTTTCGGTGAAATCACATTCACCATCATCAGGCTGAAGTTGTAAGCTTTGTGCTGTTGTAAATATAGTTATGTATGTATGTATGTATGTATGTATGTATGTATGTATGCATGTATGCATGTATGTGTGTGTGTGTGTGTATCACATGTTTTTGCTGAAATTTTAAAATTAAGGGAGACTAGGATGGCACCATTTCGGCCTTGTTCTGGCCTCATCAGCTAGCCACACCCTTACTGGGATTTGATACGGCAGCTTCTGCCTTGTAAGACAGAGAATTAACAGCTGAGCCACCAGACCTGGTCCCTTCAGCACACACACACACACACACACACACATACATATATGTGTGTGTTTTCACCCTAGCACAAGGACTAAAGCACCAGTCTGAAGATGACGAGTGGGACCTCGTCGAAACGTCACCAGAAATCTCTGAATCTTACACGGGAAGAAACATGAATATGCCAAGACCTTCATACCTGTACCCGTGAAAATCTACGAAAACCAATATATTTGGATCTAGCGGGTGACTTAACAGAAAAACATATATGGTCACATGTTTTTGCTCAATATACCAGGGTGATCTGACAGAAAAAAACCATATATATATATGTTTGTATCACATATTTTTGCTGAATTAAGGGAGACTAGGATAGCACTATTTCGGCCTTGTTCTGGCCTCATCAGCTAGCCAAACTCTTACTGGGATTTGCTCCTGCAGCTTCTGCCTTGTAAGGCAGAGAATTAACCTCTAGGCCACAGGATCTGATCCCTTCAGCTTTGTACCAGTCAGATCCACCAAACAATATATAATATTTGTGTAATGGAGTGTTTTACAGATTTTTCTTTGTAAAGCAGGGATGAGGAGCTGGGGACCTTTTATGATTTGTGGACTGAGACAACTGGCTGGGACATTTCTGCACATGCATAGAAGCATCTGACACACAAACCTAAGCACGAACCGGTAGAAATGGGATTTGGAACCCATTGCTGGGCTAGACCATAACATTAATGCGGTGAAAAATCAGCTTGGCTATCGTATGTTATCCATGAAAGCCAATGCATGGTGTAAACATAAATAAAATCACTGAGTAAGGTAGGGGCATTTGTTACAAAAAAAATATTTCTGCTTTATTTTGAGAAAATCTCAATCATATTTTTCAAAGTAAAATCAAAACGAATAATTCTTTACATTTTTTTTCTGATGAGCAACCTTTTCTCTGGTTATTCAGTTCATTGAAATTATTAATAGATCTGGGATTTTTAAAAAGTCTCTATACTAGAATGGATAACAGGTACTTGATTAAATGAAGAATGGATTTTGGATGTGATGAATGAACAAATTACTGGCACTTCTTTTAAATTGCCATATTTCCCCATAAATCCAGATGAGATGCAATTAAGTTTACTTATCCATAGAGGGCAATATCTTTCTAAGAAGACAGCATGCTTAAATATGATGTGGATGAAATACTCCTGCTTATGTTTTTAAAGTTTTTTTTCTTTAAAAAAATAGGACTTAAAATTCTAAAATTAGAATAAAAACAGAGTTTCAGCTACAACGGTCTGCTCCTAAGTTTCAAAGATGATGAAAGGACAAATAAAGGAATTGGACTGTTTTTAAAATTATTTCTCAAAGAAAATAAACCGGATTTTGTTTGCTCTGATATTTTTATTCTAGGATGGAAGATATTTTATTCTCATGCTTAATACAGGTAATAAATCATAATATTTTAATTAATACAAGCTGCCTAATCCGATGAACAGGATATAGTATACAGGCAGCTTATAACAGTACTTGTTTAATACCTGTTGTATTAATTAAACATTATGACTATTTATTTAGCAACTACTCAAATTTATGGCAGCACTCAAAAAATGACCTATGCCAATTGTCACACACAGCCATCTCGGTATCCTCCATAGTAACATGATTGTGATCAGGTGCTGGGAAGCGGGCATGTATTTATCACTGCATCAATGCCCTGGGGTCACATGATCACCATTGCAACTTTTAACTGGCTTCTGATAAGCGAAGTCAACTGGGAAGCCAGTAGGAAAGGTCAGAAATCATGGCTTGTTTAACAACTGTGATAATTCACTTAATGACCATGGCAAAAAAAAAAGTTCATGAAATCAGGTGCAGTTTTTTAATGACTGCATTGCCATCACTCTGTTTAACAGCTTGTTCCAATAACACTGTCAAATAATTTACTAAGATTGTATTACTATTCTTCTTCTCATCCTTTCTAGTACCTACTGTATCACTTCTCACTTATGACTATAACTATGTTGCTTGTATCTTTCAATTTTATATTGTTTTTGTTTGTTTCCTAGTACAATTTGATAGTTTATTAGTAACCTTGACTATCACTAAGTGTTGTATCTTTTTATTCTTGATGAATGGGCAGTGTTACCTCTACTTAAGAACTTAATTTGTTCCGTGAACAGATTCTTAAGTAGAAAAGTTTGTAAGTAAAAGCAATTTTTCTCATAGGAATCAATGTAAAAGCAAATAATGTGTGCAAACCCATTAGGAGAGAAATAAAAGCTCAGAATTTGGGTGGGAGAAGGAAGAGGAAGGAGGAGGAGGATAGTCACTGATGAAGGAAGAAGGTGAGGTGAGGGGAATCAAAAAAATCCAAAACTTTAAGGCTTAAAAAAAAGAGGACTCTGAAGCGGCGAGGAGGAGCACACGCCTCCCATACACACAGCAGGAGGCTGCCTCCCATACACTGTGCCAGAGAGAGAAACCCAGGGGGAATGGCAGGAAACTGGCTGGGCCTTCATGCCGCTCTCAAATTTCCTGGAAATTTTTTCTGAACTCATGTTCTTAAGTAAAAAATGGTTCTTAAGAAGAGGCAAAAAAATCTTGAACACCCGGTTCTTATCTAGAAAAGTTATTAAGTAGAGGCATTCTTAAGTAGAGATACCACTATATTTTATCCTCCTTATGTACACTGAGAGCATAGACCGGTATGCCAAAGATAAATTCCTTGTGTGTCCAATAATATTTGGCCAATAAAGAATTCTATTCTACTCTATTCAAATGACAAATCTTACAGTTCCATTTGTGGTCAAAGATTACTTATATAGTTCTAGAATTAACCACAGGATGTGATTTTGTATACTTAACATAACAAAACTCATTTATTATGATAATCCAAGCTTCTTGATACCATTATCATAAAATATACTATGATGAAAATGTCCATAATAATTTCATTCTGCATACATTTCTACAATGTATCATACAGTTCAGGTTATGTAAAATAATAATTTATTCACTTCTATGTTACATCTTGAATGAAGAATGAGTAATTTCCATATTTGAATGAACATGCTTTTTATACACTTTTTTCACTTTTAAAATCAGAATCTTAATTGTGTGTTAAATAGATTTGAAATCAGACTTTGTTCATTTTCCCATTCTTGGCTAAAACCTACTTGTATCTCTTCTGTTTTGTTTTGGTAATTATTAAACTGCTCAGCAAGTCACAAATCTAAACAGTGACTTGGAATCAATTATAAAGTTTGGAAATACAGTGGTACCTCGGTTCTCGACCACAATCCGTTCCAGAAGTGTGGTTGAGAACCGATTTGGTTGAGAACCGAATTAATTTATCCCATAGGAAATAATGGAAATGGATTTAATTGGTTCCCAGCCCATTGACTTGCTGGGAACCAATTAAATCTACAGTATTTCCTCTATTTCCTATGGGATAAGGATCTGAGGGGACGGGGTGAGAGGGAATGGGAGTCGGAATCCCGACATGCCCCTCCTGGCCGCCCTCTTAACAGCCTCCCAGTCTCTACCTTGTAACTGCTCCAAGCTCAGTTCGGTACCTCCAGGCAGCTGCACCAACTTTTTCTTTCCCGGCGGCGGCGGCTTACCTTCATCACATGACGTTCCTGACGCTGCTCCTCCTCGTAGGGAAGCTGCCGGAGCCGCCGCCACCGGGAAGGAAAAAGTTGGTGCAGCTGCCTGGAGGTACCGAACTGAACCGCTGAGGAAAGGAGCCCCCCGAAGCTGCCGGTATTGCAGCCAGCCCTACCCTTCCTGCAGCTTGGAGCAGTTACAAGGTAGAGACTGGGAGGCTGTTAAGAGGATGGCCAGGAGGGGCGTGTCAGGATTCCGACTCCCATTCCCTCTGACCTCGTCCCCTCAGATCTTACATTTCGGATAGTAAACAAAATTTTCTGTTCAGTATCCGAATTTTTGTTTGGATACCGAAGCAAATTTTTGCAGAAAATTTTGTTTGAAATCCGAAATGTATGAAAACCGAGGCGTTTGAGAACCGAGGTACCACTGTATATCACTGCTCAGGGCAATTATCCTTCATGAGAATAAATAATTATCCACTTTTTTAAAAGAGAAGATAATTGATAGGAATTTCAAAGAGGCTGCTTTGGCTATATCATATAATATCACCATTTTTATCTACTTCTGTTTTTTGACACTGATCATCATAAAAAGGAGGAATGGTGGTTTTAATTTAAATAATATTTGCATGAAAAGGTTGAGATGCATAGATGTAGGCTTTAAAATAATTATCATACATTAAACATAACTATATTTCACGATTCTGGTCAAGATTATAAACAGTTGGCCTGTGCTTACTGTATATCCCTTTAAAAGTTTTTATGCAGATGAACATCATCAAGGCCTCTATCATTTATTTATTTTATGTAACCTCAGCACTATCAAAATTCCCTTAGAACCTACATACACATGTGAAAGCTGTGTTTTAGTATTTTTTAAATGACTGCCTTATTGGAAACTTTACAATCATCCCTAATATTTCAATATTTCAATCTGTTGAAAGTCATTTTGCAGTTAACTAAAGACAGAAGCAAACATAAACGAGGTATTGATAGCTGTATATATCAAGAAGGGATCAATTCTTATTGTCCTTTCATACTAATATTAGAGTAGCTAAAAATAATAGTATAGATCATTTTATCAGACAAGATTTTGCCTTCAAACAAGTCTGAGAGTCGGCCATTTATTTAGTATTCTCAAGCTAACACACTCAAGGCCCACTTCTGATAACTTGCAAAAATCTAAAACTCCTCATTAAATGTCAGATAAATTGACTAGCCTAAGGGGGGAAGAGGGGAAGAGAATATGTGAGCTGGAGCCCAGTTTCCTATAATTAATGGGCTCTGAATAAGCAGATCCAATCCAACCTGAGTGAGAATAAAATTACTGCACCTAGCAAAGTTCAAATAAGAAATATGTGAACTTTAAAGTGCTGGAACACAAATCAAGCTGGTCAGTTATTATAAAAATCTTCCAAAGCTCAAAAAGCTGAAGCTCAAAATGACCTTTTTCATTAAGCTTAGTAAAGCCTTTGAGAATAGATTGAAAAGCCACAAGATGTTTTATATATTCAGTATACTCCATTCCACTTGTAAGATTTGCATCGTTTCTGGATCTGTTCCATCATTTCAAATTCCCGCATTCATAGGCAGATAAGATCATAGGATCTTATTTTTATTTATTTATTTATTTATTTGCAGGAAGCCAAATAAAATCATGCAAGATGAAAACAGTGTGGGGAAAGGGAATTGATGTCTTGTTTCTTCTTTCCTGTTGTATTTTTTTGTATTCAGCTGTTGTAACACAATCTTGAACAAACGGAATGAAGCATTTGGGCTTTCTTGCTCCACCTTTTTATGGTGAAGAAAAATTATTGCTGCTCCTTAATGTCTGAGAAAGTGAAGATTCAGGTCTGCTATTTAGTGCCTTCCCCATGGACATCTTCTGCAGTGGCCAAACAGTGGGATTTCCCATTGTAAGTCTACAGTCTTGATTCTTGATTTCTGATTGTTTTGCTATCCCATTCCTATTTAATCCAAAGGCTCTTTTCCCACTGAAGAAAAAGGGTTCAGACTCAAAGGTGAATCAAGTTCAATTGAAGCTTTGACAATTTTTACCTATCAAATTTCCATATTTCAAAGTCCATAAATGGATTAATAACCACAATGAATCATGCCAACATTGTTAACAGAAAATGAGAGTACAACATTAGAATAAGGGTTCAAAATGATTCAGAATGGGGATAAAACTGAAAATCAATCTATCAGTGCCCAAACTCTCTTTTAAAAGCATATACATGTGCAGGGCCACCATCAGGAATTTTGGGGCCCCATACAGCCTAAGTGTCTGCCCCCCCCCGGCCATTTTAAAACTACTGCCCCCCAAATCTGATGCCATGCCCACCATGGCCACACACCCTGGGCAAGCCCTCCCCCGGCCCTCTGAGGTCAAACACAGCACTTATGTGGCCCTCAATGAAATTGAGTTTGACACCCCTGGCCTAGAGGCTAAATCCTATGAACAAGGGCTAAGAGAATGAGTATGTTTAACTCAATAAATAGAAAACTGAGGGGGAATATAATAGTAGTTTCCCAATCCTTAAAGGGCTGCCACAGAGCAGATAGCATCTATTTATTCTCCATGCCACCTGAAGGTAGTACAAGAAGCAATGGGCGGAACCTCACCAAGAAGAAATGCAATCTGGAAATAAGGAAAAACTTGGGACTGGGCGGCATAGAAATAATAAATAAAAAAATAAATAAAAAAACAAATAAATAAAAAAATAAAAAAAAAAAAAATAAATAAATAAATAAATAAATAAATAAATAAATAAATCCCTTCTTTTTTATTAAAAGAAATTAATAGAAACATAGAAGACTGATGGCAGAAAAAGACCTCATGGTCCATCTAGTCTGCCCTTATACTATTTCCTGTATTTTATCTTAGGATGGATATATGTTTATCCCAGGCATGTTTAAATTCTGATACTGTGGATTTACCAACCACGTCTGCTGGAAGTTTGTTCCAAGCATCTACTACTCTTTCAGTGAAATAATGTTTTCTCAGGTTGCTTTTGATCTTTCCCCCAACTAACTTCAGATTGTGTCCCCTTGTCCTTGTGTTCACTTTCCTATTAAAAACACTTCTCTCCTGAACCTTATTTAACCCTTTAACATATTTAAATGTTTCGATCATGTCCCCCCTTTTCCTTCTGTCCTCCAGACTATACAGATTGAGTTCATGAAGTCTTTCCTGATACGTTTTATGCTTAAGACCTTCCACCATTCTTGTAGCCCGTCTTTGGACCCGTTCAATTTTGTCAATAATAATTTAAAAAAACCAAAATCCATTACTATTAAAACTAAAACAACCAGGAAAACTATTAATAAAAACAGGTGAGGGCTGGGTTTTTTTCTCTGTTATTATTTAAGTGCTTTTACCATATGCTTTAAATCAAGAATCACTTCTCTCTCTGTTTCTCTCTCTTTTCTGTCATTCTCTGCCTCAATCATTTTCTCATTTCTCTTTTTTTCTCCCCTTTTTTCTATCATTTCTCTCTCTCTTCCTTCCACTCTTCTCTCTCTCTTTCTTCTTCTCTTTCACTCTCTTCCTTCCTCTCTCATCTCTTTCTTTCTTTCTCTTTCTCTCTCTTGCTTTCTTTCTCTTTCTCTCACTCCCTTCCTCTCTCATCTCTTTCTTTCTTTCTTTCTCTATCTTGCTTTCTTCCTCTCTCTTCCTCTCTTCCTTCCTCTCTCATCTCTTTCTTTCTTTCTTTCTTTCCTTCTCTCTCTCTTTCTCTATCTTGCTTTCTTCCTCTCTCTCACTCTCTTCCTTCCTCTCTCATTTCTCTCTCTCTCTTTCTATCTCTCTCTCTCTTTCTCTATCTTGCTTTCTTCCCCTCTCTCTCTTTCTTTCTCTCTCTCTCTTTCTCTATCTTGCTTTCTTCCTCTCTCTCTCTTCCTTCCTCTCTCATCTCTCTCTCTCTCTCTCTCTTTCTCTCTCTCTCTTTCTCTATCTTGCTTTCTTCCTCTCTCTCTTCCTTCCTCTCTCATCTCTTTCTTTCTCTCTCTCTTTCTCTATCTTGCTTTCTTCCTCTCTCTCACTCTTCCTTCCTTTCTGATCTCTTTCTCTTTTCATTCTCTCTCTTTCTCTATCTCTCCCCCTCTTTCTCTCTCTCTCTTTTTCTCACTTTCCCTCTCTTGTTTTCTTTCTCTCTCTCTCTTGCTTTCTCTCTCACACTCTTTCTCTCTCTCATTCTCTTTCTCTTGCTATCTCTTTCTCTCACCCTATTTCTCTCTCTCTCTCACTCACTTTCTCTCTATCTTGTTCTGTCATCGCTCTCACTCTCTCTCGTTCTCCGGAGGCTGGCGAAAGTAATTTTCAATTACTTTCAATTGTAATTTTCAATTACAATCAACCTATCTCTCCTTCCTTCCTTCCCCCCTCCCTCTTTTCCTTTCCTTCCTTCCCTTCCCCTTTCTCCTTCTTTCCCTTCTTCCTTCATTCCAACCAACGTATCTCTTCTTTCTGTTTCCTTCTCCTCCCTCTTCCCCTTCCTTCCCCTCCATCTTTCCCTTCCTTCCCTCCCTATTTTTCCTTCCTTCCTTCCCTTCTGTGTCCTCCTGGCCCTCTCTTCCCCTCCCCTCCCTTTCCCTGATGAGGGCAGCCCGAAGAGTCACAGCCATCCCGGGCCGAGTTACAAGAGCCGCAGCCGGGCGGGCAGCGCCCCACTCGCTTCGTTCCCGCCGCAGGGCTCGGTCGGGAGCCCGCTGGTCAGGGCTCAGTCGCCGCCACCAGGAATCCAGGAAACTGGGGTCAGGGGACGGCGCCTGGAATGTCGGGCGCGTGGGCTGACGCGCGCTCTCTCCACCCCCCTGCTGCCAGCCCAACCCGGAAAATTCAAAGTAAGAAAAACCTTCGCTCTTACTTTGAATGCTTCGGGCAGGCTAGCAGGGAGATGGAGAGAGCGTGGTGGCCCCCACTGTGAGAATGCCTGCAGGGAAGAGAGGCAGAGCGGACGGGCGGGCGAGGGCAGCGGCGAGTAGCCACGGGGGCGCGAGGGGGCTAGAGGCGCGGGGGGGCGGGGGCGGCCGTGGCTTCGTGCGCGCCCTTGGAAAAGGGTGCGTGGGGGGGCTTTTCGGGGACGCTGGCGCATACGTGCAAAGCCTACAACTTGCGTTTGTGTTAAATTTTGTTTCTTTCCTAAGCAGCCTTCTGTGTAAAAAAATCCATTTGGGAACGACTCGTTCCCAAATGGATTTTTTTACACAGAAGGCTGCTTAGGAAAGAAACAAAATTTAACACAAACGCAAGTTGCAACCACCACCCCGAAGGGGCTCCTACCTTTGCCGCACGCTTTACTCTGGGACTGGAGGACCGCGCTGCCAAAGGCTCCGTCGGGGCTTCTTCGAGTCCTGCCTCGCGAGGGCCAGAGGGCCCGCCTTTTTCGTTGGTGAGGCAGGCAGCCGGGAAGAGAGGGCCGGTACTGCGCATGTGCGACGGCGGGCAAAACCGGGGCCCCCTCATGCCCGGGCCCGGTACGCCACTACCAGTAGTACCCCCCTATCGGCTGCCCTGTACATGTGTATAACAATGATCATGTAAAAATGGCTCAGGCACAAAATTTCCCATATATGGAAAAGCTGTTTGGGGGAAAAATTGGGTCTATATCAAAATATGTGTTGATTCCAATATGGAAGAAATCTGAATTCTTTGGCCCAAAATATGGTGCAGGGTAAAAACGTTGCACTCTAGGGAAGTAAAAGTGGAACCAAGTTTAAGACATAGGTAGATGCAATTACATTTTCTGGTCAATAGGTATGGAATCTTCTATAGCGTTACATGCCTGGAGGGAAGGTTTAAAAAATTCAATATGGTAGCAGTGTAATCAAATCTCCACCTGAGCATCACATGCCAGTAGAATGGCTTCAGCTGCAGAACTGCAATCAACAATAGCTCCTCACTGCAGATGCTGCTACTGTATAAGTTTATAAGGCAAGAGAATGTTGATAGATGAAATATCAAGAGTTTAAAGAAGTGGCTTCAGGCAGTCATACAATAATACCTAGAAAAAGCACACTTTTCTATCAGGCAGACCCTCTTAGTTAGTTGAGATTATTTTTCTCTCTCTCTCTTTCTCAGCGGCTGCTTTTATGCAGTTGCATTACTGTAATATGTAATTCATTTTAAAATTACATTTTGCGTGTGTGTGTAATGCAAAGAACTTTCTAAAAAGCAATATGTAACACAAGGAAAAGAGTCCATTGCATTTACAGATGACACATAAGTACATACAAGTATATTTCAAGGAGAATCTTGATATAATTTTGGAATGAAGCTTACACACATACAGTTGCATTTAAAAACAAATCTTAAGAGCATTTTCTCAGAAGACACTGGTCACCTTCAAGACTGCTTTTATTTTTTTTCTCCAGACATTCCAGGGAGACAAAAAAAAAAAAAACCCCAGGAAGAAGAGTTGGACCTTTCAAGGTAATACAATAGGATTTTGCAAGAGTCACAGGGATATCAATTACAATAAACGAGTCTTGCAACAAGGAGATTAAGGCATGGATTATCAGCCACTTACTATGTGTCATACAGAAGAGCAGAGTTTCAGATGTGAACTCTACTTAATCTAGTACAGCAGCCTTTTCTTGAAAGGATTAATGAGGCCGGGTTCCAGTTCGGCATTCTAATGGGCATATGATAATCAAGTTTGAGAAAAGAAACAAGTAACGACAGAAACATCAACGTTAACCATTAAGGGATTTAATAACAAATTATCCATGGCTGAGTTAAACCAAATGACATCATTTATGTGCCGTGCTTAATTAAGGAAGCATTGTATTCCAATTAAAAATAGGCTGCGGTGAAGATATTGTAGTGTGGATCAATGGGAGCAAATGTGAACACAGTTTAGATTGTGCATTTTTTTTGCAAGTAAAGAAATAGGGCCTTTATGCTCTTCTACGGTTATTTATTTCTTTATTCTACCTCAAACTACCCAACTGCACAGCAACTCTGGGCAGATAAAAAAAATAAAAGAAAAAAGAAAACAAACCATATTAAGAAAAAAAGAAGACTTCTGACCAGAGGAGAAAAATAAATGAAATGAAACAAACAGCAAACACAGGATCTTAATCACTATCTTACTACCTAGGGCAGGGGTCCCCAAACTTTTTACACAGGGGGCCAGTTCACTGTCCCTCAGACTGTTGGAGGGCCGGACTATAAAAAAAAACTATGAACAAATCCCTATGCACACTGCACATACCTTATTTTAAAGTAAAAAACAAAATGGGAACAAATACAATATTTAAAATAAAGAAGAAGTAATAAGTAATTAATAATTAAGTAATAAAGCAATTTATACTTCTTTATTAACAAGTAAATTTAAACTTAAACCAACAAACTCCCTCCATTTCTCCTTCCTTCCCTCCCTCCTTCCTCTCCACTTCTCTCTTCCCTATTCCTTTTCTCTCATTTGTTTCATTTTCCTCTCCCTTGTTCTTTCCCTCCATCATTTTCTCGTTTTTCTCTTTCTCTCTCTCTTTTCATCTCTCCCTCTTCCTTTCTCTCTCCCTCTCTATCTCTCCCTCTTTCTCTTTCTTTTTCTCTCTCTCTTCTCTCTTTCTCTCACTCACTCTCTTTCTAAATCTCCCTCTTTGTATCTCTCACATTTCTCTTTCTCCCCCTCTCTCTACTTCTCCCTTTCTCTCTCTCCCTTTCTATCTCTCCTCTTCATTTCTCTCTCCCTCTCTATTTCTCCCTCTTATTATATCGATCGGTAAAATCTCGTGTGCTGCCGCGGGCGGGTTAAAAGACCTAAGCGGGCCAAATCCGGCCCGTGGGCCGTAGTTTGGGGACCGCTGACCTAGGGCCTGGGGGAACAAACAAGTATTTTAGAAATTTGTGGACAGTCAAACAAGTAGAAGCAATACAAATTTTCTGGAAGTTATAACTCTAAAATTAAGGAACCATCACCAAAGACTCATCCTTCCTAGGTCCATGAAAATGAAGATGCTTATTTGACAGGATTATTCATTCAAATATAAGAAATAACGTTTATACAAAGATGCCCCACAAGCAATGTATTTTGCATCATCATACCTAAATCTGTGTCATACCAAGAGATACGTTGCAATGGTGAAATCCAATTTTTTTTACGACCTGTTCTTCAGGTGTGGCTTGCTGGGTTTGGCTTTGTGAGCATGGCAGGGGAAGGATACTGTAAAATCCCCATTATCTCCTTACTCCTGGGGGAAGGATATTGTAAAATCTCCATTCACACCTCACTCTGAGGCCAACCAGATGTGGTATTTGCCAGTTCTTTAAACTACTCAAACTTTCTACTACAGGCTCTCCAGAACCTCTCAGAACCTGCTGAATTTCACTTCTGATACATTGGTGATATTACAAAAAACACTCAAAATGATAGAAGATTCATTCAAAATAACGTGGAAAGATACTCAATCACATATTTGTTTTTAATGTTCAACGTGATGTAACCATAAACTTTTCCTGGAAAGATGGAATTAATTTTGAGAGGTCAGCAAATGAGAGGCCGGGCGAACTAACGCCCAGCCGAAACTTGCCGATGGCGGGAAGAAACTCGGCTCCACCCATCAGCTGGGGCGATTCCCGCGGTAGCGGGGAACGCCTCAGAGCTACCAGTGGCAGCTCGGGCATTCTGGGAGAGCCGAGGGTGGGGCATGTGCCCTTTATTAGGGCTTGCTCCCCCCCCCAGCTTCTCTTGCCCCCGAGATTGCCACAAAATGGACATGTCAAATTCAAGTAATCAATTTTGTTTTTCCAACTTCTGATCTTAGGTAAAAGACCTCATGGTCCCTCTAGTCTGCCCTTATACTATTTCTTGTATTTTATCCTAGGATGGATATATATTTGTCCCAGGCATGTTTAAATTCAGCTACTGTGGATTTACCAACCACGCTTGCTGGAAGTTTGTTCCAAGCATCTACTACTCTTTCAGTAAAATAATATTTTCTCACATTACTTACAATCTTTTCCCCAGCTAACCTCAGATTGTGCCCCCTTGTTCTTGTGTTCACTTTCCTATTAAAAACACTTCTCTCCCGAACCTTATTTAACCCTTTAACATATTTAAATGTTTCAATCATGTCCCCGCTTTCCCTTCTGTCCTCCAGACTATACAGATTGAGTTCATGAAGTCTTTCCTGATAAGTTTTATGCTTAAGACCTTCCACCATTTTTGTAGCCCGTCTTTGGACCCATTTAATTTTATCAATATCTGAGGCTTCCGGTTTGGTGGAGATCGCGGCGAGACGTGTCTGGCAGGGCTCTGCCAGGCGAATCTCTTCTACCCCCTCCGAAGGTCGCAATTGCGATCGGATCGGGCCCGGATGGCCCGATCCATGAACAGGGGGCTCTCCTCTGCCCGAGGACCCATCGCCAGGACTCCAGAGGCAGCGGTTCGCCCCGCAGCTTCGGAGACGGGAGAACCGCTCCTCTTTGCTTAAGAGGACCGGCCAGCGCTTTCTCCCCTCACTCAGCGGGAAGAATAAAAGCAAAGAAGCGAAAGTAAAAATATCTACATCTATATAGAAAAAGAATATAGCAGAGAAAGGACTTAAGGTAAAAATCTCCATTCTGTTTCATTTTTAAGTCAGAAGATCGTAAAACTTTAAAGTAAAAGTTTTTTTTTCCAGGGCGAAAGTGAAAGTTTTTTCTTGTTTAAACCCATCCGCAAATAACAGCCGGACCTAATTTTTTTTTTTCTTCACTTTTACTTTTCCATTTTGAACGTGAGCTTGGGAATCTACAAAATAATTTTCTGACTTTATGCTTTAACAAAATAGTTTAAATTTGATATGACTATTTAGAAAATTTTAACTGCTAAAGAAAATTTCTAGTGATGAACAGAATCTGTTCTTGATAGACTTTTAAAATCATAATCTTCTGGACTTAATTTCTGAAGCGGAGGAACACAGTCTTGCTGCCTTTTTTTTTCTTTCTTGCTGCCTATTTTCACAACATGAATAACTTAATAATCATGAATTAAATGGAACCTAGAAGAGATTGAAATTACTTTTTTCTTGGATTACTTATTGTTGGACTAACCTATTTGGAATACTTGCTGAGCCTTTTGGACTATTTGCTGACATCTTTTGGATTATTGCTGACACCTTTTGGATTATTTGCTGAGAACTCTTTGGTTTAACATCTGCCTGCTGCACGAAAATTAACTTGACTCCATCTTGGGATCTCTTTCTTTGTTCTTTGCTCCTGTCTTGAATTTGGAAAATAAACTGACTCCATCTTGAACACAAGCAAGCTTTGGAATTGCTTTACTCCTTGAATTTTGAATTGAAATCAAATATAACTTTACCCTTTGAGATTTGGATCTTCATTTCTACTTCATAGCAAAATTACAGGATCTATAAGAAGAACTAAAGTATACAATACTGTTATTGTGTCTTTGAATAATTATCTGGTTTTTTCCCTGATTTTTCTTTGACTTTCTTCCTTACATTTTTATTACTAGAAGAAGTTTTGGTTTGAACTATATGCATTGTTAAAACCTTGGGTTCCTGCTCTATTCTAAATAGTTGAACTAAAATACCACCCTCCTTCTTTTTCTTTTTGAACAATTCTTTTTACTTCACTTTTTCCCCTTTTCTTTTTTTCTTCCCTCCTCCTAAAGTCTTTTCTTCCAAAAAACTTTTTTTTTCTTCTCTTTCTTTTGTCTTCTATATACAGTTGATATTCCTTCTCTTCTTTCATTTTCTGTCCTCCTTTTACTTGAAAAGGCTAATACTTGTTTTTTCTTCCCTGTGGCACTAAACAATAATATTTCTTTTTTCTCTTCTTCTTTTGAACTTTGTTATGAATTGAATTGTTATTGAATTGGTATAGTCATATTATAAGGGAAACAAAATATATTGAATAGATTTGGAATTTATAGTAATTTCTTTTCCTTTTCACTATATATAAAATTGAAACTAACCTTAAAATTTGAAATAGTGGATTCTAATTTGATAATGTCCCACACCTCAACTTTTGTTAAAACAACAAAGAAACAAACAACACCAACTACTCTATCTCCACAAGTGTCACCGCATTCTTCTCCTTCGCATCAAGTGCTAACCATGTCTACCAAAGACAAAGACAAAGACAAAACAATGCAGTCCAATATTGCAACTATTCATGAGACTTTGAATGCTTTGAAGGACTTTATGGTCAAATCACAAGAAGATGCCACTCAACAAAGAGAGGCCATAAAGGAGGAGGCAACACAACAAAGAGAAGCCATAAAGGAGGAGGCAACACAACAAAGAGAAGCCATAAAAGCTGACTTGGCAGAATTTAAAGTGGAGATGGCTCAAATGAAAGCTGATATGGGCGAGATGAAAGATCAGATAAAGCAGATTCAACAAACTCTTCAAGAAAGTGATGACCGAGTTAAAAAAGTTGAAGAGCAAGCTGACAAAAATGAGAAAAGAATGGAGTATCTTGAAGGGAGAGCTGATGAAAGATACAAAAGATATGATGAATCTATCATCCAGCTGGAGATGCAACGAGCTTCGTACGGACTTCGATTTCAGAATATAAAAGAGGAAAAAGATGAAGACTTAAAAACGACTATGGCGGAAATCATTGGAGGTATACTTCAAGAGGACCCCATGGCTTTACAGAAAGAAATCGATGAAGTATACCGAATTTCGAATAGCTATATCCGTCGACACAACCTCCCAAGAGAGATACATATTAAATTCACAAGAAAGGCGTTGCGAGATGAGATACTTCATTATTCAAGAAACTCCCCGCCTCAACGACATGGAGTAGAAATAAAGATATTAAAACAAGTTCCAAGAAGTGTCAGAGAAAACAGAAGAGATTACCACTTTTTAACCAAAATCTTGATTAAAGAAAATATCACTTACCGTTGGCTTATTCCACAAGGACTTTCTCTGACATGGCGCTCTACAAGGTACAAACTGGAAAACGTAGATCAAGCTATGTTCTTTCTTGAACAGAGTGGTTTGGGCCACTCCGACCATGCAAGTAAGCAACTAGTGGTCCAATTACAACCAGCTCAACAGCAACCAGGGGAAAAATCACTAATTCTGCAAGAAGAAAACCTGGGGGCAACTGCCCAAGTAATAGAGCAGGACCAAGGCTCTAGAAGAGTTCAACCTCAGCGAGAAACCAAAAAACCTATTAAATGACAACAAATAAAGACTTGAAAATCTTTTCCGTAAATGTTAATGGACTTAACGAACCAAGAAAAAGGAAGCAAATTTTTTCCAAAATCAGAAACCAAAATGTTCAGATTGCAATACTACAAGAAGTTCATATTAAAAAAGATAACCAAAAATTACTGTTGAATCCCAAAATTGGAAAAATGTATGCTGCATTAGCAGACCAAAAAAAAAGAGGTGTAGTGATGTATGTCAAGAATTCTATAAATTCCAAACAAATATATAAGGATAAAGAGGGTAGGATATTGATTGTACAAGTAGACATTGAACCCAGACCTCTAGTGGTTGTTTCTATTTATGCCCCCAATGAAGACCAAATGACATTCTATAAAAATTTACACCAAATAATAACAGATTTAGCTATTGATAATCTATTGATAATAGGTGATTTTAATGCTATCGCGAATAGACAATTAGACCACTCAGGAGGGGGAGGTAATAAAAAAAGGGGAAAAGGCAAAAAAACAAGAAGAAACTTGCTACCCAGTACTTTTCAAAAAATGAAAGCGGAACTATTATTAAGCGATATTTGGAGGGAAAGACACCCTCTCAAAAGGCAATTTACCTTTTATTCCAATCCTCACAAAATTTGGACGAGAATTGACATGTTATGGGCACCAAAAACAGTGGCAGAACAAATAAGAGAAGTCGAGATAGACGTTAATACATGGGCCGATCATAATCCAATAGTGGTCTATATGACGATGAATAATAAACAGAACAATTGGCGGATGAACAGGTATATATTAAACGACAAGAAATATAAGGATTGGATTGAAAAGGAATTAAAAATATTTTTTGAAATTAATAAAACATCAGATACTACTCCACAGAACTTATGGGATACAGTTAAAGCGTACATAAGAGGTTTAACAATATCTTATACAGCAAAATACAATAAGGAAAAGAAATTAGAGTATTTACAATTAACAAACGAATTAAAACAATTAGAATCCTTATCGCAGCAACATACTAAGAATAGAGATCTAAAGACAGAAATAAACGTAATTAAACATAAAATTAGAGTTATAGAACAAAACCAACTAACTGAAAAGATTAAAAGAGCAAAGCAACAATATTTTGAATATGCAAATAAACCTGGCAGATGGCTAGCGTATAAACTTAGAAAACAGAGTCAATCAAAATTAATCCAAAAATTAGAAGATAAAGATGGTAAAATAAAATTCGATACAGAAGGTAAGGCAGACATTGTGTATAATTTTTACAAGGAATTATATGCTAAAGATCATGTCATTGAAGATGAAGTTTTTAATTATTTAGAGGCTTCAAATTTACCACAAATAACAGAAGATCAACAGGCTACCATGGATGGACCAATAACAATGGAGGAACTCCTAATAACAATTAAAAAACAGAAAAGCAACAAGGCCACAGGCCCAGATGCCATACCTGCAGAATGGTACAAGATAGATAATGAAACAATAAGAAATCATATGTTAGAAACTTTTAATTTCTGTAGACTTGATGGAAAAATTCCTAAATCTTGGTCAGAATCACTGACAACCTTAATACATAAACAGGGTACAGAACCAGAAAAAATTAAAAATTATAGGCCTATATCACTATTAAATGTAGACTATAAGATTTTTATTGCCATTTATGCAGAGAGACTCAAAGGAGTTATAAATGGAATAATACACCAAGACCAAAATGGGTTTCTTCCAGGGAGACAAATTAAAAATAATATTAGAACTGTAATAAATATACTAGAGTACTATGAACAACACCCAGATAAGATGGCATCTTTAATGTTTTTGGATGCTCAAAAAGCCTTTGACAACGTTAATTGGATATTTATAAAAATGCAATTAAATAAAATGAGATTTGGCCCAAAATTTGTTAATCTAATAGATACCATATATTCAAAACAAACAACGAATATAATATTGAATAATAGTCAATTACCAATACTTGATATAAATAAGGGAGTTCGCCAAGGATGTCCTATATCACCATTGTTATTCATTATGACCCTTGAAACCTTATTAATTAAAATAAGAGCGGACCCCAGAATAAAAGGTTTAACCGTAGGAGATGAAATCTATAAACTCCAGGCCTTTGCAGATGATCTAATGTTTATAATTGAAGAACCGACTACAACAGTTCCTACTTTATTACAAACCATTGAACAATATGGAAACGTAGCAGGTTTAAAGATAAACAAAAACAAAACACATTACTTGACTAAAAATATGAACAAAACACTAGAAACTAAATTAGAAACTATTTCTGGAATAAAGACTGTAAAAAAGGTAAAATATTTAGGAATAAATTTAACAGCGAAAACAATAACATTAAAAAATGATAATTATATGAAATTGTTAGCAGAAATTAAAAAAGACTTAGCAACCTGGAACAATTTGAAAATATCCTTCTTAGGAAGAATTGCAACAATTAAGATGAATATTTTACCCAAGGTCTTATTTCTTTTTCAGACAATACCAATAAACCCAGGGGGTATCTTTTTAAAAACTTTAACCAACTTAGTTAAAAAATTTATATGGCAAGGTAAAAAAGCAAGGATAAAAATGAATTGTTTAGAAGATATCAAAGAAAGAGGAGGATTTGGCCTTCCAAATTGGAAATTATACTATCAGGCCGCCGCACTAACATGGCTTAGAGATTGGATAATCTTAGATAATAAAAGAACGCTCGAACTAGAAGGACATGATTTAATGCTTGGATGGCACGCATTTTTATGGTATGATAAGGACAAAAACCATTCATACTTTAAAAGGCATACATTAAGGAAATACTTACTAGAAGTATGGAAAGATATAAAGAAGAATCATTTCTTAAGCATCCCAGATTGGTTAGCCCCCTTAGAAGCAATAACGCATCCAAAGTCTATAAAGGACAAGAAAATGACTCATAGATATAAAGAACTATTAAATGATCAGATGAAGCTTAAATCTAGAATTGAACTACAAGAAGAAGGGATAATAATAGATTGGTGGCACTATGCCCAGATCCGATCTAGATATCAGAAGGATAAAACTCTTTACATTTTTAATAAAAGTAAGAATTCTTTAACTACCTTAATAACCACTAACTCTACAAAAATGATAGGGAAAATATATAAACTACTTATTGCTCATAAAAATATAGAGTTGACTTTAAAAGATACTATGATAAGATGGTGTAGAAATATTGGTAAGGAAATAGATATAGACACTTGGGAGAAAGTCTGGATTAATAATTGGAAAATGACTAAATCAGTTTCCTTAAAAGAAAACCAAATCAAAATGTTCTATAGATGGCATCTCCCACCAAATAGGATAGCAAAAATGTTTCCTAAAACATCCCCAATATGTTGGAAATGTAAGAAGGAAATAGGAACTTACTATCATCAATGGTGGACATGTAGCAAAGCAAAACTATATTGGAAGATGATTGAAAAAATATTAAAAGAAATAATAAAACAAGATATAGATAATACCCCGGAATTTTATCTACTAGGTGTCACAACCCAGATCTATAAGAAAGAAATTTTTTATTTAATCATACATATATTAACCGCGGCTAGAATAATATATGCGCAAAACTGGAAAGGGGAGGAAATCCCCAAGGAAGAAGAGGTTATAGCTAAGATATTAGATTGCGCTGAAATGGATATGATGACAAGAAGATTAAACGATCAAGAGGATACTAAATTTTATGAAACATGGAATAACGTTTACAAATGGATAGATAAGAAAAAATAAGATATATTTTTAGTGGTTGTTTTTTCTTTCTCTTTATTCTGTATTAGTTTTTATCTAGATGATAACAATAGTAATATTAGTTTAAAAGGATTTTTTGATGATTATGATATAGCTATGTATGTATAAGTATAAACAATATATTAAGATTTTTGAAGTATAATAGTTGAATTTAGTCTTACTGTTTAGATTGAAGGTTTAACACTATTTTATTATAGTAATTAGGATTATATTAAAGGTATCTTTCCTTTCTGGTAACTATGTTATACTAACCTTAATACCCACATTAAGATTTGTAAACTTCAACCCAAACTTATTAATCTTTTCTTTTTTTTTTTTTATAATAGTTAACACATATGTATTCTTTTTCTATATTTGAATTTATACTTTCATAAGAAGCGGGGGAAATACACCCCCACTTTATGTTCATTGTTTGTTTGTATTTGTTTGTCTTTTTATGAAAAATAATAAAAAAATTGGAAAAAAAAATAAAATAATTTTATCAATATCTTTTTGTAGGCGAGGTCTCCAGAACTGAAATTAGTATTTTTTTTTTGCTTAACTTCTTCCAAAACCTAATCTTGGAAGACATGTTATATCAGAGAAATCATATAGAGCATGGGTGTCAAACTCGCATAATCATGGCATCATCACATGACAAATCATGACTATTTCCCCTTTCACTAAACTGGTTGTGGGTGTGGCCAGTGCTTGATGCATCTGGCTTGCAAGCTGCAAGTTTGACAGTCCTGATATAGAGTAGCAGAAGACTCCACTGAGTGTCAAAACTCCTTTAAAAATGTAGAGTCATACTCAGTCATATTAAGGAGCCTAACTAACTGCTCTACTCTCTTGCTGTTCACCTTCAAATGTATATCTTTTAAATTGTACTGCAATTTTGGGGTCTGCTAGGCAATACAGACAATACAAGTGAGGAGACAAGTGAGGAGAAAACCTTGGCTTTCTGAAATTTCTAGCCTGCTGTTCTTTTAAGTCTTGATGCTGTCATTAAACATCAGTTGGAAATGTAAAGTATTATATTTCTCCAACACTCAGAGGTCTGCATTGACTGCCAATTGGTTTCTGGTTATGACCTATAAAGCCCTACATGGCATGGGACCAGAATGCCTACAAGACTGCCTTCTGCCACATAGAAACATAGAAACATAGAAGTCTGACGGCAGAAAAAGACCCCATGGTCCATCTAGTCTGCCCTTATACTATTTTCTGTATTTTATCTTAGGATGGATATATGTTTATCCCAGGCATGTTTAAATTCAGTTACTGTGGATTTATCTACCACGTCTGCTGGAAGTTTGTTCCAAGGATCTACTACTCTTTCAGTAAAATAATATTTTCTCATGTTGCTTTTGATCTTTCCCCCAACTAACCTCAGATTGTGTCCCCTTGTTCTTGTGTTCACTTTCCTATTAAAAACACTTCCCTCCTGGACCTTATTTAACCCTTTAATATATTTAAATGTTTCGATCATGTCCCCCTTTTCCTTCTGTCCTCCAGACTATACAGATTGAGTTCATTAAGTCTTTCCTGATACGTTTTATACTTAAGACCTTCCACCATTCTTGTAGCCCGTCTTTGGACCCGTTCAATTTTGTCAATATCTTTTTGTAGGTGAGGTCTCCAGAACTGAACACAGTATTCCAAATGTGGTCTCACCAGCATTCTATATAGCGGGATCATAATCTCCCTCTTCCTGCTTGTTATACCTCTAGCTATGCAGCCAAGCATCCTACTTGCTTTCCCTACTGCCTGACTGCACTGTTCACCCATTTTGAGACTGTCAGAAATCACTACGCCTAAATCCTTTTCTTTTGAAGTATTTGCTAACACAGAACTGCCAATACAATAGTCAGATTGAGGATTCCTTTTCCCCAAGTGCATTATTTTACATTTGGAAACATTAAACTGCAGTTTCCATTGCTTTGACCATTTATCTAGTAAAGCTAAATCATTTACCATATTGCCGACGCCTCCAGGAATATCAACCCTCTTGCACACTTTAGAGTCATCGGCAAATAGGCAAACCTTCCCTACCAGACCTTCCCCTATGTCACTCACAAACATATTAAAAAGAATAGGACCCAGAACAGACCCTTGTGGCACACCGCTTGTAACCTGACTCTGCTCAGAATACTCGCCATTCACAACAACCCTCTGGTGTCTATGCTTCAGCCAGCTGCAAATCCATTGAACTATCCAGGGATTAAGTCCAATCTTCACTAATTTATCTATCAGCTCTTTATGTGGAACCGTAACATGAATCCCAGCGATTGGTCAGGTCCCACAGAGTTGGCATTCTCCAGGTTCTGTCAACTAGACAATGTCTTTTGGCCTAGGGGAAGAGCCTTCTCAGTGGGGGAACAGCCCTCTGGAATCAGCTCCCCCCAGAGATTCATACTGTCCCTACTCTCCTTGCCTTCCATAAGAGTCTGAAGACTCATTTATTCTGCCAGGCCTGGGGCCATTAGATTCTTCCCCCCTAGCCAATGGCTGTGTTGAGAGAATGTTGGTATATAGAATTATTGGGTTTTTTATGCTTTTTTGGAGTTTTAGATTTTTAATTAATTAATTGGATTCAAGATATTGTATATTGTTTATTATATGTTGTGAGCCGCTCCGAGTCCTCGGAGAGGGGAGGCATAGAAATCCAATAAGTAAATAAATAAATATCTGGAACTTAATATTTTGGACACCTAGATTTTTTTTCTTAAATGTATTTATTTTTTTTATTACTTGAGTATTAAGGAGCCATGCTAAAATCCTTAATTTGGTTACTTCATAAATGTTTCTTAACACTGTTCACACTGGCCTTCCTCAGTTTCATTAACTGGTACTGTATATTGGTACACCTGAAGTATATTTGTTTCCATGGAATTACTATGCTTGCTTCTTTTTGCTTTATTTTTGTTCTTCCTTTTTTGAGGGGAAAGGTGGGGGGGGGACTTTTCTTCCAATATGCCCATGCAAACCAGTCCTGAGATGTCATATAATTTAAAGTGTACACTTTTTTGCTTCCATAGTAAAAAGAACGGGCCAAACAACAAGCTTCTATTCAAGGCTAATTCACAAAGTGGTTCTGCTGTGTCTCACTGACTGCTCTCTAACAAGTGCTCCATTCATGGTAGCTTTGTGCAGCTGAGCTCTTTCTACTCCAGCCAGTGTTACAGACCTTTAATCAAACAAATGTACAAGGAAGCTCAACTACTTAACCGTTGTGCTTGTTCGGTGGATGGAGGTAGCCAACTATAACAAAAGAAAAAGAAGGAAGAAGAAGAAGAATTTTATCCTGCTTGGGACAAGTACATTTCCTTTCTGTTGTTCTTCACAAAGGACAGGAGGTACAAATGGCTTCCTATCTGTGTCACTGGGAAGTGGAGGGCAATTTGTTTCTATTAAACAGGATGAGTCTAGCTTTTATTTTGCTGGTTTTCCCACTCTTTAACCTGCGTCAATCACAGACTTTAATCTGAACTGCCTCTTGACCGTATCTAGCATGCCATGGAAGAATTCCTTTCTTCCTTTCCTTTTTCTTTTTTTTTCTTTCCCTCCCCTTCTCCATCTGTTCCCCAGTGCTCATGTAATTGTGAGAATCCAAGCAAAAGCCCTAGAGTATTGGGTTCAAAACACAATCCTGCCATTCTCAGAATAGTACAAAGAGTAAACTTGAATGCGACATTGACTTCTGTTAGGCTGCACCTGCTGGTGATCCCTCTTCTTCTTCTTCTCCAGTTCATTGTGGGGTCACCATTTCCTGAACTATACTCTGGTAACAATGAGGACTTCTCCCTCTATATTTTCAATTCACAGGGAGATGAGACCTATAGTGTTTGACCTGTGAAATTTAGTGTCCGAGCAATAAAGCAGGGGGGGGGAAACGACAAAACACCAGGACCTAGGAACTGGGATATGAAGGACAAAAAAGTGTTTCTGAAACACAAGTCACTTTCAGATCTGCCCTCATGATTTCTTTTTAATCAAGAGTAAATCCTGCAGAATATAAACGCAATTCAACTTTTTGGAATAAAATTCAGACAAGTTAGATCCACTAACAAAGTTTAGCCTTGCTAGCAAGGTTTAATCAAAGACATTTTCAATACACAATATCAGTCCTTAATAGTTCTGTTTTTTCTGGACTATCTCCCACCTAACTTGCATTTTTTTCTAGTCATATAAACCATATTGAAGAGAAATCAATCTAAATTTAGCTTCTAGATGAAGCTAAAGATAATTCAAAGCCATGGGTAGTACAATTTTTTTTTCCAATTTAACAAGGAATCACAATTATGTGAAGTTAATATTAATGCAGCTGATAGTTTTAAACCATCATACTTTGTTTGACTAAAATCCTTAAAACTGTTTATGTAAACCTCAATGCTGCATCAAAAGCATATTCATCTATCTCTAAAATTAGAGAGCAGGTAACATAACACCCTTATGAGAGGCTTCAGCATGTACTGAATGGTTATAATGCTCCTATTCAGTTTGATACAATTACAATAAAAATTGCAATCTAAGGCAAGTAAATGAATATTGTGTCAGGAGTGAAATACAATCTATAAAAATTGGTTTGAAAATACAATTTTAGGCTTGGTACAGCAAGTCCTGACATTTCAAATGAATCTGTCCTATAAGAAAATTAATGACACTCCAGGTTGTTTAAGAATGGCTGTTAAACTATACTTACCTTATCCATCACTGGATCATGCTGAATAATCTGAGCAGTTAATAGGTTATTAAGTACAGAATACAGATTCTTTTTTCAGAAAACTTCAACTAGTATTCTTTGAAAAAATAAATTCCTTAGCTATTTAAAGCTAAGTAAAGTAGAAAGAAAAACTCTCTAAGCATTTCAAGAATTTTATTGTAACATCTGTTCATGATATAAGTGGGACCAGTCATATTTATATCCAAGCATCTGCAAACCTATCCAAAATTATCTGCAAAATAAGTAGTGTGGCTATCACCTAAAGCAGGGTGCCAAACTCGCATTGTGGCAGATAGAGTACAGTACTCGCATTGTGGCAGATAGAGTACAGTACTGCAGGCCACATAAGCTGACTGTAGATCTGCCTGCCAGCAGTTCAAATCTCATCACCGGCTCAAGGTTGACTCAGCCTTCCATTTATTTATTATTTTATTTATTTATTACTTAGATTTGTATGCCGCCCCTCTCCGAAGACTCGAGGTGGGTAAAATGGGGACTCAGATTGTGGGGGCAATATGCTGGCTCTGTTAAAAAGTGCTATTGCTAATATGTTGTAAGTTGCCCTGAGTCTAAGGAGAAGGGCGGCATAAAAAATTGAATGAATGAATGAATGAATGAATGAATGAATAAAGAAATACATATATATGTACATACATACATACATACATACATACATACATACATACACACACACACACATACATTGTCCCTGATGTATCGTGACTTTTCCTCCCTTAGCTAAACAGTGTGTGGGTGTGGCCAGCATGTGACGCATATGGTTCACAGGTTGTGAGTTTGATATCCCTGACTTAAGGTCTGGCTTTGTGAATGCCTCTCTCTGATCTTCCTGGTCATTTCATCAGCAGATTAGCGATGGATGAAATAGCACTAAAGATTAACAATGGATAAAATAACATTAGGACAATTTTGCTTTACTGTATGTGCTTCCAGGAAAATGAATCTTAAAGTACTCAATAGGCCTTACTTTGGAGTGTATGTCCAGGACATATAAATGGCAATTGTTATTTTATAATGATTGCAATAATATCTCCATCAAGTTAACACTCTCTTCACATCTTCAGACCAAATTCACACAAACAAACTCAACAGGAAAACAATGTTAAGAGTAAGGAAAATGGGAAGACAAAGGCAACCTAAATCGAAAGCCAGAGAGGTTATTGTAGCTAAAGAGATGAATAGCGACATTAACAGACAGACAGTCTATCAGTGATTAAGTTTAAGTTGTTTAAGTTTAAGTAGTTTAAGTTTAAGTAGTTTAAGTTTAAGTGTAAGTTTAAGTTTGAGTTTGAGTTTGAGTTTGAGTTTGAGTTTAAGTTTAAGTTTAAGTTTAAGTTTAAGTTTAAGTTTAAGTTTAAGTTTAAGTTAAGTTTAATTGGATTTGTATGCTGCCCGCTTGAACAGCTTTGATTTGATCTGGCTTCCTTAAGCAGGTTATTCCCAAATAATATGCTGGGTTTAGCTGGCTTCTGAGGACGACAAACACATCTATATTTTTCTGCCTGTTGATGAATCTTCAAAAGTTGACATTCACAGATCCATGTAGAAGCCATTGGTAAAAATCAGATCTTTTCTTCCTGAATTCTTGCCTTGCACCAAGATTACCAGATCAATGTAGCTTTTAAAAGCAGTGTGTTTTGTTCCAGGGAGCAAGGAGCCCAGGGAAGGAGCTGCAGCTCCTTCCCTGGCTCCTTGGAGGTCGGTTCCAGATTTTTCCAGGAGCCTCTGGCAGAGCTAGAGCAGGGCCATCCAAACGGTTGGGCAACCATGCGGGAACTGAACTGCACAGTGTTTTTACATGACCATGTCACATGAATCAATTCCTGATTAGATAGTCAGGAACCTAGGAGAGGGAGGAGTGTTGTGTATGGAAGTATGTTCCAAATTTGCATGTCACTCGCTGATTGCTCAGCCGGGAGCAGAACTTTTGAATGGCAATCTTTGTATTTTTTTTCTTGAAAACCGATGGTACAAACTTGTGTTTAATAGTATTTTATGCATATTTTCAAGAATATTTTGCGAGCATCCCATCTTCATTCTTCACACTAAAATCAGCATTTTCAATTCAGTGTGTACATGCTCTTCATTTTTGTAGAATTTGCTGCAGTATTGGATAGAAGTGATAAAACCTAAAAATAATTTATTTTATTTATACTGATCATAATTTTTAAAGATAGGAAATATACATATTTAATTATGCTAATGAGTATGTAATGAATTTTTACAATGCACGTGCTATTTTCAGGTCAATTGTCATATAGCATTAAAAGAACTTGACAGGCTTAGCCTAAAGAAGATAAGGTTAAAGGGAGACATGTTAGCAGTCACCCATTAATTTAAAACTCTGTTGCAGGGTGTGGATTTATTCTTCATAAAATATGAAGACAGGACAAGACAGGTGAGTAGAAGATTCACACAGAGAGAGAGCTAAACTCACAATAAGGAAGAATTTCCTGACTACAAAAGCTATTTAGCATTGAAATCATGAGTGTCCTAGCATTGGGATTTTTTATTTTTTTAAATGACATAATTACCTTTGTACATTCTAGATAACTTATCTGGTGTTAAATACCAAAGAAACATCAGCTTATTTTTTTCTTTATTTTAAATCTTTTGTCCTTATACTCTCCAATTTTTAAAGCTTTACATTATATCCAAAGATCCTTGCCCACTGAATCATACAATGCTTTACACATTCACTTTCCAAATTCAAATCAATAACATTTTGTAAACTTTAGCAGTAATATGTTCATCACTATCATACAATAGGATTTCCAATTCATTTTAATGAAGTCAAACCCATAACTCTTTTTGTGAAATTTAATTTTTTCTTTGAATTATAAAATATGTAAACCTAGCTCTTCTTTAAACTTGAGTATAGGACCACCAAAATGAAAAGATATTATTTTACCATAAGTCAATCTGTCCAGCTTATTTTCAAACCAAGTGAATAGCTAATTGCATGTGATTCTTCCCTTGGGTTAGAGGTTGGACCACAAGATCTTTAAAGTCCACTCCAACTGTATTATTCTATTATTCATGTCTATTTCTATTAAGCTATCTATTATCCATCAATACATTTTCTAATTGATGCTTAGTAAAACTGTATTTTACGGAGTATAAGATGCATTGGAGTATAAGATACAGCTTAGTTTTTGGGGAGGAAAATAGGGAAAAGAATCTGCTTACGAGGTATTCATCTGGCTATCTTCCTTAGCCAGAACATTATTTTATCCCTTGGTTAGGGCTTTAAAAAAAACTTTATTTGGAGAGAGTAACCATGAAAGAGCATGCAAGCCAGTAAGAGTTGGGAACATTATTAGCACCTGGAAACAAACATTCAGAGCAAATAGAGCAATGGAAAAAACCCTGAAAAGACTTAGGGCTTGAAATACATTCTTCAGAGAGTAACAATGAAAGAGCTTGCAAGTGGGCAAGAGCTGAGAACATCGTTAGCACCTGGTTAGGGCTAGAAGGAAACATTTGGAGCAAGTTAGAACAATGAAAAAAACCCTGCAAAGTCTTAGAGCTTGGAAAACATTCCTCGCAGAGAGAGGCCTGAAAGAGCCTGCAAGGTAAGAGCTGGGAATATTGTTAGCAGCTAGTTAAGTCTGGGGAAAGAAAGCTACATTCAGAATATAAGACACACCCAAATTATCAGCCTCTTTTAGGGAGGATAGGGGTGCATCTTATACTCTGAAAAATACAGTAAATTATTGTTCTAGGGAGAAGAGTTTTAAAGAAGGGTTCTTTTTAAATCCAAAGATACTGAATGTCTGTCTGTCTATTGGGATTTTAATTAGGATGTTCCTGAACTCACAGAAAGCTCACCCCATGACATCTAATTATGATGTTCTATCATGACTTGTCCTGGAGATGAAATATGGTAATATTTGTATTTCTATAGACCAAGTGAAAATACAAAGTGTAAATATCAAAACAACACAAAAAGGTTTGGAGATAGAAAGAGGAAGCTGGAGATATTAGGAATTGTATCCCTGACAGATTGAATAGTCAATTCTGAACTGCAAGAAATAAAGATTCTTTCTAGATACTTTCAGTAGTACTTATATACTAAATACAGTGGTACCTCTAGTTATGAACTTAATTCGTTCCATCACCGGATTCATAAGAAGAAGAAATTTTTACCATAGGAATCAATGTAAAAGCAAATAATGTGTGCCCCACAGAGGCTTCCCCTGCCTTTTCCGGCCCTGTTTCCTCCCTGAGAGAGATATGCTCTGGCCTCTCCTTCCTTTTCTCCTCCAGGAGGGAAACCATAGGGAAGGTGGAAGAATGACAGGAGATTCCTAGAGAGGCCCCACAGAGGCTTCTCCCTGCCTTTTCTGGCCCTGTTTCCTTCCTGAGAGAGAGATGCTCTGGCCTCTCCTTCCTTTTCTCCTTCAGGAGGGAAACCATAGGGAAGGTGGAAGAATGACAGGAGATTCCTAGAGAGGCCCCACGGAGGCTTCTCCCTGCCTTTTCCGGCCCTGTTTCCTCCCTGAGAGAGAGATGCTCTGGCCTCTCCTTCCTTTTCTCCTCCAGGAGGGAAACCATAGGGAAGGTGGAAGAATGACAGGAGATTCCTAGAGAGGCCCCACGGAGGCTTCTCCCTGCCTTTTCCGGCCCTGTTTCCTCCCTGAGAGAGAGATGCTCTGGCCTCTCCTTCCTTTTCTCCTCCAGGAGGGAAACCATAGGGAAGGTGGAAGAATGACAGGAGATTCCTAGAGAGGCCCCACGGAAGCTTCTCCCTGCCTTTTCCGGTCCTGTTTCCTCCCTGAGAGAGAGATGCTCTGGCCTCTCCTTCCTTTTATCATCCAGGAGTGGCTACAGTTTCGTAGCTCTGATCCTGAGAGACTCTGAGAAGTTCATAAGTGGAAAATGGTTTGTGAGAAGGAGCAAAAAAATCTTGAACACCCGGTTCATATCTAGAAACGTTCATAGGTAGAGGTACCACTGTACTTCACAGTGCTCTACATCTTCTCGAAACAGTTTAGAGTCAGAATATTGCCCCTCCCCCAAAATCTGTGTTCTCATTTTACTAATCTCGGAAGGATGAAAGGCTGCGTCAACTGTGAGCGGTGAGAATCAAACTGCTAAATTGCTGACATCCAGTATGAGCTTGCAATACTGCATTCTAACCATTTCATCATGATGGCTCTATATAAGAAGTAAAATGGCAGAAGAAGAGAGAAAATATTGTGATACAAGCTTCTTTGGATGTTAAAAACTAGAAAGTAGATATATGAAAGGTATCTGTGCATGGTTGGACAGATCAGGTAAAAACCACAAATATTTGAATGCTATAAAATTTGGCTCCATTGATTCCTTTCTGAACTCTGTAAAAGTAAAACATTTCTCTTCCCTTACCCATATACAGTCGTACCTCTACTTACTAACTTAATTCGTTCTGTTCCCAGGTTCCTAAGTAGAAAAGTTTGTAAGAAGAAGCAATTTTTCCCATAGGAATAAATATAAAAGCAAATAATGTGTGCGATTGGGGAAACCACAGGAAGGCTGAAGGCCCTGTTTCCTTCCAGGAGATTCCCAGAGAGGACCCATGGAGGCTTCTCCCTGCCTTTTCCGGCCCTGTTTCCTCCCAGGAGATTCCTAGAGAGACCCCACGGAGGCTTCTCCCTGCCTTTTCTGGTTACAGTTTTGGAGGGTCGGGTTTGCAAAATAGTTCTTGAGAAGGGGCAAAAAAATCTTGAACACCCGGTTCTTATCTAGAAAAGTTCGTAAGTAGAGGCGTTCATAGGGAGACGTACCACTGTAGTATATTAAAAAATATCCCATATTTGTATAGCCACAACCAGTTTAGAATTGACATACATTTATATTTCACACTATTCAAGATGGTGATGATAGTAATAGCAAATTTATAGATATTGTAACAATGATAGGAGTACACTGAAATGCATCTTCGATCAGCCTGGACATACTTTAAAAACTAACTACTGTGGTGCTTCAACTGCGCTTCCGATTTTGCTTGTAGTGGAGCCACAGAAGTTGGAGGACATTTCCTTTCATCATTCTGTCCTTTATTTATTTTCACTCGTTGCTTTGCAGTAATTACAGTCTAGGCTCAGTTAGTGACCATTCAGATAGCCCTTTTAATAAATAATAGGAGTGCCACTTATTGATTTAGATATTGGCTGGTTGGGAAACACAGACTATACAGTGCAATGAAAATAATGTCACTCATTTTTCATTTTATGCTGCATCCTTCCTGCATCTTACCTTGGCTACTTGCTCTTGCATAAACAGTCAGAGACCTTATTTTCCTCTCAGGTTTATATTATTATAAATCAGAAGAACTTTACTAAAATCAATGGAGTTTATATATTGAGCCCCTTAACCCTGCTGTTCTGTTTAAGAAAAGTAACAAATCTTCTGTTCCCGGGTCACCCTGACCCGGACCGAAAACTCTTCATTTGCAGTGCTTATGTTTGGTCTTTTTGAAAGCTTTTTTCACTTGGAAAGTAGTCTGAACATTTCTGCACACAATGATATGAAAATTGAAATGAAAAAAGTAAATCTTATTGGTTTATTTTGCGGATATAATGCACGCCCCCCCCATTTTTGTGAAATTTTTTTCAATTTATGGATAGTTTTGCTTGCAAAATGCATTCTATTTTACTAAAGTTGGTATGGGATTGGTAGCTTGAACATTTCTGAACATAATGATATGAAAATTGAACTTGAAAAATTGATGCATATTGGTTTATTTTGTTGATGAAATGCATGCCCCCCTGTTTTTTTTAAATAGTCTTCACTTTATGGATAGTTTTGCTAGCAAAATACATTCTATTTTACTAAAGTTTGTGTGGGATTGGTAGCTTGAACATTTCTGAACATAATGATATGAAAATTGAACTGGAAAAATTGATGCATATTGGTTTATTTTGCACATAAATGTATGCCTCCCCCCGTGTTCAATTATTTCAATTTATATAAAAATTATGCTGTTAATTTCAAACTTACATACTTTTTTTTAGTAAAATGGATTTGTTTCATAAAATTAGTCCTCTGGCTACAATGTGGTTGATTTTCAAAAGGATATTCCAAATATTTCTAGACAAATATGTATAAACAGTGACAATAATGGCACATAGCAAGGCCGGGGGTGGGGGGTGGCCTTTTTGTGGCAAAAATAAACCAATAAGAACCATTTTTTTCAGTTCATTTATATTTTTCTTATATTCAGAAATGTTCAATTTAGTATATCAAACCTTTTGGGGGGAAATTCCTTAGGGATTTGTAGCCTTAAAAAAATAGAAATTGACACGAAATTAAAAAAGGATGGGGGGGAGGGGCTTTTTGATCAAAATAAAAATATAAGTCTCAATTTTTCCAGTTCAATTTTCATATCATTATGTTCATAAATGTTCAAACTAGTTTTCCAGTTGAAAAAGTTTTCAAAAAGATCAAATTCAAGTACCTAAAAAAATTATTTTTGGTCCGGTCATATACGAACAGAAACAGACTCGAAGTTATGATTTTTTTTTGCCCAGAAAACAATTAGCCACCACCCCAAAAATATTTTTTGATGATCAGCATTGTTAAATTGAGTAAATGAATGCCTAAGATTTTAAAGAATATTTCGGATTTGGAGGATAAAAAAATAAAAAGTGAAAATGGTTGCAAGCAGCCGAGGGGGGGGGGAGGCCTTATTTCTGATATTAAAAAACCAATAAGAATCATTTTTTTCAGTTCCTTTATATTTTTCTTATATTCAGAAATGTTCAAGCTACCAATCCCACACCAACTTTAGTAAAATAGAATGCATTTTGCAAGCAAAACTATCCATAAATTGAAAAAAAAATCACAAAAACGGGGGGGCGTGCATTATATCCGCAAAATAAACCAATAAGATTTACTTTTTTCATTTCAATTTTCATATCATTGTGTGCAGAAATGTTCAGACTACTTTCCAAGTGAAAAAAGTTTTCAAATTGACCAAACATAAGCACTTCAAATGAAGAGTTTTCGGTCCGGGTCGTATGTGACCCGAACAGAAGATTTGTAACTTTTTTTGCCCAGCAAAAACTAAGCCCCCCACCCCCCCAAAAAAAATTCTCATAGAGAGAACCCCTGAAGTGATGGATAGTCATGAAATTTCAAGTTTCAGATATGCAGGGAAATTTTTTTACAGGGACTCAAACTTGGCTTCGGGTCACATACGACCCGAACAGAACCGGGAAGATAAAATGATATTGGTAAATGCACCAACTCAAGAAAGAATCCACACTTTACTGGAGTCGAACAAAATTCTCAGCAATTTTGATAGAGCTGGAACCTCATCCATAATAACTTAACTTAAAAAATATTGTATTGGCTCAGATGATCCTTGTCACCTCTCCCAACTCTACATATTATATACAGATATATAACACAAGTGGTTTCTGAAAAACCATCAGTCAGCAGATACCAGAAGGTCTACTACTGTATTTCTCTAATAAGATTAAAAATTATTCCATTTTTTTATGGTTGTTGAATTATAAAAGATATAGATGTAGTCTCCTTTCTGATCCACAATGTTTCATCCTCCATACACATTTATCTTCCCAATTTTTTTCTTAATCTTTTCATTTCTTAACCTCTGTTCAACTTCTAGAGTTTCTGCTACTAGCGTTCTAAGGCCCTCAAACCTTTAATTTTCAAACCTTTCTTGCCTTGTCTAGAGAGTAGACCTGCAAGAAGGAAACTTGCCTCTCTTATTTTTAGAGCAAGTGCAAAATCTAAGATTTGAAAGTTTAATTCAAATAGGCCCATTGGCCCTGTTTTACTCATCATCTTCACATTACAATGAAAAAACCCCTATTTTATAGCACTAATCCATCATTGAATACCTCTATACAAAAAAGATACAGAACACACTTTTTTTTTCAATACGTGAAAAGGAATTATAATGTTATATTTGCTTGTCATGTAACAATATTTTACCAATAAAACTCTTATAAGCAAGAACACAATCATGATCTACCTCCCTGAAAGTAAAACCCTACTTGGTTCAGTGTTTTATGTTCAAAAGATTGCAGCATCATATATTTATTATTTGATTACTTAGTGCTACTTATTCTGAAATGTCATCTGGGAACTTCAGAAGCACAAAAGTCAGTGCAATCAACTTACAGAAACAGGTCTTAAAAGTTATAATGACATGATAAATGTCTTACTGATGAATTCCCACCATGTGGTCATGCCCTGGAGATAAATACTCTGTGCCAACAAGGGCAAAAAGAGAAACCTCAGAGAGAAGCCTATTAATACTGTTTGTGTTTTCACTGACTGTTTGGAATGACTTCTTTGAACAAGATAGATATTGCCTAATTTTTACATGGGGTAATTACAGTAGACTATGGATTTGTTTGTCAGTTTACAGGAAGCCAATTAAGCAGGTCGAAACAGAACATAGAGAATTAACTTTCAGAAAACCTCACCATATCTAAATATAAAACAAATAAGTAATATAAAATATTTAGAGGCGGAACTAAATGATTTCCAGATTTTACCTTCAGTTGAAAATTAGACACGTCCATGTCCCTTCGCAAATCCCACTTAATCCCACTCTTTTCATGGTTCTCCTGTTTTGTCTATAGCTCTTTTAACCTTATTGTTCCTTCAGGAGTTAACATCTTATATCTATGTTTAATTTTTTTCAATAATCATCAGCTAAATTATCATAAGAAGGAGAAAAGCAATATATAAGCCTGGGTTAAAAATTTAACATTGGTGTCAATTAATTGGTGTCAATTGCCTTTGTAGATTCTTTTATATACCGTATTTTTCGCTCTATAAGACGCACCTGCTGATAAGACGCACCTAGATTTTAGAGGAGGAAAATAGAAAAAAAATATTTTGAGCCAAAAAGTGGGCTAAAATATTTATTACAATAACAGAATAACTTAACAGCTGGGAAGCGGGTTCGGGGGTGCTGGGAAGACCCCCAGGCCAGCTGTGATCTTTTAAAACAGCCGCACCGCTTCCCAGCTGACTCCTGAAGCCAAAAGCCAAAGGCGAACTTCCGCGCTTCAGGAGTCAGCTGGGAAGCGGCGCGGCTGTTTTAAAAGATCGCAGCCGGCCTGGGGGGCTTTCCAGCACCCCCCCCGAACCCCCAACTCGGAACCGCGTTCAGACGATTTCCCCCCCCGTCCCCATCCCTGCGCCCCCTCTGCTCCAGCGCCTCCCCCCCCCTGCCTGCATCTTCGCTCCATAAGACGGGGCTGATTTTTCATCCTACTTTGGGAGGAAAAAAACTGCGTCTTATGGAGCGAAAAATACGGTAATAGAGCAAATGATATTTGTTCTTTAATCATTTTCCGATTTATAACTTGACTCATTCAAATAAAATGCATGCATTATTAATCATTTCACCATTAATTTGGTATTTTGATACTGGCTTTTTAATTAAAGAATCAAAACTCTCCAATTTAATGACAGTTGTTCATTAAATAGCAGGTGTTCACTTGAGATGGCTGAAACACAAAAGAGAGTTCCCTTGGGATTAAACAAAATGCCAGCTAAAAGTTCTTTATACAGGTGGACTCATATCTGGTTCCTTGGCTTTACCTAGAGAATGGAACTTATCTGGCAGCCAAAATCAGCAAGATTTTTTTCCCTAGAAAGTTAATTTTTCCAGTTATTTCAGTGTATCAAATACCAGAAGTAAAAGCATTGCTCAAATAGTTCAGTAGATAAATGGAAGGAAATATAGAGATTGTAATATTTTCCATTAGAAATTATGGGGTGAATGTTATTCAGAGCCCTTAAAAATTGGAGTGGGGGAACTGTAAGTATCTTTCTATGAATCAACTATTTATTGCATCTTAACTAGTGGTACGTTGTTAACTAGTGGTATATGAATTATTTTTACATGCTTTGTCTTTTGCAATGAAATATATATCTACCCTCTTTGTATTTTTTGAGAAGCCACAAAATGTACATATAAACAACATCTTTTATCTTTCTCATCTTTTATGACATTTATTTAGAAATTGCCCATCAAACCAGGTTAGATTAAGATTTTTCTTTGCTACATTTTTAAACATTGCGATTAAAAGTGACTTACCAGAGTTTTTCTAGATGTTAAAGATAAATGAATACTAAAATTCGTTTTTATAATATATATTTTTCTGGAGTTTGACAAGTGAGTGAAAAGCTTCTAACCATCCAAGCACAAACAAAGAAACAAGAGGAAAAATTATTATTCAAGGACACATTTTAAAATTATTTAAATAGAATATTATATTGTACTCTTTGTCCAAATACATTTGGCATTCCTGATGATAAAAACTTAAATAGGTATAATAAATACATATAAAATAAATAGAACTGAGTGAGTTGGTGAGTTGAAGAGGAAACATCTTGCAATATTTTCCAAGTAGAGGTATTGATATTCTTAGCCAGTGTCCAGGGACTGGATGGTCCTGGATGAGGTAGAGCATTTTTATTAGATTAGATTTGATTAGATTAGATTAGATTTATTGGATTTATATGCCGCCCCTCTCCGTAGACTCGGGGCGGCTCATAACAATGGTAAAAAACAATACATAGTAACAAATCTAATATTTAGCAATCTAAATTACAGTTTTAGGTTTAAAAATCCAAAAGAAACCCCAATACATAAAAAACAAGCATACAGTCGAATTGTACACAGAAACTACATGGGCAAGGGGAAGATATTTCAATTCCCCCATGCCTGACGGCAGAGGTGGGTTTTAAGGAGTTTCCGAAAGGCAAGGAGGGTGGGGGCAATCCTAATCTCTGGGGGGGGAGCTGGTTCCAGAGGGTCGGAGCCACCACAGAGAAGTCTCTTCCCCTGGGTCCCACCAGACGACATTGTTTAGTCAATGGGACCCGGAGAAGGCCCACTCTGTGGGACCTAACCGGTTGCTGGGATTCGTGCGGCAGAAACATACTTACAACAGTCAAATAACATTAACATCATCAACTGTACACAGGCTGTCTTAGAAAGTAAAAATGGAAGCTAACTACAGCCAATTGTTTTTCCAGGAACTGGGCAAATTTATTTTTCTGCTCAGAAAAAAGTAAGCTAGCCGGAATCATCAAGGACAATTGAGAAGTCAACTTTCGACAACAATTGAGCTCAAAATTTATGTTGCTAAGTGAGAAATGTGTTAAGTCAGCAGTGCACAGTGTCAAAGAGCCACAGATACAAAATTGTGTTAACAAAATAATTTGAGGTAGCTTTGAAGATGTTTGGGGTTGGTGGGGAAGGGAATATTGGGAGTTAAGGAAGAAACAACTATGAAATCTTACCTAAATAGTCACTAAACAAACTGTTGTAAGTCGAGGACAATCTGTACTCTTGAAAAAATATCCCTAGGCTTAATTTTTATTAGTTAAATGTTACTTAACTTTGTAGTAGTGTCTGTGAGAGGTACTGAGACATATTCAGAAACATCATTATATTCTTTGTCATACCTGAACTAGCAAATCCTGGCTACAAACATGCCTGCTACCGTCCAATTTTTTGGTGAATCACTGCAGTTGTTAAATTAGTAACACAGTTGTTAAATGGATTTGGTTTCCCCATCACAAGGTTGCAAAAGGAGATCACATGACCGCAAGGCACTGTCGTAAATGCGAGTAAATGACCGTAAGAGTGAGAAATGGTCATAAGACACTTTTTTCATTGCCATTGTAACTCCAAATGGTCACTAAGATGAGGACTGCCTGTGTTGGCACTGATGACATCTAGATCAGTAGGGATAGCTTTTGCAAAGCTCAAACTTAATGGAAAGATAACAGTAGCCATTTTCTCTACCTCATCGTGATCTGAATGGGAAATGTTTTTATGGGACTGGTCTGTCAGTGGCATACTTTCTTCATATCTACACTACAGTAAGAAAATGTTCTCGACTCAGCAACGCTCATATCCCTAGTAATGTTTGCAGCTTATCTCTGATAAACAAACTGTCTGGGTGAAATTTAACTCCAGTAGCACCAAAACACACTCATCAATAAGAACGCCAATTGACTTACAATGCACTTTATGGATGCAATAAGTTACCAAGTGGTGTATTTAACATTTGCCGGTTCTGCTTTCTCAAGTGAAGTAAGAATTTGTCAATTGCAGGGTTTTGGTTTTTTTTCTCTGTAAACAGCAGATGGCCAAAGCAAAAACAGTTACACCGTGTTTGAACAATTGCAGGTCCTTTCGCCCAAATAAACCATTATATCCCCTCTCTCTTTCTCTCTATGTGTGAACAATTCTTTATTAATTCCTGAATTTAATTTTACTACCTAATGACTGGCACACTGCAGATGTATTGCTGAAAATGGAAATGTTAAGAGATTATAAAGGAAATTACAGGCAAATATGTGTGTGTTGGTATAAAGAAGCCCATTGTTTTCAAAGGACTTTTTTTGCATGCATCTGCTGTGCATAAGGCAAGAGGAGGGTCAGGGCAGATAAAATATAACAGGCTCATTGAATAAAAAACAAATATTTATTTTCATCCCTTGAGTCTCAGGGGCTCATTTGCATTAAAACGGCAGAGCTGCTAAAGCTTATTAGAGGAATAAAAGCTTAGTAGTATGACCATGATTACCAAATACTTACTGTATTTATTTATTTGCTGAACTGGCATCTGGCACTGTTCCAGACACTCTTGGTAGCTCATAACCAGATGAAACAATAAAGCAGCGAAGTTTATAAACTATATTCCCAATTCATTCGTTGAAGCCTTCTGAATCCTCCCTAAAATAGTTTAAAATTTAGTTTTCTAGGAAGAATTTTGGACTTCGTTTTATTTTTATTTATTTATTTATTTATTCATTCATTCATTCATTCATTCATTCATTCATTCATTCATTCATTCATTCATTTGTCCAATACACAAATACATAGGAAGAAAAATAGACATGTAGTAATATATATAAGGGTAAGGTGAACTTAGAGGAGAGGATATATGAAATAAAGAAAATATATATGATAAGTGAGAGAAAGGAAAGACAATTGGACAGGGGACGAAAGGCACACCAGTGCACTTATGTACGCCCCTTACTGGCCTCTTAGGAACCTGGAGAGGTCAATCGTGGAGAGTCTAAGGGAGAAGTGTTGGGGTTTAGGGGTTGACACAATTGAGTCCTGTAATGAGTTCCACGCTTCGATAACTCGATAGTTGAAATCATATTTTTTACAATCAAGTTTGGAGCGGTTCGTATTAAGTTTGAATCTATTGCATGCTCTTGTGTTGTTGCGGTTGAAGCTGAAGTAGTTATTGACCGGTAGGACATTGCAGCATATGATCTTGTGGGCAATACTCAAATCGTGTTTTAGGCGCCGTAGTTCTAGGCTTTCTAGGCCCAGGATTGTTAGTCTATTTTCGTAGGATATTCTGTTTCGAGTGGAGGAGTGAAGGGCTCTTCTGGTGAAATATCTTTGGACATTTTCAAGGGTGTTGATGTCTGAGATGTGGTATGGGTTCCAGACAGATGAGCAGTAGTCTAGGATGGGTCTGGCAAAAGTTTTGTAGGCTCTTGTGAGTAGTGTGAGATTGCCTGAGCAGAAGCTGCGTAGGATCAGGTTAACAACACTAGAAGCTTTTTTGGCGATATTGTTGCAGTGGGCTTTAGCACTTAGGTCATTCGATATTAGTATTCCAAGGTCTTTTACTGAGTGTGGGTTGGCAGTGAGAGATTGTTTATTCAGTTCGTGTGTGCAGTTTGGATTCTTTTTGCCGATGTGAAGGGTAGAGCATTTGTTGGTTGATATTTGATGTTGCCAGGTGTTAGACCAGTCTGAGACAAAGTCCAGGTCTTTTTGGAGAGTGAGTGTGTTGTCAGTGGTGTTGAAAAGTTTCACATCATCGGCAAAAAGAACACAGTTGCTTTCAATATGGTCACAGAGGTCATTGATGTAGAGAATGAAAAGAGTAGGACCTAGTATGCTTCCCTGGGGAACGCCACTTATGACAGGGACCGGGGTGGAGATGGCACTACCAATTTTGACAATTTGTTGCCTGTTTGACAGGAATGCAGGAATCCAGTTGTGAAGGAGTCCTGAGATGCCATAGGATTTGAGTTTTAGGAGTAGTTTGTTGTGGACCACTGAGTCGAAGGCTTTGCAAAAGTCTATATAAATTGCATCAATGGATTTTCCTTGGTGGAGGAGGGTAGTCCAAATGTTTTTGCAGTGAAATAGTTGTAGGTTGCAGGATAATTTCTTTCTGAATCCAAATTGTTTGTTTGAGAGAAGGTTATTAGATTCTAAGTAGAGGGTGATTGATCGATTTATAATTGATTCCATGATTTTACAAGGGACGCAACAGAGATTTATTGGTCTGTAGTTGTCCACTAGTGGAGGGTCTCCTTTTTTGAAAATGGGGATGACTACTGCTTTTGACCACAGCTTGGGGAGTGTGCTGGTCCTGAAGGATTTTTGGAAGATAATGCTTTGGAAGAAAGTTTCCTTAGGAAGTATGCACAGAGACCGTCTGGTTTAGCAAATAGGGAAGGTTTGAGGTCACAGATTGTTTTCATTTTATCCTTAAAACCCCGAAGCCCCGAAAGCACATGTGAATACAGATAGTTCTTGACTTATGACCACAATTGAGCCCATAATTTATGTTATTAAGTGAGACATTTGTTAAGGGAATTTTGCCTCATTTTACAACCTTTCTTGCCTCAGCTGTTAAGTGAATCACTGCAGTTTGATAAGTTGGTAACACAGTTGTTAAGTGAATCTGCCTTCCCTGACTTTGCTTGTCACAAGTTTGCACAAGGTGATCCCATGACCTTGAAACACAGCAATGGCCCTAAATATGAACCAATTACCAAGCATCTAAATTTTGATCACATGATCATGAGGATCCTGAAAATTTTGCAACTGTGAAAAATGTCATAACTCACTTTTTCAGTGCTGTTGTAACTTTGAATGGTCACTAAATGAACTGTTGTAAGTCAATGACTAACTATAGTCAAAAGCCACATACATACACAGAAGCACAGATACGAGCACAATCAAAATCGCCTCAACAAGATAATTTGAGGCAACTTTAAGGCTATTTATGGGGTGGGGGGAGGGAGTGTTGGGAGTTAAAGAAGAACGCTATTCTCTGTTTTATGTTGTGTGTATATTAAAATTGTTAAAAATCAATAAAATATTTTTTTTTAAAGAAGAAGAAGAAACAACTATGAATTCTTGCCTGCAAAAATTAAAATATTGGACGGTAGCAGTCATTGGCATGTTTGCAGCCAAGATTTGGTAGTTCAGGTATGACAAAGAATATAATGATGTTTCTGAACATGTCTTTCACTGTTCCCAGGATTCAGGAAAGCCATTTGAAGCCTGGGGATGGTGAAAAATGCCTCTAAGGGCCAACCAGAAGTTTAGCAACAAAACGGAAGTGCAGCTCCCCTACTACTTACTTTCAGATAGTTGCAACCAGGCCTTGCACATCTCGGCTCATTTTTTCTGCAGTCGGCAAGGCTTTCCTGAAGGCCTCTGTAATCAGCTGCAGAGGCCTTTACTAAAGGCCTTTCCTGAAGGCTTCTCTAGCTGATAATAGAATACCAGGTTGTAATAAGGGAGTTCTTTATTCATGCAAGGATTTAGACTGAAAAGCCATTCCTTTATATACACTCACATGCCATTCTCTTATATTTATCCCTATGAAATATTCATGTACACACTTCCATTTTAGACATACATGTTCACACCTTCTTGTACAAACCGTACCAACTGGACTTACATGTAGTCTCCACTGGTACTGTTTTATTGGAAGTGGGGGAGATAGAGATTTCTAGACAGTATTGGGGGAAGAGAAAAGTTAATCCTCCCCTTCTGAGCCATGCTGCCCTGCGAACGCAGCAATTAATATGTAGCATTAAAATATCTTACTAGCCATAAATGGAGAATATTTTAAATTAAAAAAACATCCTGAGTTGCATGGATTTCCAACACTGACCAGAGCCCAAATTCATATGTGAGATGCTGAAATGCAAAGCTTAGTGACTTTGCTTCATTAGCAAAAAAAATGCCAAATACCAATCTTATAAATCTTTTAATAGAATGAGACGAGATATTGTAGATTCTTAGCATGATGCAATCTGGCTCATTTTAGAAAAATCAATACACTTGGACTTGGATTTTGGGTTAGTCTTCCTCAAAATCTGGATGATAGGAAAGGAGCCTTGTCTTTGAATTGGATTAAAATGGCATTGTCATAATGGATTTAAACGACATTGTCAAGGTAGTATCTCTACTTCTCATCATTTTACTTGGACATTTTAAACTGGAAATTCTTTTTGATATGAAATACACTGTATGTTTGGGACTAATATCTTTCTGGTGATGTTATGTGTCCAACATACAATGTGCTATCATCATGATTTGTTTCAGACAAATCTGCACCACAAACACACATACACAAACTTTGGCTAACTGATAGGAGCTACCTCAAGGGGAGGGAAAACTTTACATATGATATCGAATTTTACTTGGGCATTGTAAGTTGGTGACATTTTTTCAGACAAAACACAAGATATGTTTCAAACTACTAGCTTTCTAATGACGTTAGGTATCCAACATATGTGCTGTCAAAACTATCTGTTTCAGACATCTATGTCTGCACAATACACACATATACGTACACAAAGGCATGCATATTATGAGCAATATACCCTTCAAGAGGAAATAACATACATCATTCCTTTCTTCCTTTCTTCCTTTCTTCCTTTCTTCCTTTCTTCCTTTCTTCCTTTCTTCCTTTCTTCCTTTCTTCCTTTCTTCCTTTCTTCCTTTCTTCCTTTCTTCCTTTCTTCCTTTCTTCCTTTCTTCCTTCCTTCTTCTCTCCCTCCCTCACTATGTCAGGCTTCAAATTCTATATCTTGGATTCAGACTTCTGAATCATGTCTCACATATAAGTATGTAATTACTAATATCAGGTGAAATCTATTTACTTCATCTGCATATTCTTTGACATGGGATAAAAAGTATTCTTCTCTATCCCCAGACTTTCTAACGGAATTCTTCTGAAGTAGACTCCATCCTTTATACTGGACTGAGGGGGGGGGGGGTGTAGGGAGGGACTAAAATTTGCAATTCTAAAACTGTCTCTTTCAAAGAAGCATTTGAAACTGCTACCATGTTTGCCTCATGTAGATCAGTATCAAATTAAATTTCCCTCTTGTAGCTGTTGTGTTGGGAACATAATGCAGGGAGTGTTGTTTTGCTTCATCGCCGTCTTTCTAACTGTGACATCCTTTTCAGTTTAAATTATACAAAAGTGAATCATTATTAAGGCCTTCTGTTTACCATCTTTAAAAGATTTAATTTATCCCAATAAACCTTGTGAAGCAGACCTTTTGGATTTCACAATGGCATATAATTTACTTGGAACAAATGCTTTAGGGCCACATAAAGACTATTCATCAAGCCAATCTGAATCTGAGGCATCCTAGCAAAAAAGAGCCTTTTGTCTAATTGTTTTCCATCACAAACAACATGTGGGAAAGAGATTTAGGCAATATTTTCAAACACTGCAAGCAACGCAATTATTGTCATTGCCAATGCTAAGCGATAGCTTTGCAATCATGGTTGTATTTTATCTTTAATCACCCATTCGCTGGAACCAATTACAAGCTTGCCATTGATGAGATGTTTAATAATATTAAATACAAAAACCTCAGATTTCAATAACAGTGAATTTGCTAGAGAAGCCGACAAAAGCCAGGAAATTGGAAGGCAAAATATTCTATGTGACACCTTGGTAAAAAAAGAATTTGAGTGAGTCAGGCACAAACAAAAGAAATGTCAGTTTTACAACAAGAGAATCTCCATAATTCTTTAATTCCATTTCCGATTGTTGCAAAACACTGGCCTTTTTAAGGCCAGTAATACCTAGACTGACCCAGGGCTTGAATTTTCTGACTTTTCTTTTCAAAATGAAAGGGAGGAGAGGGAAAAGGCAGTGGTTGCACATTGGTTAAAATGCAGTATTGCATTAACTCTCCTTTCCACTGCCAGGAGTTCAATTCTGACTGTCTCAAGATTGACTCAGCCTTCCATCCTTCCGAGATTGGTAAAAGGAGGACCCAGAAAGTTGAGGTCAATAGGCTGACTCTGTAAAATGCTTGGAGAAGGATGTAAAGCCCTATGCAGAGGTATATAAGTCAAAGTACTATTGCTAATAGGATGGGGAGGATGCTAATGCCATTCAATTCATTTAAAGAAATTCTGTTACTTGATCGTGCCCAACCAGAATACTCTTTTCCATGTTCTGTTCAAAACCTGTGTTGCTATATGATTTATTTACATATTTATTTTTAAATGTTAGGTCCCACTCTCACCTCAGTAGACTTTGAGCAGCTTACAAAAATCTGACCCACTGTTAAAACAATTACATATATAGATAATACAAGATGGCCTCAACTAAAAATGTCCTTAACAACATACAACATGGCATAGGCTATAGCCAGAGGTGGGATCCGGTTACCTTTGCTACTGGTGCACATCACAATGTTTCATGGACTCGTGTTTGTGTGGGCCCTTGAACAATTTTAATTTTGCATATGCTCAGAAGGACATTTCAGCCCAAAACATAGCTCAGCTGTGCTTCAGACAAAGAAATAAAGATCAGTATTAACCCAGGGGTGGGCGGAGGAGAAGCCATTCAACCCCCAAAAAATATCACCAAAACTTCCCCCCAAAAAGATGGCGGTGTGCACAGACTGGCACAGACAGTACTGGTACTGTCATGCCAAAATTATATCACCAGCAGGCTACTACCAGTACTGGTCCGCACCGGTAGGAATCCACCCCTGGCTGTAGCAATTCATGGGAACTGGGAGGCAGGCAATCAGGCAATGATCAGCTTATCCTGCAGAAGCAATAGATACATGACAATCACCTCAGAAGGGACCTCCCTGTTTATTGGACTGTAAAGATGATTGGGGGCTATCCAGAGTTTATTACAAGCTAGACAGCTATACAAATGTAATAAATGAATAAATACATGTTCTTTCAGATTGGCAAGATTGTGTGAATGTAACCATACAATAAAAGTTAAAATGAATCATTTTAGGAGATGATCAGGCTAAGCCCAAGTAAGTGTTCTGGTCCTGGGCTGGGATCAGGCTGACTGTTCCAATAATAAGAGCTTTACAGGCTGGTAATTTTCAAAATTACATTTCTTTTATTCCTTCCACTTTGGATCTCGTCATTACAGCTCAGGCACGGAAAAATGCATTCAACTCTTACAGACTAAATTACGAAGTTATCAGTCTTTCTAAATAACAAGCTGTCTACTTCAAAACATCTTCTTATCTCTGAATCAAGTTCACGCTGTTAAAAAGGAGTTTACCAGGCAATATAAACACTCACTTATTCAGAGAGATCTTGGTTTTCTATCACTTTGAAGAAAGAGTTCGTCTCTTCCATTGAATTAATTAATTTACACACTCTGAATAGCATATTAAAACCTCTTCCCCCCAATTTCTTCCTTTCTTTTCTGCAACCCTCTAAACTTTGGATTTAACCAAGGGCTGTCTTCTAAACTTCCACTATAAGAAGATACATGACTCTGCATACTTTCATTGGGCGGCTTTTCTGTTTCACTTTCCTCACTAGCTTCCCCCACATCTCTTAAATCAGGATAGTTGACAGCTTCTACGTCATCTCTGTCTCCTGAATCTGACAATTCTAAAGGCTGACAGGGAACACACAAACAGTAAGGGGTGACATTCATAATCAGTCATGAGTCCTTATCCCACCTTCAATGTCTATCTTATCAGCTTCGGATTTCCCTTAATTGTTAGTAGCTCAGATTCTTGCAGAGAATCCTGCAATAAATCTTTATATTGATTTGAACTGCCTGATTCTCTTGATTTCCCCAGCACGTGACAATAGTTCTGGGTCTGCTGTTGTTTCACCAATCTTGCAAGACTGACAGGAGCATTTCCAGACAACATTTATCCCAAACCTGGAATCAAAACTAGGGTTTAGGGTGAGTGTTGGCAAAGTGCAGCTCCCGAGCCACATGTGACTTTTTCATTCCCCTGCTGTGGCTTCCTATCAGCTGGTTGGCTCTGACCCTCACCCTCCCTTCCAGTTTACCCCTTATGTGGCCTGAGAAGGTAAGGGCAACAGTGGGGTGGAGACTCACTCCATATTCTAAAGTGGGAGGGAAAAGTCCCTGTACTTGTCTCTTATCTTGAAGGTGCATCTTTCAGCACTTCTTGGTGCTGTGCATGCACCTCAGTCACTCAAGCAGATGGGAAACTTGATCGCTGCTTTGATACATGCCTGGCACAGCTACGGCCGATGTGCCGTGTTGTAATGGGCCCCAGGAGGAAGAGGGGATGCTATCTCTTCCATTGTGAAGCAAGTAAATTTACGTCCAAATGACTCTTTGAGTGTTTAAGGTTTCAGACCCCTGGTTTAGGGGTTATTTGGGGCAGTTTTTGCCCTCTGAATCACTGAAGGGGGGATTCTACCATATCATCATAATCTAGTCAAGATGGAATGCTGAAAATCATTTCTACAAATAGATTTGTTCTGGAGCTGTTATGGATCCAATAGGTGATGTCAATACTGAATCTGTTAATTTCAATACCCTCAAAAAGAATACATTAATTTCAAGGCTGCATAAACGAATGATCAACTTACTTTCCAAATGAAGTCCAACTGCTTTTATTAAAAGTCATCATGGCTAATTTGGAATTATAGAATTATAATAATTGTGGTCTTAAATTCAAATGGCAGTTGAAAGGTTTAGGGTCTGAAATTGTAAAGGGGCTGAAACTAGAAACTCAATGGTAGGCTGTATATGTAACACATACACGCAAGCACACACACACAGCCTGCACACATAAAATCATTTTTCTCCTTTAAGTGAACTTTGATCTCTGCCTGAAAGGTCAGCCATCTGCATTTTATTCCTATTTCTCCGTATCCCCATTTACCTAATTAATGCATCATTTCTCAGCGAGGCACTTTATAAAGGTCCATAGGAAAGCATGGTGGCATAAGAGAGCTGTCAGTCTTTGGTTATGGTCCTGTAGCTCTAATTCAAGAATTAAATAACTGTCTTTTCTAAAAGTCATTACATGATTTATTGGAATATGGGTGGAAACAGCCCTTGGGGTTTGTGCTCCAATTCTGGTTTTAAAAGAGTGGCTGCTAGCTATGACTATTTGATTTCCCCATAACTTACTGAATAGCACTGCCTGTTTCTATGATAATTAAATGTTTGAAATTCGTTTTCTTATGGATTACATGCATTCAGTTAAGTTTTTTACTTCAGCCCTAAGATGATGCCTAGTTTTGATTGGGGGCCAAGAGGGGGTGGGTGGAAAGCCTTGTACTGTGAATAGGCTAAATTAAACACTTTTCCTGAGCTTTAGAAGCATCTTATTCAGCAAAAGAGTAAGGCTGATATTTTTCCTGTTGTCCAAAGTGTTTCAGCAAAGAACTGGAACCTGAAAATTACAGTGGTGGTAAATCATGTTGCATGAATGAAAAGTAATCTGTTATTTCTCTAGGGTGTTTTGGCCTGTCTTTAAACATGAAGCTAATATCCAGAAGAATATAAAACACCCTTAAGATATTTAGACATAAATATATGTCAGGGCAATGAATTCATTGCTCCTGATACATCTTTAAGCATCTCCTATTATTTGTATCTTCTGCTGTGATTTAAAATTCACATCTTTCTGAAATGCAAAAGTAGAAGGATGCATAAAAGAGTTTGTTGTAGGGAGCAAGTTAATATCATCACCGGCTCAAGGTTGACTCAGCCTTCCATCCTTCCGAGGTGGGTAAAATGAGGACCCGGGTTATGGGGGCAATATGCTGACTCTGTTTAAAAAGTGCTATTGCTAACATGTTGTAAGCCGCCCTGAGTCTAAGGAGAACGGCAGTATAAAAATCGAATAAATAATAATAATATAATATAATATAATATAATATAATATAATATAATATAATATAATATAATATAATATAATATAATATAATATAATATAATATAATATAATATAATATAATATAATATAATATAATATAATATAATATAATATAATATAATATAATATAATATAATATAATATAATATAATATAATATAATATAATATAATATAATATAATATAATATAATATAATATAATATAATATAATATAATATAATATAATGTAATATATAATACAATACAATAATCAAACCAACACTTTGAATTGTGACCGGAAACTGATCGGCAAACAATGCAGACTGCGGAGTGTTGGTGTAACATGGGCATATTTGGGAAAGCCCATGATTGCTCTTGCAGCTGCATTCCGCACGATCTGAAGTTTCTGAACACTTTTCAAAGGTAGCCCCATGTAGAAAGCGTGATACCTCTACTCTGTGAGTTGCTCAGGAAGGCCCCCATGATTCACAACTGAGTTATTTACAGTGGTATCTACCGATCCTTTAGATTAGTTAAGAGAACCACGCAATAGAATACCATCTGGTAGGAAGAGAGGTTTTTCTGCTGTGTCACCTACATCACCTCACCAGACTTGTCTCAACCTGTTTTGCATGAAGCCTAGAGCCCTGATTGGTTGTCTTGATTATATTGAATATGGAATATTATGAGTATTTGCTAGCTGCTATTTTATGCTATTAATGTCGTTTCTAATTGTGATTGTTTTAAATTCTGCTTTTATTCTGATTTTAAGTCTAGGCCATACAGAGTCATATATTTGAAGGAACATGTAAATTCATTGACAAATAATTAAATTACTATCAAATTTTAGTAAATGGATCAACAGGTTAGATTAAGGATCTGGATGTGGCTACCCACTTCTACCTTAGAATCAAGCTGTAGCTCACATTATTAAAGCTATCAGAAAAGTATTTTCATTGTAATGGTTTGAGGATAGCCTACCTCTCTATCCAATAGCAATAGCACTTAGACTCATGATGGCAAACCTATGGCACAAGTGCTTAAAGTGGCATGTGGAGCTACTGTATGTCACCCGGCACTTGTGGCTTCACCTGTTCCTCTTCCAAGTTTCTAGCACGCATACACACATGATGATCGGCTGACCTTTGTGTATGTGGCAGTGCTGGAAACCAAAAGAGCTGATCTTCCATTTTTGGGTATGCACATGCATGGCAGCCGGCTGATCAGTACATAAGTTTGCATGGCAGTAACCAGTAGACTTGCTGGCTGGTATGCATATGTATGCCGGAACCGGAAGTTCATTTTCCAGCGTACAAATGATATGTATGTAGAAATTCAGATGACCACTAGAAGACAGCAAAGAGCTATAGAAATCTTTAGTGTTTTAGAAATCTTTAGAAATCCTAATGCTTGCTTGGATTTTCGCTGACTAGATGTGGACATTTCAACCACAAGAACACAAGAGCACACAACAGATTCAAGCTTAATATTAACCACTCCAAACTTGACTGTAAAAAATATGACTTTAGTAATCGAGTTGCCGAAGCGTGAAACTCATTACCGGACTCCATAGTATTATCCCCTAATCCCCAACACTTTACCCTTAGACTATCCACGGTTGACCTCTCCAAATTCCTAAGAGGTCAGTAAGGGGTGTACATAAGCACACTACAGTGCCTTCCGTCCCCTGTCCTATAGTCTCTCCTATATCTCCTATATCTTCTCTTCTATCCCTATATCCTTTCTACTATTCTCTCATAGATACATTTTATTCCTATATTTTCTATTCTATTCTTTCTCTAATACATTTCACTCGGGTATATCCTCTATAACCTTCATTGTGTATGATTGTGTATTGGACAAAATAAATAAATAAAATAAATAAAATAAATTCTGTTTACATATGAGAGGTAAGCATAAATGAAATTCATGGCTGTATTAGGAACAATTAAAAGTCATATATGTATAATAAAGGTAAATGTGCAGCAACTTGATTCTTTGGCCTATTGTTACATGGTTTCATGGTTTAAACTTAAAAGAATTGTATTTTTTTCTAGTTAGACCCTATTAATTCCAGATTTTCAACATCTTGTAACATATGTACAGCTTGTAAGGGCACATCATCTTTGGATTCAGGAATAAAGTTGTTTAAGTTGTTAATGATATTAGGTTAACAATGCTGCAAGCTAAAAGTTTTCTCCCAAAAAAGAGATATATTCAGCAACATCCTAACCAGAGTAGCACAAATTGCTACAATTTGTAGGACACAAGAGGAAATAAAAATTAAACATTTGTTTGATAAAGTTCAAGAACAGTATAATGTAATGTAGTAGAAAACTAGAGACAGCTTGTTTTCCTGTAGAAAATGAAATAAGTGGAATATAGCTACTGATGTGTTAGGCTAAACACCAGAATGCAAGCATAAAAGTTTCCTAGTTTACTTATTAGTACAATATGTAATTGGATGGAAACAGCCAGGCTCAAAAATTTGTCTTACCATAATGACTCTAATTTTTTAAAGATCGAAAATGACTCTGACTTGAAAATACCATTAAACTACCAACTTGGTTAAAATTTAAAGGGTAATTCACATATAATGCTTTTATTTAATAGCCCAATTTACAAAACGTCTAAAATTAATGCAGATCTTTTCAGGACAAAATCAGCTGTAACTGCACCAACTAATTTTTGCTCATTTGAACTGAATTATTAATAAGTGAGAAATATACCATATGTTCCCCAAAGAGCTACATACATTTATTTCAAATAGAATTGCTGTGTTTGGTGGAATATAAGAGGTTTAAATGCTTTTGGAGAAATGGGTTACTTATATACTGATTTAATAGAGTATAAATCAGGCTGCATAATTAGGGACACAGCTGGCTCCTAACCTAAAGCCAGCAGCTTTTGTTGGTTAAGTTCTTTTATCACCTGCATGGCTTTAATCAACAATAATTTGTTCTTCTCATGGAGTAATAAGAGTTAATCAGTAATTTTTCTATTAGTACTACTATGACAGATAGAGCTTAATGGCAGGCCTAGATTAAACTGGTTATATTTTTATTTTTAAAATATTTGTCTAGCCTTCATCTTCCAAATCACTTCATTTTTTTACTGATCTTAAAGAATTTAACAATGTGAAGTTTTGACAATGTAATTTTTATCTATAAGCATTTCTGCATAACAAACTTTCAACCTATTAAGCGAGCCTATTTCCAAGCAAATGATTTAAGAAACATTGTGGTCTCTTATAACTTATGTATAAGGTTGTCCAGCATTCTTTGATATCTCAGCATGCTTTCTTTCTATATTTTTATATGCAATAGGATTCAAGTGTATACCTTAATGACACTGTATATAACCATAGTAAAGGTTTGCTTAGGTGTATCCCCAAATACTTCAATTTGCGTCCATTGAGTATAATGATTAGAAGATTAGAAGATGGAGAAGCACCAGGGGAGACGTGATAGCAGTATTCCAATATCTGAGGGGCTGCCACAGAGAGAAGGAGATTAACCTATTTTCCAAAGCACCTGAAATCCAGATAAGGAATAATGGATGGAAACTGAAAATAAGGAGAAATTTTCTGACAATGAGAGCAATCAACCGATGGAACAGCTTGACTGTGGAGGTTGCGAGAGCTCCAACACTTGAGATTATCAAGAGAAGATTGGACTGCCATTTGTCTGAAATGGTGTAGGGACTCCTGCTTGGGCAGGAAGTTATATTAGATGACCTACGTCCAGATCTGTTAATCTGTTAAAAATAGATATCTGAATATATATCAGGAAATAATAGAAGCCACATCAAACTTTGAGAGCAATAAAGCTTGTTATACTTCTTAGGAGTTTAATCACTTTTACATTGGGCTTTTCTAGATCTTGCTTTTCCCCAATTTCATGGTACACAGTAATCATCTGATTGGTGAGACTTGGTTCCATGAAGCTTTGGATGTTTTCCTTATGATACCTTTTTTTTCCTGATTGATGTTCAACATTTTGTTATTAGTAGCCCAGGTTCTGAGTCACAGGCAAATGGGCCTATTATTGCTCAACTCCAAATCTCATTGCTTTAAAACCACAGGAAAAAGATGATAAATAAACAAAATTTGCTATGTATTTGTAAGTTGTCCATCTGTAAAGTGAAAGCAGGTGCATATTGGCTGCTCTTCTACTTTTACACTTACAATAACATTTACGCTTACACTAACATTTCAATTCAAGAATTAAATAGGGCTATTTAAATAGGGATCTTGATTGCAAAAATATGTTTGCCACTACATGCAACAAAGATAATTTTCCATAACATCTAACAGCCATTTGTAATTTTTGCAGGAATAGATCTCGTCAATCCTGTCCAACATCAAGATGAGAGTTGCAGTGGACAATATATTTAATTCTCAAATCAGAAAGTATCTAACATTTCATACTTTTTTTAATAACAGGTTTAGGGCTGGCCAACAATATTTTGGAAAAATATATAGATGTGTTTGCCAGACATCTTTACTGAATCAGCATTAATGTCTTATTGACTTCTAGAATAATGTACAATTGCATCAGACTTTGTTTGTATTTATGTTTACAACCTGTAAAATAAGTAATTAAAATCTCAACTGCCCTCCCCCCAGTTTTTGGAGGACTTCACTGCATATACACATTTGCACAAATATGCTACTATTTGATATACAAGTCAATTTTAGATGTTTTACTGATTTTTTGGAATAATAAATTGTTAATTGTAGTTCTGTGCAAATATACAATATGATAAAGATCACATTCAACAGCTAGGTTGCTCAGGAATTCATTAAAAATGTTTTGAGAATGGGGATAGGCATGGGTGGGCAGCAGGCAGGGTGGGCTGGAATGCAGTTCCACTGGCGGAAATTAAGCTGAATGCACAGCTGCAGCTGACCAGAGGCAGTCACTTCCTGGATTACAGGTCTCAGCTTGGCTCTTCTTTTTTCCCCTGCTGCTGCTGCATGCTCCTCGCTTTTTTCCTCTTTCCTCCTTCCTGGCTTCAGACGAGCTTCCCTTTCTCCTGCCCAGCCTCACATGGTCACCTCCCAAAGCCAGGAAGGAGGAAAGAGGAAAAAAGTGAAGCGCACGCAGCAGCAGATAAAAAAAGGAAAGTTGAGCTGCGCCAAAGCAGTCTGGGCTGCAGTCTTTTTCCCCTCATGAAGCCCTCCGCCCGCAGCTGAGATGAAAAGGTGTCGTGCAGCAATAATAATCCTGTGATTCTTCCTTGGCTTTCCGATATTTTTAAATCCCCCCTTCCTGTCTTCTTCTTCTGTCTCAGAAAGTGGCAGGGAGACTAGCACCAGCAGGATTTGTGGAAGGTCCTTTTCCTCCCCCATATTTTCTCAATAGCTGATTGGCACCTGCACGCCTTTGGGGCAACCCATGAAGGAGAGCATGAGAAATGTGAAGCAAATTGTCACTCCAGCAATGGTGAGGTTGTAAGTCGAGGACTTAACAGTTCATTTGAGCGATAATGATCGTTCAAGCCACTCCCACCTGGTCACATGGCTGGCAAGCCTCTCCTAACAAGTCACGTGAACATCAAGCCACACCCACAAAATAAGCCACAACCACAGTGTGACAGTAAAAATTTTGGCTGCCCATTACTGTGGATAGGAAATCCCTGAAGGTTTCAGGGATTTTAAGCATTGTGAGCATTTCGCTAATTACAAAATGACTGTCTTAATAAGCTTGATCTGTCACAAAATACTCATTTAATGGCTGCAAACTGCCTTCTGCTGCACGAATCCCAGCGACCAGTTAGGTCCCACAGAATGGGCCTTCTCCGGGTCCCGTCAACTAAACAATGTCGTTTGGCGGGACCCAGGGGAAGAGCCTTCTCTGTGGTGGCCCCGGCCCTCTGGAACCAACTCTCCCCAGAGATTAGAATTGCCCCCACCCTCCTTGACTTTTGTAAGCTTCTTAAAACCCACCTCTGCCGCCAGGCAAGGGGGAACTGAGATATTCTTTCCTCCTAGGCCTTTACAATTTTATGCATGGTATGTTTGTATGTATGTTTGGTTTTATAATAAGGGTTTTTTAGTTGTTTTAGTATTGGATTGTTACATGCTGTTTTTATTATTGTCTGCGGAGAAAGGCGGCTTACAAATCAAATAATCAAATAAATAAATAAATAAATACATACATACATACATACATACATACATACATACATACATAAATACATAAATACATAAATACATAAATACATAAATACATAAATACATAAATACATAAATACATAAATACATAAATACATAAATACATAAATAAAACAATCAATCAACCAATCAACCAATCAATCAATCAATACTCATCATTTTTCAATTGTTTTCCAAGAGGACATTTTCAAATTTCAGAGATATTGTTATGAATTAAAATAGTTCTTGGAGAATAAGATTTTGTATTAGAGCATTCCATTTTCTCTTTTTAAAATATGCAATTTTAAACTGTATAATAAAGTAATGAGAGTCAAGGAGTCTGGCAAGCAGGAAAGGAATATTCACAGTTATGTTGGTGCCTAAAAGCCCTAAATTATCTACCATAGCTGAACTGAGAAAAAAATGCAAATGAAAAAATGATGTTTAGCAAAAACTCAAGGATATTCCCAGTGCAAAGTTTTGAAAGTTACAGGTAAAGCCTTTATGTCCCAAACATGAAGGTTTTGGTTTAATGGCTTAAACTTTTCAGGTCACTTTTTATAAGAGAGCCGGGGTGGCGCAGCAGGTAGAGTGCTGTATTGCAGGCCACTGAAGCTGACTGTAGATCTTTAGGTCAGCGCTTCAAATCTCATCACCGGCTCAAAATTGACTCAGCCTTCCATCCTTCCGAGGTGGGTAAAATGAGGATCCAGATTGTGGGGGCAATATGCTGGCTCTGTTAAAAAGTGCTGTTGCTAACATGTTGTAAGCCGCCCTGAGTCTAAGGAGAAGGGCGGCATAAAAATCAAATAAATAAATAAAAATAAATAAATAATATACATTCAGTTTAGTGGACCAGGTAGGCCATTACATTAATGAAAAGGAATAACTTGGTATCACTCTTCTATATGAGTAGGGTGGAGGGGGGGGGGAATCCATTCAGTTTGCTAACAAAATTCTATTTTATTATGTCAGCAGCTAAAGCAAGGAAGGTGTGTACGGAATAGTATTCACTTATACTATCGCCCTTAAATACAGCCCAGTATAACCTACTGTATTTCCATTACTCAAAGTAGAAGGAATCTCAATGCCACCGACTAGTAAACAATGTGGAATCCAATTCAGTCTTCAAAATTCTAAATCCTATATTGTAACAACATTTTTTATTTATTATTTATTTATTGGATTTCTTTTCATCTTATCTTTAATATTCTTATTAGTAACTCAAGGTGGCAAACATATCTCATGCTCCTTCCTACACCTATTTTGCCCACAACAACTACTCTGTGAGACAGCTTTCATGTCTAAAGTGGGACTAGAATACAGTTTCCTGGATTCTACTTTGGTGCCTTAACCATTAGATCAAACTGGCTAATATAAAATATTGCTTGGTAACTGTTTTTTTCTGATTAAGCAAATACATGTGCATAATTCAAAACTTGTTGGTTTTACCCTAGGGGTAATATTAGTAATCCTCCATTTATGACCAGTCATTTAGCAACCCTTGAAAATGATGACAAAAAGCTGCCAAAAAGATACTCACGACCCAATTTTGAAGTTCCAACAACTGCCCTGTCCCTTATCACAATTTGGGTGCTTATGGCAGGGTCCCATTTTAGACCCCTTACAGCATCCTATGTGTTTTGTCCTTATAATGAAGAAACCGGCCAGGCAGGGAATCTGAGAAGAACCTTTATTGTGAATCAGAGTAACATGACCAAGCAACTAGACAAACGTAACAGAACAACCATGACCACACCTGGCAGCTTTATATATCTCCCGTTGCCAGGCTCTGCTAACCAATGGCCACTCAGGAATTTCCCGCCAAGGAGCGGGAACGCCAGGAATACTCAGTTGCCTCTCTTGGGACATAACACCATGATCATGTGACCAAAATTTGTGAGATACCTCTGGGCATAAACCACTGATTCTTTCTAGTTTCCAGCCTAAAACAGCCATTGTGCAGCATGGGGTTTGCTTAAGTTGCAGTTTGAGTGTGATCACCCGATGACCCATTTAACAACCAGCATGATTTACAACTGGAATTTCATGTTTCCTTATGGTCATAGGTTGAGTTCTACCTATACTATAAAAGTATTTATTATTTTTCCATTTAAATATAGCTTTGGGGAAGATCTAAAAGTAAATTTCTATCTCTATCTATCTTTATCTATCTATCTATCTATCTATCTATTTTTTCTGTCTCTACTTTATACTTATGTTAAACATACTACAATATAATACTATATTTGTATGACAAATAAATAAATAAATAAATGAGTGAGTGAGTGAGTGAGTGAGTGAATGAATGAATGAATGAATGAATGAATGAATGAATGGTGTGTATTGATGACGTTCACCTCTTCTTTCAGTGAGTTGACTAGATTGGTGATTCAATTTTACCTGAATACAAGCGAGGAAATGAAATGTTTCACTACAACAGGAGTGTCAAACTGGCAGCCACTCACACTCAGGCCAAGCTCATCCCAGGTCCACAAATGGAAAAAATGCCACAAAACATCATGTGACGGCAATATGAAACCGTGATTTGTCACCCATGCACTACAACAAAACAACATTCAATTAGAGAACTTAAAAATTCCATATCTATAAAAACAATGACTGGAAAGAGGAATGAATGGTCAAGGATGTCTGCAAAGTCAAGATGGTAACCACAATGATGTAGTTTATTCCCCTGTTTCTTATGCCTATCAGATTATTATTATTATTATTATTATCCTCAAATCCTATATTAAGCACATTGGCCTACAAGCATATTGCACAATATTTGGTCTACAGGTGCAGTCTCTGTAACCTTCCATTTCAGGTTAATGTTTTTCAAATCTTCCTGAAATGTTTCACATTTTCTTTGATCTTCCTCTTTTTCTCTGGCCATCTACTGGTATTCAATTAATTGTAGTCTTTGCTGGACATGGCTCACTCATGCAGATCCCATGTCCAGCAAAGCACATTGTGCATTCTACAAGGCTCGCCCAGAAAGTAATGCACCACATTTTTTTTCTCAGCCTACAGTAATGGTACAAAAGCAAAACTTTAGATATACATTATTTGAATTGTCAGGAGTGCATGTGTAAATTTTGTGTTTCTTCAGACAGATAGCTGCAGCAGTGTTTCGAAATGGCATCTGTAAGTGATGTATGTTACAGATAGTGTGTCGTCATTGAATTTCTCACTGCGGAGCAAGAAACTGTTGGAAACATTCACAAAAGTATGAGTACAGTTTTCTGGGAATCTGCAGTCGACAGAAGTATGGTTAGTCACTGGGCTCAGAGGGTGAGGCCATTAGAAGATGGTTCGGCAGAACTCCAATATTTGCAGTGTTCACAAGGAGTGGTGCCAACAGGGCATACACTCCCTTGTGTCTCGCTGGAGGAAGGCCATAGAACGGGATGGAGATTATGTGGAAAAATAGGGAGTGTAGAAGAAGCATCATTCTTTCTTCTGTGTAAGTTTCATTGTGTTCAATAAATAATTGTTGAAGAAAAAATTGTGGTGCATTACTTTCTGGACGACCCTTATATCACTATCTCAGACAGGGAATTATTTCTTTATAGAATTTTCTCATGGTCCTGAAAATGAAGAATCCTTCTGATACAACATTGTTGGAAGATATTGATCGTATGAATAATTCTTGTGATAGATTTCCAAGTCTCACTGGCATGGATGGTACTTGGTGTGACCATGGCATTAAAAAATCTGATCTTGGTTTCTGAATTTATAATGGATATGCTCCATATTGAGTAGATTAGTTGGAAGACAGCAGAAGAAGGCATTTTACATCTGCTTCTGTTCCCCCATCTATACATGATGCTAGCAAAATAATTAAATTATTCCACAAATGTTAAGATAATCTTCTCTTAATGTTACTGGAGTATTGTCATGAACATTGTCAACTTTCATAGCTCGGTTTTCCCTTCACTAATTTTTATTTTTGCTTATACTTGACTCTGCTTTATGTGCTGATACCATATCTTTCAGCTCTGCCTTAGTTTGCAAGTACAATGATGTCATTGGCAAAATCCATGTTGCAGCCTGTTCACAACAAGGAAAATTAAAAAGTGATCACGTCACTATAGCTACTATATTATTTTTTAATCACACCCGGCAAATATCTCAAGACATTTAGTAAGGAAATCTGTAAAGCTGGCATTTCTGATCCAAACAACTGCAACCTGCAATAATTGTATCATCCTTGCCAAAGGTAGAACCAGTCCTGTGAACCAATCCACAGAAAATCGTGTTTTAAAGAAAAGCACTGCTGATAGAATAACCAATTTACAGGCAGATTTGTCTTCAAATTGCCTTTAAGAAAAAAAGAAAAATTCTTTAAAATGTACATGACATCATTGTAATTATTCAAGAGCAGTTCTTCAATGATTCAGGGATGATTTGTGCTGATCCATAACTTGCAGATCAGTACTTCAACAAAAATAGCAGTTTGCCTTTCCTCACCCATTAACCTATTTGCAAGCTGATAAGAATACTGAAACTTTTGAATTTTGGTATTGGAGAAGATTCCTGAGCATACTAAGGATAGCCAAGACAACAAATACAGTGGTACCTCTACCTACAAACGCCTCTACTTACAAACTTTTCTAGATAAGAACCAAATGTTCAAGATTTTTTTGACTCTTCTCAAGAACCATTTTCCGAGCCTCCGAAACTGTAACCGGAAAAGATGGGGAGAAGCTTCCATAGGGCCTTTCTAGGAATCTCCTGGGAAGAAACAGGGCCGGAAAAGGCGGGGAAAAGAATCCTCTGTGGAACCTCTCTAGGAATCTCCTGGGAGGAAACAGGGCCTCCACCCTCCCTGTGGTTTCCCCAATCGCACGCATTATTTGCTTTTATATTGATTCCTATGGGAAAAATTGCTTCTTTTCTACTTAAGAACCTGGTCACGGAATGAATTAAGTTCGTAAGTAAAGGTGCCACTGTAAATCATTGAACAAGTGGACCCAGTGCTCTCACTCAAGGCAGAAATGATCAAATAGGTTTAAATAATCCTACTTTTGGTAAATTAGGTGAAGACCATTCTCCCTGGAGAAAGCTCTAAGGCTGGGAGAGTGGAAAGAAAGAAGAAAAAGAGGATGATCAGAATGAACATAGAAGAAATTGGTTACAGTGATGATGATTGCACTATTGGAAAAGCTCAAAGGATCACAATGGGATATTGGAAAAGCTTGAAGGATCACAACGGAGATAGAAGGTTTGTCTATCTGGTCACTAAAAATCAACAACAGCTTGTTAATTGATGTAGTTAATAGAGCATGTGAACTAGAGTGCAATAATAAATTCATAGTAATATTCCAATTTGGAAAAAATAAAAACATACAAAAATGTTGTCATGATAGGAAATTCACTATAATACAAACATCACTTGTAAAATCCAGTTATAGATAGAACAAGCATACAAGAATGTGTCAAGTAAAAAAATGTGTTTAAAAATATCAACAAATGTTTGTGTAAACTGTAAAAAAAGGTAAATATTGATATAAGTACATACTAGAATGAATAAGGCACTGGAAAGACTGAGGCATTGACTAGATTTGTGGCAGACTAATTTGTGGCAGGCTTTTTTTGTCCAGCCCATCTGGAGAAGATCAGAACTGAATACAGGTTTTCAGCTTAGGTCTTCTGTTCAGAATATGTATTCTGCTGCTGACCCAAAAGTGGTTCCCCCCCCCAAGAGGCAATTGGACCGTCTAGTTTATACATATATGTATGTATGTATACATATGTGTGTGTGTGTATATACATATGTGTGTGTGTGTGTGTGTGTGTGTGTGTGTATGTATGTATGTATGTATGTATGTATGTATGTATGTATGTATGTGTATATGTATGCATACCATTTGTGGCCAGCTTTTAAGTGCCTAATACACCTTAGCTAATTTATACGACAAATGTGGCAATCTTGTTTATTCTTTTCCCTAATAGTATCGAACTGAATATAGACCTCACAGTTTATGGGTTATAATTTTAGTAGTATTGACAATGTATAATTGATAGACTGGATTTTATCACGGATTTTATCTGTTATTTATCATTTTATCCTACAACTTTTGATTGTGTATTCACTGAGTGTTTTTATTTGTTTTGGTCTATGACTGTAATAATAAATTTTAATTTTGAACTTTTAACCATCTAGTTTTTCTTTGAAGATTTTTCATCCAAGAAGCTTCTGGTTTTTATCTGAAGATGTTTCACTACTGATCCTTCTTGGATAAGAAGTGAAATGTCTTCAAAGAAATGTCTTCAAAGAAAATCCAAGAAGATTCTGTTTTTTTCTTTGAAGACATTTCACTTCTCATTTAAGAAGCTTCTTCAGTTTCTTAGATGAGAAGCGAAACGTCTTCATAGAAAAAACAGAAAGTCCAGTTGCCTCTTGAAAAAAACCAAACAAACCCACAATCATATCCTGGATGACTGAGAACCTCCATAGACTTCTGCTGATGAATTATCATAACCTGTTTTTAGTAGCTACTGTATGCTACTGAATTATGAGGTTATGTATTGAAATATACTAGCTTCTATGCAGGACCTCCATAAAAAAGGAATTTAATCAATTCAGTATTATGGTAATAAATATATAAAAGAGAAAAGCTAGAAGATTAAAGCTAATTGCAGGACATGTCTGGTATTTTGCCTTAATACAGTGCAATAAATGAGACTTTGTATCCTAGCTAATTAATTGTGAAGGTCATAAAGTACATTTTAAGTATGTTTAAATGCACTTGGACAAGTATCAGCAAACAATCAAAGTGTAGTTTTATGACGGCACATAATTTAGCAGTGATGCTTTGTATTTGCACATTTCGTGTAATAGGTTTGAAATAAGCACCGCTCGCTGTCAGGCACGTCTGAATTGACAATGCAGCAGAGAATTTTTTTTCCTCCTTTTTTCTTCACAGCTGAAGTTATTATCACAACTGCTGGAGAATTTGTGAGATTGGGAGATAAGAATCATAATGATCCATTGGGGACTCGTCAATCATGGCAAACTGCTACCAGAATCGAAATTACATCTGCATTTGAATTAGCAACATTACTCGCCAATTTAGTTCAGAGTGAACATTTTTCCATTGAAGATGGAATTAAATTAGAAAATGAGTGAGTCTTTAATTTCCAGATTATAAATCACTGAAAATAATTCAGCTCCTGTACCTTAAGGCCAATTACATTATCCTAAGCGACATTTTATCTCACAACCTTCCAAGTGATTTCATGATGAGGAACCATCATACAAATCAGTTTTGCTCTAGTAGCAAGAAATATATCTACACAGAGTTACACATAAAATAGCAGGAAGGGGTTTAATGTGGGAGCTTACTTTACATGAATTGGGGATATCTTATGATAAATTTTTCCTGCAGTGAGCTATAGACCAGTTGTGGTCAATTCAGAATGTCCAGCTTTAAATCCAGAATTTAAAAGGGATTTATATAAGATGTAGACATTTATTTCTCCTCCAATCTTCCAATTATTTTCAAATCTATATTTAGAGGGGGGGGATAAAGAAACTGATTAGTGGTAAGAAAATTAGTTTGATTAAAATAAAAATAGAAATCTGAAAGCTTCTGGATATTTTCATGTAGCACAAATACAAAAAGTAGTTGCCATAAAGAACTGAACAATACTGAAATTAGGAATCAGAATAGAATAGAATAGATATTGTTTTTAAAGTTTTTTACACAAATTAAGCTAAGCTTATATCAAAATATTAATATTAAATATTTTTATGAACCATGATTTTACTTAAAATGATTTTGTTATTCTACCATGTAATACACAAATTAATATTATTGACTTTTGCAAAAAATATTTGAATAACAAATTTTACCTGTTTTAATTTGTTTAAATTGTTGGGAATAGCAAAAATACTAGGATTTGTTCAGTAGATAAAGGGTCAAATTTAATTTAAACAACTGGCTGACTGGCACTGAAGCATGATAATAATAATATATTAAATTTACATGTTGATCAACTCTCAGTGAGTTTAGGCAACATATGAACAAGTAGCATGTTGCAACCTCAAGGGCAATTTCACTCGCTCTGCTCACATGCACACACATACACATCCCCTCATGCAATTCTGTTTCTGTGCATGCTCAGTAGCTATAATCAGCCTGAAACACAGTTGTCCTTCAGGCAAAGGAATAAAGGTAAGTATAAGCTTGGGGGAAGGTGGAAGGGCTCTTTTTCAAGCAGCAGCAGGGTAAAAAATATGGGGAAAAATTCCCCCCAAAAAATGGGTGGCACCCACAGATTGTCCCCAACTGAACTGGATCCATGACATCACCAGCGGGTCGCTACCAATTCAGGCGTTCCAGTCTGAACTGGGAGTAACCCACCATTGCAAGAGAGGTAGCTTTATAGTCCAATATCTCATCAGAATTGGTATCCTTGGTATCTTCTTGAAGAAGCAATCCTCTTCAGTTCAATGGCAGACCCAAATTCACAAACAGTAGAAGACAGAAGGAAAGAAGACCTATAAGTGACAACATTAGCTCCTTTTAGCAATAGGCCTAAGAGCAGTTACTCAAGGCAGAAATAGAAACCATAATTGGTGCCATTACTCTCACTTTACAATATTTTCCCTCTCTTCTCCTTCTCTCCTCTCCCTCCTCTCCTCTCAACACCTTCTCTTTCGTTTCCCCCTCTCCTCCCCTTCTTTCCTACCCACTCCTCCCTGTTCCTTCTGTGAGTATAGCACCACACTATCTAGAATCTTGCTATAAGGGACAGACAGTTGGACAGCAATTAGTATTAGACAGAAGTGAGCTGTCGGTATATAACTTTCATTGCATTCCTATGGTTCTATTTTTTTGAAAAGTAAATTAAACTTAAACATCATGTTGTCTAGGCTTGACTCTCATTTGTTAGAAAATTAATTCAGCTGCCGAGAGTTAACTTTTGTTTAATTAACTTTTAGTTAACAATTTATATGAGTACATAATCACATTTTGTAGTTGTCCAAGGTCATTATAGCCCAAATTCTCCATAGGTTAAATGTTTGTGTTACAAGAGCCTGCAGCATAAGCAGTATTTCTGCCCTTTCTAGAAGCATCCTTTTAGCCCTCATAAGAATCATTGTTTGGCCTGCTGGTTTCTCAATATAATTCCAAATTCAATTCCATTCTCTCTTTATTCTCTTCTCCTTCTAGCTTATAGATTTTTAGAAAGCTCAATTAGAAATAAATTTTCACTGGGTAAAACTGATTAATGTCATTGTGAAATACGTAGACCAAAACCATGAATGGAGCAGAGGTAAATAAGGCTTTATTATGCCCCTGATTGTTTTTAATTGTATAGAATACACAAGCATCAAGACACAAATGTAAGATTGTGCTATTATTATGATAATCCTTACAACTCACATTGATGATGTTACTAGTTGGGTAGTGAAAAATCTGCAAGCAAACAACCAAACACAGAGAGCACCAAGGAGTCTATGATTCCAAAAAATAAATGGTAGAATTGTTCAGGACTTCAGTTTTAAATGTAAAAAATGTTTGGAACAGGTGTGATGGTATGCATGTAACATCCACCAGCAACTCCTTAAACCAGCGGTTCCCAACCTTTTTTTGGTCATGCCCCACCCAAGCATCTCTAAAACCCTGATGCCCTCTCATGACATATAATTCTTACTATTCAAAAAGTAAACTCTATACATGCAGAAAAAGCCTAAAAGGCCATTCACTTGGTTTAAACGAGGCTCCAATTGCCCCCATTAAAAATCAAATTGCCCCCCTGTGGGGCATGGGCTTAGTGAACGGCTGCAAAATTTTTACTCACACAGTGTGGGTGTGGCTTATTTTGTAGGTGTGGCTTGCCAGCCATGTGACCAGGTGGGAGTGGCTTGATGATCATGTGGCCTGGGGTGGCTTAAAGGTCATGTGACTGGCTTAATGGTGGCCAACTTGACATCACTCACATTAAGGGTTTGGATTAGGGTTAGGGTGCCTGGCCTCTCCTCACCTCAAAGAGATACAATTTCCCATACTATTACTGAATACCCAAAATATACTATTTAATTCTATGTATATATGCCACATATGTTCATACATATTACACACAGGAACACAAAAATATACATTATCTATTATATAAATGCTCTTCTAAAATTATACACATTCAATCTCATTTACTGCGATAGGAAAAACATACCCAGAACGCAGAAGGGGGGGGGGATTCAAACTTTTTCTATCAGTTCTGTGTACCTGACCAAAATTTTTCTACCGGTTCTGCGTCCCTAACCGTACCCATAGGACCCCATCACTGGTTCATGTTGCAGTTGCAAAAAAGGCAGGTATGCCATCCCTTTAAGTTACCAGTGCTACCGTGTTTCCACGAAAATAAGACACTGTCTTATATTAATTTTTGCTCCAAAAGTTGTGCTACATCTTATTTTTGGGGGGTGCCATATATTTCTCAAATAAGACAAATTCACAGGCAGAAAAGCTGACACCCCCAAAGAAAGGGTACCGTACGGTACACTGATTACGGTACGGTACCTGTCAGTATGGCACACACACACACACACAAACGACGGCACTTATATGGCACAACAATATACTCCTGCTATTGCAGCTTCCGGCCACCAGAGGAACTACAGTCTACACACTGTAGTGGAGACTGTAATGGCGGTGAGACAGCAGCAGACTGTGTCTGCTGTATTGGATGGTACAAAGCGATGGAAGGGGCCAGCAGGGGACGCCACATTATTACGGTACTACTATGAACAGCTTTGAATGGTACAGTATGTTTTTCCACCATACCGTATATAAACTTGACTACACCTTATTTTCAGGGGGTGCCTTATATTAGCAAATTCTGCAAAACCTCTGACATGCCTTACTTTCAGGGTACGTCTTATTTTCGTGGAAACAGGGTAGATTAGTGTCCTCACACTTTCTGAAGCCCACTTTATTGTCCGATCCCAATAAACATTTAATGTTAGATTTCCATTTCCAGATATTCTGGAGATCTGTACAGTGGAGACATAATCAGAGGCTGGAAAGGGAAACCTCGCATGTGAAGATATTTCCCTATGCATCTAAATAACCACTTTCAATACAATATTTTCAGTTCCTTTTAAAAATTAATACCGTAATTCAACATGTTTTCAAGTCCTCAGAATCTTCTAAAGCCATTACATGGATTTTAAAAGAACATCAGTCTGAGGGAACAAAGATTTCCTTCCCTTTAACCCAGACAGTTTGATCAACTGGCCTTTCATTTTGAAAGACTATATTGCAATTAGTTGATCCCATTTCCCTCCGCCGGGCCTAACTTCATATCTCTCATTATCGGACTTTTTAATCATGCTGTAAGATAGTGTGATTCTATTTATTTAATTTCTGAAAATGTAGCAAAATAATGATAAATGCAAGAGTGCCCTGTTTAATGGAAAGTGAAAGTGGAACACTAACGCCATTTCTAATGGTACTGTGGTATTCACCTCTTCTGCTTTCAACATATTTAATTATGTATGAGTCTCTCTCTCTCTCTCTCTTTCTTTCTCTCTCTCTCTCTCTTTAGAGGATAATAAAAGCTACCCTCAAATAATGTGAAACGTCTACAGGAAAGGAGATTTGAAGATGATAAATGTTATTTAGAATCTCCATGATATGATTCATATTGTGATGTGATTGGAAACAATATTAAAACCTAGCCAGGCTATTATACCTAAATTTTTGTTTCCATTCATGCAATATTGCTGCTGCTTAATATTATTTCTATTTACTTTGTTCCATTGTTAGAGTTTTATTGAGGTTGTGTTGGTTTTATCAAGCCAATCTTGACTGGAAATGGAGGTCAGAAGATTCAAAGCACAGGCAAAAAAGAGCAACTTCTATTATATAGTCTATGGCATGAAATTAAAGTGAAAACGTTCACTCTAAAATAAACTCTTTCTTTGCTGTTCTTCTGCCATAATATATTACTTAATACAAGTTTTGACAGCCTGATATTTAAAAACTTTAGAATTTCCAATGATCTAATTTTATGCATCTGTCCTATAAAGTAGCATTAAAACTTCTCCTTTAAAAATTAAATAATTGAATGAATTTATTGGAGGGCTTCAAATCTAGTTATCACTGCCGTTAATAAAAAATGAATTTGAAAAGCTATTGTAATGATAATTTAACTACATTCAGTAGTGCTGTTATTGGCAAAGACAGTAACATATACAAATTCATCAATTTATGTTCCTTCATTTTCATTGCTAAAGGACAGCCTTATTGGGATGACTTTTAGCCAAATAAGATATCTGAAATGCTTTATAAATCATGCATTTATTTCTCCTCACAGTGACTTATCAGCAATAAAAGTGAATAATATACATTGGGAAGAGGGGGATCACATATTTAAAATAGTAACCACTATAAAATTTCCTATAAAATTTTCAAACCTTTGAGTAAATTCAAGGGCTGATTTCACCAGGAAATTCCTCACCATTTTTAGATGAAATTCAAACAGCTAAGATGTAGCAGAGTCATATTATAGATATATGAAGAACAAACGCTCCGAGTCTCCGGAGAGGGGCGGCATACAAATTGAATAAATGAAATGAAATGAAAAACAAAAAAACCCATTACAATAAGATAAGAACAATAAGGTAAGAATTTAAAGTTGAAGTAGCTAAATCCATGAATAAATGTTGGGGTTCGAAGGTGCCTCAAATTGTTGTTATTGCTTTTCCTCCTCCTCCTCCTCCTCCTCTTCCTCTTCCTACCAGAGAGAGCTTGGAAATCACAATTATTGATACATTTTATATAGAGAAACTGAGATCAGAATATACATAAGCACCGAACTTCCTATTTCATTGATTCTTTTAGGATGGTGTTCTGTCCTGGTGCCAGCCCCCAAAATTAGATTCACATAAATGATCTAATTAATAAAAGGATTTAATATGTACAAAAGTTCCAATATTATAGAAGTCTTTTAAGAATCTTTTCAAAGAGAGAAGCAAAGCTAGCAAAGTGTTATCAGTTGGTTAAAGTCCCAGAGTGAAGATAAACTTGGTAATAATTACCAGCTGTAGCCGGAGTTCTCAGGCAAAGTACTCAGAAAGTAACTAGAAGACAGAAGCTCATTAGCAAAGCCAAGAATGTGCTTTTTAAAATCCAAACCCAATGCAAGAGTCAAGACAAGATGATTCCTCAATGAAGAATGTTGTTTATTTGCAACAAGACAGAACATGCATTAACCTCAGGGCATGACCCAATTACCCAGCAGCACTACTTATGAGTGACTCTTCTCCTAGCCAAGCACTTGTGTCTTTTACATGACCTCTGAACTCTAGCATCCAGAAGTGGCTCCTCCTCTTTCCCTGAATAACTCAGCCCTGGAAATGCTAATTAATTGCTGACAGGAAATGCTGATTCACTTATGTCATTTAGTACTGAAGACGCTAGCTGTCATTCTGACCCTGATCCTTCATCACTATCACTCTCAGGTGCCAGAAATACCGGATGCCTACCTTGTCCCTCCACCATCTCTGTGTCCTCAGAGTCCATAACTATTTGCACAGGATGTGAGTGAACCATCACAGATGGTGTCCTATGCTTTGAAAATCAAATGGAGATTGACAAAACCCTGGACCTAATTTCCCACTCAGGATACAAATGCATTTGTCAAGAAACTAATATCCCCAGATGCAGAAAGTTATTGTAGATGTTGCAAATCAAGCAACTTGAGATGGATTGAAGGGAACAGACCACAATGAAGTTCTCCAAAGAACAATGATACCTTCTGAATCAGTCTCCCAAAGCACTGGTTGTTTTAAAAATACAAAACAAACAAATATAGTAATATAGTAATATAGTAATAACAAACAGTAATATTTTAGCTGATCAATTGACAGGTTACAAACAAAAGGTGAAGGATGGAGACTTAACAGAAACATTACTTTTGACTTACTCTCATAGCATATTGCAAAGAGTTCACAGTTTATTTGGTCTGAAATCTAACACTAATCAGAGAAACATTTATGAAACAGTGGATATAAAACTCTTCAACACCACCGATAACACAACTACTCTCCAAAAAGACCTTGACGCTGTCTCTGAGTGGTCTAACACATGGCAACTCCAAATCTCAACTAGCAAATGCTCTGTCCTACACATTGGGAAGAAGAATCTGAACTCCAAATACGAACTGAATAATCAAATTATTACAGAAAATACCCACTTGGTTAAAGATCTTGGTATACTAATAACAAAAGATTTAAGTGCCAAAGCCCACTGCAACAATATAGCCAAGAAGGCTTCAAGAGTTGTAAACCTAATCCTACATAGCTTCTGCTCTGGAAATCTCACACTACTTACCAGAGTTTATAAAACTTTTGTCAGACCCATCCTCGAATACAGCTCATTGGAACCCATATCGCATCTCAGACATTAACACCCTTGAAAATGTCCAAAGATACTTCACCAGAAGAGCCCTTCACTCCTCCACTCGAAATAGAATACCCTATGAGACTAGATTTTCAATCCTGGGCCTAGAAAGTTTAGAACTAAGACACCTGCAACGTCCTGCCTGTTGGCGACTACTTCAGTTTCAACCACAACAACACAAGAGCACACAACAGATTTAAACTTAATATTAACCGCTCCAAACTTGCCTGTAAAAAATATGACTTCAGTAACCGAGTTGTCAAAGCGTGGAACTCATTACCAGACTCCATAGTGTCATCCCCAAACCCCCAACACTTTACCCTTAGATTATCTACGGTTGACCTATCCAGATTCCTAAGAGGTCAGTAAGGGGCGAGTACAAGTGCACTAGAGTGCCTTCCGTCCCCTGTCCTATTGCTCTCCTATATCTCCTATACCTTTCTTCTATTCCTATATCTCTTCTTCTATTCTTTCATTGATATGTTCTATTACTGTACCTTCTTTTCTATTATTTCTTAGATATATTTTACTATGAGTATCTCCTCTATAACCTTCATCATGTATTTTACTATGTGTATATAGATATATACCCACTAAAACCCTCATTGTGTATTGGACAAAATAAATAAATAAATAAAAATAAAAATGGATGAAGGTGGGCACCCCACAGCCCAAATGTTGAATGTGGCTCTAGACCTGCTTCTGCACCAGAGTTTTCCCCTAATCATCCAATATTTGATAATGTAATTTACTTTTGGCTTTAATTTAATTCACATACTCTTGAATTAACTGTTTTCTTCAATGTTACTTTGTAATGGTTTGCAGACAGCTATTTGGGAACCTAGACATTCCATTTTTCTTCCTTTGCCCTTCCCAAATGAGACACTACAATACTACACTAAAATACTACAGTAATACCCACTATAATACCCACGGTAATACCCAAGATGAGATAGAACTGTCCAAATGCACACACAATGATTTGTGCTCAAAAACTGTACCATCATTTGCAAGTGTGCACAACAGAAGGGAAGTTAAATTTGATTGTTTTTATTCATTTTAGAACTACTAAACCACTAGGCCATTTGGATGACCACTGAACCATGGTCATGGTTCTCTATATTTATGTACACCAGCTCTGGCAATCTTAAATTATTACTATTATTATTGCTGGTCACACAATGATGTTTAGACTGGATTTGGCATTTTTGTCCTTTTTTGTAGTCCTTTTCTAATACTGGTAACAAGCAGATGTTTTTTCATAGTATTAAAAGTATCATTGCAGGAAGTAAGCTATTCCAAGTAAAGCTAGCTTTTACAATTGACTAATGATGACTTTGTCATTGCCAATGATATTCAATTTGTGTTCCAGATGTTTTTAGATTTCAGAACTATTACTATTGGTACTATATTTGCTTTCTTTTGCCATAGTCATTCTACTTCTATTTGCAAGAATTTATATTTTGTGATTTTCTCCAGTTCTTTCTCTTTTATTCTGCTGTCTCTAAGAACTGCAACATCCATTATCCCACTGGTTTTGATATGTCAATTTATGTCATCTTCAAATTAATAATCTGGGTTGAGTTTAACACGTTGAGATTGAGAGAACCAATAGCAGTGTATGTAAAATGTGGTATACTGTATAGCTTATATTTATAGCTTATGTGCACATCCAACCAAATAACCTGTTAAGATGTAAAGTGTGTACCCACTCATGGAGTTCAATTGGTGCCATCTCTCATAGGCAGATTGAATTTTCAGACTAATACTATAGCTTTTGGAACAATTTCATACATATCATTTGATTCAAGCCATGAAGAAGTCTATTAAACAAAATCTGTATGTCTCTACCTCTCTTTTTGTGTATCCATTTTTTTCAACATCCTTTTTCTTAAGTTTCTAAGTGTTGTTATTGGAAACATGATTGAAATCTGACCAAAAAAGCACCACATTTTATAATAATATCCTGCAGCAAAAGTATGGCACTGATAACTAAACAATACTTCATCACCTTTGCCTTTTTCAACAGCTCCCATTAATACTGAGATCAGAATGTTAGGCCTTTCATTCCCCTGATGACCAGCTACTGACAGGGCTGGCTCAGGAAATGACACTGAAAAATATTTGCCATGACACAGTCACAAATCACTACTGGACAAGTTTAAAACTCAATATTCTCTAAACTTGCATCTGTTACTTTCTTGTGAGAACATATAAAATACAATGATTACTTTCTAGATTCCAAAGTATTGAAATATTGATGGGGAATGATGTAAAGAAATGTGCTGCACTTACTGAACCCCAATTGTCAAAGAGTGTTTTTTTTAATGTAACTTTTATGAAAGAGTTATTGGTGACCAATGAAGTTACATTCTGATTTATTTTTTTCAGTAATCATTACCCCTAGTTTTCAAACACATATTTATTGCCATATTTTATTTTCTCAGAAATCAATATAATGTTTAAGTAAGATCATATATAGTCCTCACTTCTAATAGGAAATAATCCTCCCCCAAGCTCAGTGGAAATTAATGTGATGCCTTTGTACTTACCTTAAAGTGTTCTCCTTTAAATTCATAGATGCTAGTTTATATTCTGTCTTTCTACAATAGAATAGAAACATAGAAACATAGAAGATTGACAGCAGAAAAAGACCTCATGGTTCATCTAGTCTGCCCTTATACTATTTCCTGTATTTTATCTTAGGATGGATATACAGTATGTTTATCCCAGGCATGTTTAAATTCAGTTACTGTGGATTTACCAACCACGTCTGCTGGAGGTTTGTTCCAAGCATCTACTACTCTTTCAGTAAAATAATATTTTCTCATGTTGCTTCTGATCTTTCCCCCAACTAACCTCAGATTGTGTCCCCTTGTTCTTGTGTTCACTTCCCTATTAAAAACACTTCCCTCCTGAACCCTATTTAACCCTTTAACATATTTAAATGTCTCGAGCATGTCTCCCCTTTCCCTTCTGTCCTCCAGACTATATGGATTGAGTTCATTAAGTCTTTCCTGATAGGTTTTATGCTTAAGACCTTCCACCATTTTTGTAGCCTGACTTTGGATCCGTTCAATTTTATCAATATCTTTTTGTAAGTGAGGTCTCCAGAACTGAACACAGTATTCCAAATGTGGTCTCACCAGCGCTCTATACAGCGGGATCACAATCTCCCTCTTCCTGCTTGTTATAACTCTAGCTATGCAGCCAAGCATTCTACTTGCTTTCCCTACTGCCTGACCGCACTGTTCACCCATTTTGAGACTGTCAGAAATCACTACCTCTAAATCCTTCTCTTCTGAAGTTTTTGCTAACACAGAACTACCAATACAATACTCAGATTGAGGATTCCTTTTCCCCAAGTGCATTATTTTACAACTGCAGTTTCCATTGCTTTGACCATTTATCTAGTAAAGCTAAATCATTTGCCATATTACAGATGCCTCCAGGAATATCAACCTTATTGCACACTTTAGAGTCATCGGCAAATAGGCAAACCTTCCCTACCAAACCTTCCCCTATGTCACTCACAAAGATATTTAAAAGAATAGGACCCAGAATAGACCCTTGTGGCACACTGCTTGTAACCAGTCTCTGCTCAGAATACTCGCCATCAATAATTTCCCCTCCCCAGGGTGATGGACGGACAGATGGAATTGTCCTTGGGAGGCAAAACCCACAGCCACTCCATCTTGTCAGGGTTGAGTTTGAACCCATCCAGACCCTAACAGCCTCCAGGCACCGGCACATCACTTCCACTGCTTCACTGACTGGACATGGGGTGGAGATGTACAACTGGGTATCATCAGCATACTGATGATACCTCACCCCATGCCCTTGGATGATCTCGCACAGCGGTTTCATGTAGATATTAAATAGCAGTGGGGATAGGACCAACCCCTGAGGCATCCCACAAGGGAGGGACCTCGAGGTCAACCTCTGACCTCCCACTAATACCGACTGCGACTGACCGTAGAGGTAGGAAGAGAACCACTGCAGAACAGTGCCTCCTACTCCCAACTCCTCCAGCCGGCGCAGAAGGATACCATGGTCGGTGGTATTGAAAGCCGCTGAGAGGTCAAAAGCAGCAGGGCAGAGGATAAACCCCTCTCCCAGGCCTGCCAGAGATTATCCATCAACACAACCAAAGCAGTTTCCATGCTGTAGCCGGGCCTGAACCCTGAGTGTTGAGGGCCTAGATAATCGGCTTCTTCCAAGGACTGCTGGAGCTGGAGCACCACCACCTTCTCAACAACCTTCCCCATAAAGGGAAGGTTGGAGACTGGACGATAGTTATTAAGTACGGATGGGTCCAGGGAAGGCTTCTTGAGAAGGGGGAGCATGAGTGTATCCTTGTAGGGAGCCAGGAAGAACCCCCTCCCTAAAGAAGCATTGATAATTTCCTGGACCCAGCTCCGTGTCACCCCTCTGCTGGCCGAAACCTGCCAAGAGGACATGGATCCAGTAAACAGGTGGCGGAACTCAGAGCTCCAATGACCTTGTCCACTTCATCAGGTTTCACCAGGTCAAACTCCTCCCAGACAGGTGGACAAGGATGGGCCCCAGTCACCTCGACTGACTTGTTGTCAGTCAACTCTGTTATCCAGTTGGAGTCAAGGTCCATCCGGATCTGAGCGATTTTATCAGCGAAAAATGTGTTTAAATCCTCGGCACTGCCCTGCAAGGGCTCCCCAACTCCCCCCTGGTTAATTATCTGTTTCATCTCCTTCTGTCTCATTTTATATGCCACTCTGTCAGCTATACTTGCAGACTCTTTATACCTTTATACCAGACTTTCTTTCATTGACTATAACCCTTATATCATTGCTAAACTTCTTCCTATATTGATTAAACTTCAATGGAGAATTCTGAAGATGGACAATATAATTTTCAATTTTGCCATCATACTTTCATTAAAGCAAAGCAAAACAAAACAATTAACAAGCTATATTCTTTTTTGTATTATATACAGAGTGCGTTCCAAAAGTAATGGAATTTTTTAAAGAGTAATTTATTAAACAGATTTGCACAAATACTTAAAATTCTTCAAATTACTGTCCTTGGGCCTCTACACATTTTTTCCAATGACTCTGTCATGAGCGGTATGCACCCTGGAAGGCGTCTTCGGGGACCTCTCACAAGGTCTTCATCATGGCTGATTGGATCTCTTCTATGGACGAAAAGAGCACCTTGCCTTCCAGGGCGTGTACCAGTCATGGCAGAGTATATCTTCCAAGAGGATTGAAAAGTGAATCCAAGAATAATTTTATCCTCACACAGGCAGCTTCATTCAAACTCTTCCTCATAATCACCAAAATGTTCCTTTCATCTGACATTTCATCCTTTCCTTTTTTAAAATAAGTTTCTAACCACAAAAATCCCTTAACATAATGGACATCAATTATGTTTCCCTTGCAAATATCCCCTTTTCCTTTTTAAATATGTATTTTGATAACAACTCTTTAGACCAGTGATTTTCAACCTTTTTTGAGCTGCGGCACATTTACAAAATCCTGGGGCACACCATCAACCAAAATGACACCAAATGACACTCTCCTCTCTTTTTCAATCCCTGTCTCCTCCCCCCCCCCCCGTGTGTGTATATATATATACACACTCTTGAACCATTTTCAAAAACAGGTGAGGGCTGGGGGGGTTTCTCTCTTATTCCTTGAGTGCTTTTTATCATATGCTTTAAATTAAGAGTCACTTCTATCTTTTGTTTCTCTCTCTTTCCTCTCATTCTCTGCCTCAATCATTTTCTAGTTTCTCTTTTTTTCTCCTCTTTTTGCTTTCTTTCTCTCTTTCTCTCTCACTCTTGCTTTCTCTCACACACACACTCTTTCTCTCTTTCTTTCTATCTCTCTATTTCTCTCTTTCTTGCTTTCTCTCTCTCTTTTTTCTCTCTCTCTCTTGCTTGCTTGCTTTCTCTCTCCTTTTCTCTCTCTTTTTCCCTCTCCCTCTATTTCTCTCTCTTCCTTGCTCTCTCTCTCTATCTGTGTGTGTGTGTCTCTCTCTCTCTCTCTTGCTCTCTCTCGCTATCTCTCTCTCTCTCTCTTGCTATCTCTCTTTTTCTCTCTCTCTTTCTCTCTTGTACGCCATGCCAGCAACAGCGACATCGGGCAGTAGCTGCCGGGCGGCAACAGGGCAGTTGGCTATGAGTGGGAGCTCCAGGACAGAGGCACCGATGGCAGCGGCTGGATGTGTCGCTGGACGCCGTACATGCTGGCACTGTGCAGGGCATGGGCGCAGGGCTGGCACCTCCATCCTGGCCCAGCCAGCAGGCCATTGCCAGCCCTGCAGCGCCAGCATGTACGGCGTCCAGCTACACGTCCAGCCGCCACCATCGGTGCCTCCACCCTGGAGCTCCCGCTCGCAGCTGACCACCCTGCCACCACTCCGTGGATATTGCCCGATGCTGCTGTTTCTGGCATGCTGTACGCTGTTGCTGACTGCTCTCAGCCCCTGCCCCGCAGCTACTGCCCTCCTGCTCCCGCTGCCAGCGCCCTTCCGCCGGGCCCAAAGCTCACCTGCTGCCACCGCCAGGAAAGCTCCAGCCAGGCGGAACACTGCAGCTTCCAGAAAACTTGGAAGGCACGAAGAAGGAAGCTCAGCTTCCGGTCTCACAACTTTTTGCTCTTCACGCCCTCAGCAAAAAGTTGCGAGACTGGAACCTGAGCTTCCTTCTTCGCAGCACACCTGACCATGTCTCGCAGCACAATAGTGTGCTGCGGCACACTGGTTGAAAAACACTTCTTTAGACACTAAAAGGTTTTCAGGTATTTCAAAGATCTACAGTTGCCTTAATAAAAATATTCCATTTGAATTTCTGTTCCCCCACTCCTGCTCCCCCCATAGCTTTCCCTCCTTCCTTCCTTCCTTTCTTCCTTCCTTCCTTCCTTCCTTCCTCATTTATCTATCATCTATCTATCTGTCTGTCCGTCCGTCCGTCCGTCCATCCGTCCGTCCGTCCGTCCATCCGTCCATCTGTCTGTCTGTCATTAATGTGGTCAGCATGTCTACTGTTCCTGTTCAAAGACCTGTCCAGTTTATCAGGAGACAAGTTTGTAAATGCTTCTCAAAACATTCCACAAAATTAGATTGCATATAAGTAATGTTTTAAACATAAAGTTTCCTGTGGTATTAGAATGATTGCCTACCTGCTCTGTTATGATATACCATTGCTAAAATGAAAAAGCTTTAAACAAATAAAATCATAAGACAGCAATAGCAGTAAATTTACTGACTTACTAAAAGGACTAATCTAAACCAAAATTTATTTTGGTTTTCATTTTAAATCAGAGAAATAATCCATGTATGATACATACATACATACATACATACATACATACATACATACATAAATACATACATACATACATACATACATACATACATACATAAATACATACATACATACATACATACATACATACATACATACATTGTGTGTGTGTGTGTGTGTGTGTGTGTGTGTGTGTGTGTGTGTGTGTGTATGTGTATACCTAAGTAATTTCCCCTCCTTTTCTTCTTCTAACAAGATCAAATGTAGTATCAGTTTAATATCCGATCTGTTTTCTATCAGCGTGCTATATCCTCCTTTGGCAGGAGGGTGGTCTCAAAACTATAATTGCCTTGTTCATCGCCTAATTCTAAACATCCTTAATTAAAGTTGCAATGAAATACTGAGAGTAGTTTAGAAGGAGTTTGAAGGGGAGAAATCTTTCACTTTACTCAGTTATTATACCTATTATACCTATTATTTGAAATAAAATATCATTGAAATAAGAAAGAAAATTTTTTGAAAAAATTGTACAAAGAAGGATTGAAACAAGTTGATTATATATATATGTCATATGGTTTTGCTGAATTTAAAAATTAAGGGAGACTATTTCGGCCTTATTTTGTCCTCATCAGCTAGCCATACCTTCTCTGGGACTTGAACTTGGAACCTTGGCCTTGTAAGGCAGAGAATTAACCTCTAGGCTACAGTATCCAATCCCTTCAGTTCTGTACCAGGGAAGGGCTGCCAAATAAATATAATTTGTTGTTGCATATGAATGATTATTTATAAATATTATATCAATTATGTTTGCCTTGCAAATATCCCCTTCTCCTTTTTTAATATGTCTTTTGATAACAACTCTTTAGACACTCAAAGGTTTTCAGGTATTTTAAAAATCTACAGTTGCCTTAATAAAAATATTCCATTTGAATTTCTGTTCCCCCACTCCTGCTCCCCCCCTAGCTTTCCCTCCCTCCTTCCTTCCATCCTTCCATCCTTCCATCCTTCCATCCTTCCATCCTTCCATCCTTCCATCCTTCCATCCTTCCATCCTTCCATCCTTCCATCCTTCCATCCTTCCATCCTTCCATCCTTCCATCCTTCCATCCTTCCATCCTTCCATCCTTCCATCCTTCCATCCTTCCATCCTTCCATCCTTCCATCCTTCCATCCTTCCATCCTTCCATCCTTCCATCCTTCCATCCTTCCATCCTTCCATCCTTCCATCCTTCCTCATCTATTTATCATCTATCTATCTGTCTGTCTGTCTGTCTGTCTGTCTGTCTGTCTGTCTCTGTCTGTCATTAATGTGGTCAGCATGTCTACTGTTCCTGTTCAAAGACCTGTCCAGTTTATCGGGAGACAAGTTTGTAAATGCTTCTCAAAACATTCCACAAAATTAGATTGCATATAAGTAATGTTTTAAACATAAAGTTTCATGTGGTATTAGAATGATTGCCTACCTGCTCTGTTGTGATATACCATTGCAAAAATGAAGAAGCTTTAAACAAATAAAATCATAAGAAAGCAATAGCAGCAAATTTACTGACTTACTAAAAGGACTAATCTAAACCAATTTATTTTGGTTTTCATTTTAAATCAGAGAAATAATCCATGTATGATACATACATACATACATACATACATACATACATACATACATACATACATTGTGTGTGTGTGTGTATATATATACCTAAGTAATTTCCCCTCCTTTTCTTCTTCTAACAAGATCAAATGTAGTATCAGTTTAATATCCAATCTGTTTTCTATCAGCGTGCTATATCCTCCTTTGGCGGGAGGGTGGTCTCAATTGCCTTGTTCATCGCCTAATTCTAAACATCCTTAATAAAAGTTGGAATGAAATACTGAGAGTAGTTTTCAAGGAGTTTGAAGGGGAAAAATCTTTCACTTTACTCAGTTATTATACCTATTAGACCTATTATTTGAAATAAAATATCATTGAAATAATGGAGAAATATTTTTGAAAAAATTGTACAATGGAGGATTGAAACAGGTTGATACATATAAATTATGTGTGTGTGTGTGTGTGTGTGTGTGTGTCATTTGTTTTTGCTGAGTTTAAAAATCAAGGGAGACTATTTCGGCCTTATTTTGGCCTCATCAGCTAGCCATACCCTCTCTGGGACTTGAACTTGCAACCTTGGCCTTGTAAGGCAGAGAATTAACCTCTAGGCTACAGTATCCAATCCCTTCAGGTCTGTACCAGGGAAGGGATGCCAAATAAATATCATTTGTTGTTGCATATGAATGATTATTTATAAATATTATATCATAATATAAAGTGAATGGAAATGTTGAGGCATATTTAGTTATATAGGAACCTTGTCACCTTGAAGGAAATTCAGAATGATGTATCTAAACCTAAGTCATCAGGAGGGGCATTCCAGAATAGTTTTAGGATTGTTCAATAAAAATATTTATATTGACGTCCTGGAAGAAAGTAAACATTTAAAAATAATAAAAAATATATACATACATGTCACCATCTCATTATTTATCCATTTGTCTGTACTCTATTTTCCAGTTTTATCAAAGTTGAAAATTACTATTGAAAAGTAAGTTAAAAATTACTATTAGGAAGGTGCTGTTTCTGGTTTCCGCAATGTCTTTTTTCCATGGTCTACTTGAACAGACATGTAGGTAAAATCCATCACTACAGCACATTGCAATACAAAACATTTTCATATACAAAATCTTTAGTTTATATATATTGAAATATTAACGTCAATAGAATAGCAACAGAGAAGCTAACTGAACCTAATGCCTCCTGTTCATCTCCGTTTCTAATATACCGTATTTTTCGCTCCATAAGACGCAGGTTTTTTCCTCCCAAAGTAGGATGAAAAATCAGCCACGTCTTATGGAGCGAAGATGCAGGCAGGGAGGGGGGGAGGCGCTAGAGCAGGGGGGGTGGCGATATACTCATCTGGAGACCGCCGCCTCTGTCGCCGCCTCTCCTCTTCCCAACCCCGAAGAGAGCCGCGCCTTTCGGCCTCCGGAAGTGCTGGGCCGGGGGACGCCTCCACCCCGCAGGTTTAGGAGGCGGAGCGGCACCGGAGGAGCGTTGGCGGTTCCGAGCCTTTGGGAAGGCTACGGGAATCGCTTCAGGAGGCGGGGAGGTCTCGAAGACCCAAAACCCAGCCAGTCGCTCGCAGCCGGCCGCCGCCTGTGCAAAGTTTGGCTGCGAACTCAGCTGGCTAGCTGCTGCCTGGCCCCCTCCCTCCCGGAGGAGGGTCTCCCTTCTCGCCACCAGCGGCGCTCCCCCCGCCAGCCAGCCAGCCAAGCCCCGCGCCCGCCGGAGCCGACTCTTCGCTCTCCCCCCCGCCGCCCGCCGCGTTTGCAGGAGGTGGGGAGGGTCGGGCGGCCCGCCAAGGCCAGGAGGGACGCCGCTGCCCCCCCTTCCCTCTCTCCGCCCGCCGCTGCGCCTCCTGCTGAGCCCCCTCGGCCCCGCGCGGCGCCTGTCAGAGGAAGCTGCCCTGTCCCGGCCAGGATCCGGGGGCGAGGTCGTCGGGGTTTGAGGGGCCCTAAACCGCCCACAGCAGAAAAACAGAAAAAATAAGGGAGAAAGAAAGAGAGAGAAAGGAAGAGGAGAGATAGAAAGGGGGAGAGAGAAAGAGGGAGAGATAGAGAAGGAGAGAGAGAAAGAGAGAGATACAAAGAGAGTGAGTGAGAGAAGGAGAGATAAGAGAGAGAAAGAAAGAGGGACAGAGAGAAAGAAAGAGAGGGACAGAGAGAAAGAAAGAGAGGGACAGAGAGAAAGAAAGAGAGGGACAGAGAGAAAGAAAGAGAGGGACAGAGAGAAAGAAAGAGAGGGACAGAGAGAAAGAAAGAGGGACAGAGAGAAAGAAAGAGAGGGACAGAGAGAAAGAAAGAGAGGGACAGAGAGAAAGAAAGAGGGACAGAGAGAAAGAAAGAGAAGAACAGAGAGAAAGAAAGAGAGGGTCAGAGAAAGGGAGAGGAGAGATAGAAAGGGGGAGAGAGAAAGAGGGAGATACAAAGAGAGTGAGTGAGAGAAGGAGAGATAAGAGAGAGAAAGAAAGAGGGACATAGAGAAAGAAAGAGAAGAACAGAGAGAAAGAAATAGAGGGACAGAGAAAGGGAGAGGAGAGATAGAAAGGGGGAGAGAGAAAGAGGGAGAGATAGAGAAGGAGAGAGAGAAAGAAAGAGAGAGATACAAAGAGAGTGAGTGAGAGAAGGAGAGATAAGAGAGAGAAAGAAAGAGGGACAGAGAGAAAGAAAGGGACAGAGAGAAAGAAAGAAAGAAAGAGAGGGACAGAGAGAAAGAAAGAGAGGGACAGAGAGAAAGAAAGAGAGGGACAGAGAGAAAGAAAGAGAGGGACAGAGAGAAAGAAAGAGAGGGACAGAGAGAAAGAAAGAGGGACAGAGAGAAAGAAAGAGAGGGACAGAGAGAAAGAAAGAGAGGGACAGAGAAAGGGAGAGAGAGAAAGAGAAAGAAAGGTAGAGAGAAAGAGGGAGAGATAGAAAGAAAGAAAGAGAGAGGGGGGCTTGTTTGTATATTTTCCCAATTCCCCTAGGGCAGTGTTATTGTAATAAATATTTTAGCCTACTTTTTGGCTCAAAATATTTTTTTTCTATTTTCCTCCTCTAAAAACTAGGTACGTCTTATCAGCAGGTGCATCTTATAGAGCGAAAAATACGGTAGTTCAACTTGATTATTTCTATTTATTTATTATTATTATTATTATTATTATTATTATTATTATTATTATTAAATAAATCTCATAATTCAAGGCAACTCTGGAGGGACATACAGTGTAATAAAATATAGATATAACAACATTTATTTATTTATTTATTTATTTGTTTATTTGTCACAAATCACAATACCTAAAATAATAAAAATTGAACTACAATCAAAACTTAGTTATAGTTAAAAGGGGGAAGCAGTGAAATTCCCTTTTAATTCATCTGTCACCTCCAGTGTGATTATTGGAAATTATGTATACTGTATAGCCCTACAGAACAAAGAAAGGTCACATGGGCCTTTCTCCTTTCTGAAATTTATCCTGAGTTTGGAGTGGTTTATGTTAGAAATTGTATACATTTCTTAGAACAGCTAGAATTAAATTTCCTAACTCTTCTAATTGCAAGCAATTCCAGTATCAAGGTAGTTTCATAAAGCAGTTCTATAGTTTCTTATATAATTGATTCTGGTCATCCACATGGTCCAGAGATTTTAGCTGTGTACAATTATATTTAAAATTGACAAAATATCTCCAAAATCTTTTGATAGTCATTGTGAAAATAATGGTAATATTAAACTACAGTATCTGCCTACCCTACATCCTTAGTAAGGACTCAATAGTAGGAGTGAAATTCAGCAGGCAGCAGAAAATTTTGAGTAGTTCTGGTTGGCCCAGAGTAGGGTTGGAATGGAGATGTTACAATATCCTTCCCTTGGAGTGGGGTGGAAATGGAGATTTTGCAGTATCCTTCCCCTGCCATGTCCACCAAGCCGCATCCACAAAACCGGTAGGGATAAATTTTGAATTCCACCCCTGCTAAATGGTAGATAAAATGCCAAATTCACTGACCTTTAGTTTATTATGCAATCAACTGTAATAAAATATTTTTCTGAATTTTCTGTCTTTCATGCATATTGAGAGGAAAGGAAAACAAATATAGAAAATTTATGATAAAGTATAGTCTCAAATATAGCAGCCTAAGGAGGAGGACGAGGAGGAGGATTCCTAAGAAAGAAAATGCAAAATAAAATACCAAAGAAATAATGCCAACATTTTTAAATATATATGAACTTTCAACTTTCATCAATTAACTTCTGTATGATTGACCTCAGGTGCAAGTAAGCATGGTTTCAAACCAAAATTAGAAATAGAAATACTTTAGACAAGTAAAAAAAATTAATTACACGGTCTTCCTCTGGTTAACCTGAGTTGCTGTTATTTATTCAAGTTACTGTTACTCAAGTGTAACAGTAGAGATTTAAAATGGGCTTCCTCTTCTTTGTACCTTTTGAAAACATATTTAAATAAATATGCTATATAACCTCTCTCTCTCTTTCTCTCTCTCTCTCTGTGTATGTGTGTATGTAAAAATGTATATATTGTATAATATATTTTGGTATTCAAAACAGAAAACTTTTTTTTAGTGTCAAAGGAAAAAGAGAGATTTGAACTCCTCATTCTATAATGAAATATAATTACTTTGCAATGAAATGAAGTAATTTGTCACCTGCTGTGCAATTCACATTTCCTCCAATTCACATAGACCCTGCACACCTCTATATGGTCCACCATTGCCTTGATTCCTTTCTCAACTTGGAAACTTTATAAGCTGCATTTGCATTAAGCTGTTCCTGATATGCTCCAATAAGTGTGCTTTAGACACAATGTTAACATAAGGCCAAATCTGTAATACGGCATGGACAATTAAGTGCACAATTTTTGTATAAATGCAAAATCCCTCACTGTGAATTATTTAATTAATGCTCTACAGTTCATTTAATAGCGCTCTTTCAAAGGCCATTTCACTCACAGAAAACTAATTTCATTCTCCGGGTTGATTTAATTAGATTGTATGATATATGGTATTGTTAATTCAGTGTCTCTCTTATTCGGTGTCTAGGCCGTTGCTCCTATTGTCGGCAATCTGTCAGCCCCATTTTTAACAGTATTGAAAAATTCAAGCTTTATTATTGCTCACTCACTCTTTCTCTCCCATCAGGAGGAAAGTAATGAGCTTTTCTTCTTATGAGAGCAAGCAGAGAGCGTGGTGCCCTCAGTGCTTCAGGCATCAAGCAGTATTAACAGTCTGATTCATGAGTTAAGTTTCTAACTGCCCATGGCTATTAGCACTCAGTCCTTTGGCTGTCATTTAGTTAAAAAGACTCTTCGGTTAATTCACTCTTTTAATGAGACAGTGCTATTCAACTAATGTATTTTACTGTATGAAAGGTCACACCAGGAAGCAAAACAGATTGGAGGGAATGTAGCGGGAAGCCTGGCTGTCAAGAAACAGATCAAGCCTTGCAGGCATTTAGCAGTCACTGCGTCTGTAATAGGGTACGGAACTGATGGGGCAGTGTTCACCTCAACAGTTGAGCACCATAAATCAAGGCTAAATAGAAAGCAGATTAATCAGAGCTATAGACAAAAAAAAAAGCGCGTGTTTCATTACCCATATAATCACTAACATGATTGCCAGACAAGCTAAGGCACTGTACATAGGGACTGACAAAATATAGTTCAATAGAGTACCAGAACTGAGCTTGGTAGAGCTGCATTTATACTAAATCCCATCTTTTTTTTTCTTTTCTTTTTTTGTTAAGTCACCTCCTCTCTGGATATCACTGACTGAAAAAAGAAAGGCAGGGAAGGAGGAGAAAGAAGGGAATGACAGATTATTCTAACCCGGGTGTACTTAGGGGTGTTCTGTTTGGCTCTATTTCATTTGTAGCAAATGCCTGGATCACCTTTCTCTCCATGAACTTGGAAAAGGGTCACATCAAACCACCATAAAGATGATTTCCCCTTTTGAAGATTTGACATTTTAAAGTGATTATGGCTATCTATGATAAAGAAAGGGAGTTATGAGATCACATGACATCCCTAAAATAAAAGAAGTCCCAAATCATAAAGTCATGTGTTTCTGATCTCAGATTTAATATGTTTTAATGGTTTTCATATTGACTGAATAAGTTGAAAACTTTCAATAGCTTAAGGTTTAATATTTTTTCATCATTTTGTCATGGCTGTGTCATATTTCATCCGACTTCTCTGTAGTCACAAGACTTCTTTATGCTATATTGTTATCAGTTGCTAGAAGTTTGTTTCATATATGAAGTTATAAAGCTGTTGAGTGGCAATATCTAACCTCAACTCAGATTAGAATTCCTTGAGTCTGGATTGAAACAGTCTACGAGTACTGTTATATCATGGGTATTACCAATTTGTCTACAGTATTGTATTTCTGTTATTAGATATTATTAGGTTCTGTTCAGAGCTTTGCTTGAAACATTGCTTGATGAAACAAACTTATTTGCTAACAAAAACTAAATGTTGATTTATTTATTTTTTGTTACTTGAAAAGATTAATCAATCCAACAAAATACCTTAGTTAATTCACTCTTTTAGGGAAAAGGCAAGGGCAAAGTGTAAAATATAGGGCTGGATTGAAAGTTCTCTTAAGAGAAAATTCATTTCCAAATTAGTGTGAAAGAGAAACAAACAAAAACCTATCGATTTTAGAGGAAATGGGCAGACTTTTATAGAAGTACAATAAAACATACTATAGATGCTAGAAAAATACTGTCAACCCAAGTTTGACTTAAGACTTGGATATGACCACCCCAATTTCTTCCTTTAACATTGAGCCCTTACTTTAAGATTGTCCTTTATGGCGTGAAATCTGACTAGCCAATAAATGGACAAGCCAGCCCTGGAGGAAAAAGGCCTTTTGAACTAATGATCATTGGTTAACATTCAGGCAGAGAGCAATTACACTCAGGGGATGTGGATATTGGACAGATGTCTGTCGAGTTCACTCCAATAGACTGCAGCTATCTTTGTTCCTCTCCCACATTTTAACATTTCCATCCTATTATCATAAAATTTTAGCTAGTTTGGAGTTGAAGTCAAGTTCTAGAATCTCTTAACTTTTGGAATATTATCAATAAGGGTTTCAGATATCCATGGAAAAGAAGTTGATGGAGAGACAAAGGAGGAGAATTTGAATTTTCCTAGTTCTAATTTTGGGGAGAGAGCTGTTAGCTCTTCAAAGTAGTGTGCGCAAGAAGCATAACTCTGAGTACTAATTCTATTGTTATTTAGGTTACATGGTTACATGGAATATTGCAAGACAGAAAGTATTTCTTCCCTCTTTTTTTTAACCTTCCAGAAAAAACAATGGATGGTCCCTTTTAAATGCTTGCCATGTCCCTTCCCCCTGAGGACTGATATATGTCTTTCATGAAGGTTGTCCAGTTTGTGTTTCTTCCTCCTATCACCCCACGTCATTCTTAATATCATTTCAGGAACTGACCAATCCTTAATTTTTAGGAAAGGTAACCAGAAGACTTAGAATCGTTGCATACCATGACAAAAGATTTCCATTTAATTGGAAATCCTTCCCAGAGTCTCCAGTATATGCCCCCAAACTCCCAGAGTCATTTGGGAGTTGGGTGGCATATAAATATAATAAATAAATTGAAATTGAAATAAATACTACTTGATTTTGTGCTAAATATATATTTTTTTAAAAAAAATTAGGAAGAAACTTACATCCACAAAATGGCAATATTAGATCTTGGCAATGGGGAAAGCGTAGGTCTCTCCTGAAACATTTTGGTGTGTATAGAAGAAAAGCTTCTCTAACTCAAATTATATACTGTCTTAGCATTAACATTAAAAATCAACTGCCTCACTATACCTAATAAAGAGGCCAGGCCTAACAATGCAATTTTAGCATCCAAGAGCTGTTTTTATTCTACACTCTTATTATTTCTTCACAATATTTGAACTTGTATGAATGGCATTATTTCTCTCTTTGAATATAATGCAGAAATGGATTAGTTTGCTTAATCTGTTTTTGTTCCGTCCCTTAGAACTATCCCTGACATTGCTGTATTCTTTAATTCATTTATTTCACTGATTATAGTACAGAGCCAGACATCTTGACATCTCTAAACAGGTTCTACAGTTCCATGAATTTGATTTTATATGTATTTTATGATTGGCTACTTATGGTTCTATTCTAGGAAGGAAACATCAAATCAAATAAATCAAGTCAAAAGTTGGAAATAATATATTTGCACATTGATTATGGCCTAGAAATATTTCTTAAGAATCAATTGTGTATATAGATTGGAATAGGAGTAGGTTCTGATTTCCTTCACTGCCAGTTTGCTCAATTTCTGCATATGCACAGAAGCAAAAAACAAGATGGTGGTGCCTACTGCGCCACTGAGATTACCAGCTCAGGGCCATGGAAGTTCTGGCTCAGTGCCAGTTCCAGTGACCCAGGCTGCCAAGTTACTATCAGATCTATAGAACCAGTCTGAGCTTGGAGGAACCCAGCTCTGGATTGGAATTCATCAGTTGTTATAGTTCTGAACAATACTATATAGATCATTGGAATCACCCGTGTGAAATATTAAGTCTGGGTGGTAAGATTCAAATGAACCTTTAGATGCAAATTCGAACCACTGTGTGCAATGTTCAACCTTGCCAACTTTAAGACTTGTGGACTTCAATTCCCAGACCATGGCTGGGTGGGGAATTCTGGGAGTTGACCTCCAGAAATCTTCACACTGCCAAGGTTTAACACCCCGATCTACATAATTAAATATGTATTTTTAAAAAATATATATCATAAATGCAGAATGATGATAAGATATAGCTAAGATAAAACTAAATTATTTTTTAGAAACAGTAATTTTTGCAAACTACAGTAAACATATCATGCTAATTTAGATTTCCTGAGCAACTTCCAAACCAGCAAACCGTATGTTTAATTACCAGACATCTGTTGCAAAGACCATCCCTTGCTTTTGTAGCACTAATACCATTGTATGAATTTTAAAATCTGTCAACAAGGGATCACCAAAGCTTTGGGAGCAGAGAGCAGCTCACTTTAACCCTTGAACCAGATAATCTAACTGTAATCCATTCAAAACTAATCAAACATTTACAGAACTGCAGTAGCACTGAGCAAAACAATCCATCATCTTCATAGGCTCATTACAATGCAACATCTCAATCTACCTATGTAAATGAGGCCTGGGATCAGGCATTGGGTCCATGTATAGAAATTATAAACAAATATTCATCCATTATGCTGCTGAAATTTAACAGCTGAAGTACTAACAGTTGCTGAACTCCAAGCCCTGGGTATCAATTATTTATGAACCTTAAAACTGACAAGACTGTCTAGGTGAATTAGCTGCGTATGTCAAGCTTTGTTATAAATCCAGCCTACTGTAAATGGCATATACAAGGAATGTATGTACAAGGCTGACAATATATCAACAGGACGGTGCTAATAATTTAGGTGAATGGGATAGGGAGAAAGCACCAAAGAGCTGGGCTCAATGATGGGCTTCAGATTACCAATAAGAAAAAGATTTTTCCAATACAGAGCATCAAATAAAGTATATGCTTTATTGTTCTACTGTATTTTCAGGGTGGGTTTTTTAAAAAAAAGAGAAGATAAGGAGACCTCACCTACAAAAAGATATTGACAAAATTGAACGGGTCCAAAGACAGGTTACAAGAATGGTGGAAGGTCTTAAGCATAAAACGTATTAGGAAAGACTTAATGAACTCAATCTGTATAGTCTGGAGGACAGAAGGAAAAGGGGGGACATGATCGAAACATTTAAATATGTTAAAGGGTTAAATAAGGTCCAGGAGGGAAGTGTTTTTAATAGGAAAGTGAACACAAGAACAAGGGGACACAATCTGAAGTTAGTTGGGGGAATGATCAAAAGCAACATGAGAAAATATTATTTTACTGAAAGAGTAGTAGATCCTTGGAACAAACTTCCAGCAGACGTGGTTGGTAAATCCACAGTAACTGAATTTAAACATGCCTGGGATAAACATATATCCATTGTAAGATAAAATACAGGAAATAGTATAAGGGCAGACTAGATGGACCATGAGGTCTTTTTCTGCCATCAGTCTTCTATGTAAGCCAGATATCATTTGAAATTGCTTCTGAATACCATTAGACTTTTTTCTCTCTTCCTTCCTTCCTTTCTTCCTTCCATGGATGGATGGATGGATGGATAGATAGATGGATGATTGGATGACGAATACAAAGAATGATACAGAAATAAGAAGAGAAAGGTATTCTGTTGAATTCTGCATTGATTTCAATTTAATTGCATCTATATTTTATATTAGTTTAATTTAATTAATATAATTATAAATGAGGGTGTATCTATCTATATTTCCTGTCAGTATAAGTATGCTGTTGGGCATGTTTCGAAGAGGACCTTCACATCTTACTTGTGGACTGTCCAAGGTGTGTATGTAGGTGGCTGGTAAGGTCTATGTGGGCACAGAATGTTCTGTCACATGTGTGGGCACCACTATTGCAGTATTTGCAGTTCTAGTTTTGCAGAGTGTTCGCTTCCATGGTTGTCCTTCTGTCTCCAAATGGCATAAGTATAACCACTGCAATAACTTTTCTTCCAAAGTTTAGTCAGACTTACAAATATTTTCATTATTTTCTTTTTCTATAATGTGTCAATTGAAATGAATCAACCTGCCAAACAATCAGCTATAACACTTTAAAAAGCTATCAGGTACATCAGTGGTGGGTTCCAACTGATCTCGTTGCTGGTCCACTTCCTCCCATGCCTCATGACTGCACCTTGTGGGTGTGTAGGCGTTTTGCATGTGAGCACTAACACATGTGTACAGTGAAAAAAAACCCCATTAAAAATGCTGAAAACAAAATGGCACCACATGTGCAGTGCTGGAAAGTTAGCTTCTGCGCATGCGCATAAATTTTTTTTAAAGAATTTTTAAAATTTCCAAAAAAAAAGATGGTAGTGCCCATGGACCTGCACAGACTGATCAAGTTTGGTGATGTCATCATGACATAACCAGCAGGGTTGCTACCAGTTAGGGTAAACTGGCCTGAACCAGGAGAAACCCAACCAATGATGGGCTCCTATGTGCGTGCATGTGTGTGCGTGCGTGTACATACACATACAGTTTATATAGTAGATAATGTATATTTTTGTGCCTATGTGTAATATGTACACATATGGCATACAGTATATACATAGAATTAAATACAATATTTTGGATATTCAGTAAATTTATGAGACTGCTAAAAGAAGTGCACACATATGTAAAAGGAAGTGTTATGTAAAAGGAATTGTTAAAGATTTTGTCTTGCATAGAATAGCATGAGCCTGTGAGCAGCAAAGCTGGGCTTTGGTTGCAATTATAGTATATCAACCAAAACATGTCAAAATTGACTGGTATTGTCCTTATTTTTAGTACAAAATTATCAGTATGGTACAAGTACAATCAAGATTGCTAATCTAAATATCAGTGGACCATCTGATCATAAATATGCACATGGACAATTGCAATTTGAGATATAGGATAAGTAAATTGTAACAAGTATTTTATATATTGTGTTTTTCAGGGTATAAGACGCACCAGAGTATAAGACACATCTTAGTTTTGGGGAAAGAAAACAATGGGGGGGAAATCTGCCTCTTCCTCCCAGCAATTTGCCTTACAACAAAAAGCAAACAGTACATATGATATACACTCTTTGCTGTGTATTTCTGTGCATGTGTCCCTGACCCATAGAAATAGTAAAGAATTGGAGAAATGTACATTATGGCAGTATATTAATGCCAGAAAATTTTCTTAAATGTAGTCACACTAACTCCTCCCAATTATGTAAATAGATCTATTCCAAAGATGACAAAGTCAGGGTCTAACTCAGCTGTCTTTTCTTAATACTACAGCAGGACACTGTAACATTTCAGACTATACTTGTACAGATGCTGTTAAAATTGATGTGGCTTTCTGGAAGTACTGTATAGTTATTCTTGCTATTTAAAAGAAGATACAATAGTACTGGTCCTCTTCAGATCAAGCATTTATTTTAAAAAAGCTTCTTCCTTTTGTTAAGTTGTATAGAGCAATAATAAAACAGTCTTTAAAAAATAAGTATAATAATTTGAACATTCTATAGGCGTTTATAGTTATTGACTTACCTCCTTGCAGAAAACAATAAACAGCCAGTTTTAGCACCGCCTGATTAGCATGAGAAAATAAAAATCTTCCTCTGCCTTTACCTCCCAGCAATTTACCTCCTTGCAGTTTTACTTTCAGTTTTAGCACAGCAGCCAATAGTTTCAGGCTGCAGGGATTGCCTAGCCTATTGGCGTCTGTCTGCAGCCTGAATCAGCTGATGGTCGGGAGGCTGATATCAGTTGCTTGTGCTAATCAGACTCTGTGTTGTTTGCTGCAAGGAGACAAATTGCTGAGAGGCAGAAGTCAAAGGGTGAGGGTGGGTGGGCAGGGCTACATTTGCACTCAATTTTTCATCCTCTTTGGGGGGATAATAAATATTATTATTTATTCATAATAATAAGCATACTGAATTTATACTCAGACAAATACGATATTCTTATTATTATGAATAAAATGCTAAAATATACACTATGTAAGTGTGAAATGTTATCATTTAAGTTGTGGGTAATGGTAGTATAAGAATCCATAGGTTGGTGTTAGCAGCAAACTAAAATACTAGCACATAGTAAACATAATGATATTATCACACAAATGCCAACCTTAAGTCCTTGCATCCCAATATCTGATGTCAGTATGTAATTGTGAAATTTGTGTGATGATCATGCACATTTCTTCAATTGCATCCCTTCCTCACAGATGGGCATAGTGATGGTTGCATGTTGCACTCCCATAAATGCCAATGCTTGTTTTAGGGGAAAATGCAGGATTCTATAAGAATATGATCCAGGAGAAAAGGCACGAGAGAATAAAGTGTTAGGAGATTTAACAATGCAAGGGTGTTAGCTCATTTAATGAATGGGATAGTAAGTAACGTCTTGAAGAAAAAACATGTTTTATATATGTGACTAAAATATAAATCAATTAATGTGTACACATAATAAGGGAATGTAAAATATGATCAATTTGAATGACCATTTCATTACTTATGTGAAAAATAGATGAAGGATAGTAGGATAATGGGTGGTGCCACCTGTGCAGAAGACAATCATTTGATACTGTTAAGCATGAATCTTGTGGGAAAAATAGACAAGGAGGAAAAGGCAAAAGGTTAAAACAACGAGAGTGTAAAAATGACTGGATGAAGAGAAAGTTCAAAGTCTGTAGGAAAATATATTAGGAGATAGATTAATTTCTCAATAAATAAAATGAAAGCACATTAAACAAAAGAAGGTGAAGAAGCAGCTGGTAAAATAAGGGCAATAATAATCAGCTCCAGAAGTGTATGTAATTATACTAATGGAGTCTGTGAAAAAGAAAAAATTAAATTCTACATGTTTAATGATAAAATGAAAGAGAAAATGCAATTTTTGTTAAAAATTGGAGCAAACGGGCTTCAATATAATATAAAATAGACCAAACATTATCTCTTTGGCTAAGAAAAACACCTATTAATACCTCTCAAATTTATCCAGACTATGCTTTGGTTCGTTAGCTCTTCTGATTTACTTAATATGCTGTCTTAGTGAGCATTCATTACTGATACTTCCGATGGCATAATATGACTGGTGACCCCATTCAGAAACAAGGAAAACTCAACTGAAAAGCAAGGCAATCAGATCAGAGCAACATGCATACCATGCACCCTGTGTTCTATTAAATTATTTACTACTCACAAATATTTTTTATGAATTTCAGTTTCAAATCTGATCTTTGGTTTAGATATCTCTTTGTCCAAATAATAGCTCAAGAAGTTGAGATGTTATTATGACTATTTTTCATTCGTATTTTTCTTTCTACTGTCTACCAAAGTGTACATTGATCTTTAAAAGACAGTCGGACCAAGTATAGATTGGATTCATTCTGAATTACTGATGCTTCATCTTAGAAATAACTTCTCCCTTCATCATTTTAAAATCACTCATCATACTAAAAGAAGTGAGTGATTAATCTGATTCCAAGTAGCATGGTGAAATGCTCGTGGTTATTTTCCTCAGAGACTTGGCAAAGACCACTGCATTTAAGTTCCCCTGTACTTTTGCTATGTATGGCTCAGTTGCCCACTGGAAATGTTCTTAATTGGCTTGGGTGATCAGCACTAAATGACAGTCTCTCCATACCTCACCCAGCCTCACCTTTCCCTCATCCCCTTAGCATTGTTTCATCCTTCCTTATCTCCTTTTTTAAATAATTGAATTGTGTCTTGTTTGGATGTCTTCTACTTCGATTTCCACAGTATTGGAAGAAATTCCTCTGGTTCTTTCCCAGCTGGGAAGTACCATGGACACTGAAAAGAGATGAATTATAAAGCAGCTGCCAGAAAGTTGGATTCTTTAATGAAGGAAGGCAAAAAGCAGATGTGGCACAGCTCAGGCATTCTTGGGTTGTAAGCCAACTGGAAGTGTGAACAGGCCCTTTTATGCTTAATTCCCCTTGAAGCTCATGTAACTTGATGGTTTATTTGTGTGACCCTGGTTAAAGTGATTGCCCTGGATCCTGTCTTCATGCCTTAATGCATTAATCCGGGGGTGGAATTCAAAATTTTTAGCAACCGGTTCTCTGCCCGGTTGCTTGATGGATGTGCCCTACTCGGCCTCCTGCATTATAGTGGAGAGTATGTTTTTCCCTCCCCTGGTTCTGGAAGCTATCCTCAAGCCTCCAGTAGGGCAAAAATGGCTTCCCTCAGGCTCTAGAGACCCAGAAATGTGTCCCAGAGCCTCTCTGCATGCCCTGCACTTACCTAGCATCCAAAATGCAGGTGGGGTGAGCTGGGCCATCCGGTCCTTGCAATTACCGGTTCGGTGAACCGGATATAAAATTAACATCCAGTTTGTCCAAACTAGTCTAAACTGGCTAAATCCCACCCCTGGATTAATCCTGGTCCTGGACTCTGTTTTTCCTATCCTGAGGGATAATTCTAGCAGGAAAGAGGAAAAGGGGAGTTCCATGTGAATTATTTTTAGCCTAATTCTCCTTATCTTAATGACTCTACTTAAGTATTCCTTTTGTAACAGCCTTTCTCAGTTTTTCATTTCAGCTGATGCTTCTTGGTTTTCTTAAAGGGAGAAGGGCTGGTTTGAGTCTCTTGGCACTGTTTTCTGAGAAATATTTTACCTTCTCTTACAAAATGAAAGACGAATATTAAGTCAGGCATTAACATAGATATGCTGGAAGTCTTAGTGATAAAATATTAATTCTTCGGAGAGGGGCGGCATACAAATCTAATAAATAAATAAATAAATAAATAAATAAATAAATAAATAAATAAATAAATAAATAAATAAATAAATAAATAAATAAATAAATAAATAAATAAATAAATAAATAAATAAATAAATAAATAAATAAATAAATAAATAAATAAATAAATAAATAAATAAATAAATAAATAAATTATCGCTGGCTGCCTGCAATCTGGCAGTTCAATTCTCACTAGGTCAAGGTTGAGTCAGCCTTCCTTCCGAGGTGAATAAAATAAGGACCCAAATTGTTGGGGACAATATCCTGATTCTGTAAACCATTTAGAGAGGGCTGTAAAACACTATGAAGCAATATATAGGTCTAATTACTATTGCTATTGTTATTATTCCATCTAATTAGGTATGGAAAAAAGAAAATATATTCCATAAAGCTAAATTCAGTGTCACTGAAGTCTATATATAAACAGGGATAATATTAGAATGCTATTTCAGAAAATTGTCAGCTCTTATATTTTAAGTATTCTACTTTGAATGGGCTGTTTATTTTAAAAAGTCCTTTCTACTTTTTGCAGTGAAAACCTGCTATGATGCAGTGGTGACAAATTTATCATTACATCAAATTAGGAAAGAACAATATACGTAATTGTCTATGATCCAAATATGGAGGTGCTCCCATCCAATTATAATTCAGTATTCAAAATAATGAGATTGATCAGTACATTTCATTCAGAGCCATAAATATAAATATTAAAAAACAAAACATAGTGGTACCTCTACTTAAGAACTTAATTTGTTCCATGACCAGGTTCTTAAGTAGAAAAGTTTGTAAGTAGAAGCAATTTTCCCATAGAAATCAATGTAAAAGCAAATAATGCATGAAAACCCATTAGGAAAGAAATAAAAGCTCGGAATTTGGGTGAGAGGAAGAGGAGAAAGAAGAGAAGGAGGAGGACAGTTGCAGCCGAGGGAAGAAGGTGAGGTGGGGAGAATAAAAAAAAATCCCAAACTTTAAGGCTTTAAAAAAAAAGAGGGACTTTGGGGCGGCGAGGAGGAGCATGTGTCTCCCATACACCCGGCGCGAGACCGCCTCCTATACACTGCACCAGAGAGAGAAACTCAGGGGGAATGGCAGGAAACTGGCTGGGCCTTCGTGCCGCTCTCAAATGTTCTGGGAAATTTTTCCGGGATTGGGTTCTTAAGTAGAAAATAGTTCTTAAGAAGAGGCAAAAAAATCTTGAACGCCCAGTTCTTATCTAGAAAAGTTCTTAAGTAGATGCGTTCTTAGGTAGAGGTACCACTGTATGTGCCCTGAATATTTTTCAGAATTTTGGATTTGTATTCTATCACATACATTTGTTTACTGGCTTGGTTAATAAAGGAAATAAAGGATAAATTCCATGCCTATAGAATACAATAAGAAGTAAGCCAGGAGGTGCTCAACTGAACATTTTGCCCAGCACTCTAAATTTATTAGAACCAAATTATCAATATAACAATTTCATATGGAAAAAACTTGATTTTAAAGTTCTTAATTCTTCTTTTTTTAGACTGCTAGCAAGGCAGCTTATGAGTTTCAAATTCCTTCAGTCTAGCTGCCAAATCTCCTACAAGTAACTGCATCATGCATTTACCTGTTCCTTTCTATACTCCATTGTGTCCTTCAGAAGCAAGATGTTCTAAGTATTGCTGGGCGAACCGAACCTGCAAAGTTTGGGCTTGTACCGAACTTTGCACAGTTCTGTATACCGAACCCAAACCCGATTTTTTGCAAAAGTTCGGCAAAATGTTCGGATTCAGGTTCGGGTTCGGGAGAGTGCCAGAAAGCTCTGCCACCCAGCTGTCACCTTCAGAAACAGCCGTGGTGCTTCTCAGCGGTCTCCTGAACGCCGAACCCGGAAGTTTGGCAAAGGTTCGGGAGAGCACCAGGAAGTGGCGCTGCCCAGCTGTCATCTTCAGAAACAGCCAGGGCGCTTCTTGGCGGTCTCCCAAACGCCGAACCCGGAACTTCGGCAAACGTTCGGGTTTGGGTTCAGGTTCGGGAGAGGGCCGGGAAGCGCCCGGCTGTTCTGGAAGGTGACAGCTGGGCGGCGGCACTTCCTGGCGCTTTCCTGAGCACCAAACTCAAAAGTTCGGCAAAAGTTCAGGTTCGGGTGCCAAACCCCAACTTTTTTAAAAATTCGGGTGCTGAACCCGAACCCAAACTTTGTTGGGTTCGCCCAACACTAGTTCTCCTTGCCTTTTGCAAGCTCCTTAAAACCCACCTCTGTCATCAGGCATGGGGGAATTGAAACTTTTTCCCTTTCCCCTAGGCTTATAGAATTTATACATGGTGTGCTTGTTTGTATGATTGGTCTCTTAAATTGGGATTTTTTAGATTACTTTTTAATATTTGATTTGTTACATTATTTTCTTTATTGTTGTTAGCCGCCCCAAGTCTTCAGAGAGGGGCAGCATACAAATCTAATAAATAAATAAATAATAAATAAAATAAATAAGCCCAAAGATGAATTTCAGGTACGTCCAACAGTCTGTCTTAATAGTAAGTCCTTCAGCTATGCAGAATTATTTTCTATGGTAGAGTAAGAAAGATGGTTCTATAGGTCAGTGATGGCAAAACTTTTTTTCCTCGGGTGCAAAAAGAGCATAGGTGTGCACTATCATGCATGCACATGCCCACAACCATAATTCAATGCCTGGAGAGGGCAAAACCAGCTTCCCCACTCCCTAGCAAATTGTGCAGTAGCTCAGAACATCAAAACTGTCTCTAGTAGCATAATCTACCATTTATAAACCTTGTCAGGTAACCCTGTGCTTGTCTTCTTAGAAGTCACTGAATTTACGTTCTCAAACTCTTACTTATAGAATAATTTAATCAGTTTACATGCAGAAACTTTATTGACCTAATAAATATACTTATCTTGCTGTATTTTTTTTTTCTCGTGCCAAATACCTGCAGGGTATCTTCAGGGAAACTCAAAAATCTCAAGATGAGAAGTGCAGCATCATGACTTAAGCCCAACTCTTTTTCTTCACGTGCCAGTGTCATGCACATTGTAAAGGAAATTGTGTTTCAATTGTGGTACCACAACCTGTAACTTGCAGATTTTAACAATCTTTCTGCCAACGCCCATGACTTAATCCAACGTCTGTCACAATTTGACTTTGAAACAGCATAGATTAACTGGTTGGTTTTCCTTCTAAATGCCCTAAGTATTCTAAGTGTAAGTGTTGAAACACAGGACTAAATAAAATATAAGACTATTGATTTCTAATTGATGAGAATGTGTTTGGACTATTAGATTCTAATCCTTTAAGATGTCAGTAGAAAAATATAAGAAGAAATTTCACACTTTTTAAAAGCCCAGTTAACTTTAAAACAATATATTTTTTAAAAGGTACTATGGACACTTAACAAATTTGCAAATACTAAAAGAAACCCCCCAGAAGAAACAAATATATATCTATCTCATCAGCCTAACGTCTACAATAATTGCTTTAAGATATAAGGCACATCAAGAAGATAAATTTAGCTTTAACACTGGGAAGGGGTAGATAGCATTAAAAAATAATCCATGCTGAAACTGTCTAAGGAATCTTAAAAAAAACATCTGCACGATATATTGAAATATATGTCAATATAATTAGAGTAATCCATAGTTGTGTTAGAGAGTAATAGTTAAACAATCTTATATATGTCTGCTCCAAATAAATATAATTGCACTAGAGTGCCTTCCGTCCCCTGTCCTATTGCTCTCCTATATCTCCTATACCTTTCTTCTATTCCTATATCTCTTCTTCTATTCTTTCATTGATATATTGTATTCCTATATCTTCTTTTCTATTATTTCTTAGATGTATTTTACTATGAGTATCTCCTCTATAACCTTCATCATGTATTTTACTATGTGTATATTGATATATACCCACTAAAACCCTCATTGTGTATTGGACAAAATAAATAAAATAATAAATAAAATAATAAATAAAAATAAAATACTGATCTGAGCCAGCCAGCCAGGTTTTTAAGGCGGTATGCAAATGTTTTAAATCAGGAGTACCCATTAGTTGTAACTTTTAAGACCTATGGACTTCAACTCCCAGAATTCCCCAGCCAGCAAGGGGAGACTTCATCTGGGACAGGGGTGTCCAACCTTGGCAACTTTTAAGACTTTTGGACTTCAATTCCCAGAATTCCCTCAGCCGACTTTAAGACTTGTGGACTTCAACTCCCAGAATTCCCTCAGCCAGCTTTGCTTTGCTGGCTGAGGGATTCTGGGAATTGAAGTCCACAAGTCTTAAAAGATGCCAAGCTTGGATTCCCTATTTAAATAAGTCTTAAAAGATGCCAAGCTTGGATTCCCTATTTAAATAAATTGATTTTAAAAAATAAATTCTGGGGCTACTTATATTTCTAACCTGGGGCATGCATAAGTGCACCAGTGTGCCTTCCATCCCCTGTCCAATTGTCTCTCCTTATCTCATTTATCTTTTCTTCCTTTCAAATGTGTTCACCTATACTTTTATATCTTTTCTTCTATTCTTTTCTTTACTTATATTATTACATATCTTTCTCTTCAATGTGTATTATGTATTGGACAAAATAAATAAATAAAATAAATAAATAATTAAATTCAATTGGCTTATTCCTAGGTAAATAGAAATCTAAATTGCAATTTCAGATTATGTATTTAGAAGTGTGCTATCTCTATGTAGATTGAATCACAAAAAAGAGGGCACTAAAATTATTAGATTTGTGCAGAAATGAAGAGGTGAGTCAGCACCTTTATTGTCTATTAGCCAGAACTAATACGGACTGCCAGCACCATGGAGAGAAGCTGCTTTTAAGGGCTTCCCCGAAACCTGCTAGCCACTGACAGTAGTTTATTTGTCCCGTCGCTGGATTAGCCAACCAGCAGCCGCTATGCAAATTTTTACCCTGTACGTCAGTACGTAACAGGGAATCCGTACTGTTAGTTGGCTGATAAAACTATTATAATTTTTACTTGTTGCATTGTAAACACTAACATCTTGGAAGCAACTGGCAATAGTTAATAGGTTTGCTCTTGTTCTCCAGTCAACAAATAGTTAATACTGCAGGGCGCTATTGTCACCAACAAATCAATCTGCTCCTGGCTCGTAAAATGTTAAGAAGTTCATTTGTTTAAAGCACTATGAAATAGTTGCCTTCAGGATCTCATCCTTTAATTTCCTGCACTGAGGCTGAGGTGCAGGACACCAATACTGAAAGATAAGATTAACACATTTGATGCTGAAGATCTTTTTTTTTTTCACACTGTGCTAACGTCAAATACTTCATCATTATCTGTGAAGTGAACTCTGTTTCCTCCACAGTTCAAGGCAGAGTTCATGAGGATGAAGGAGAGCAACATTGTCACATTAAGCTGCACATATTCATATCGTTAGGCAAGAATATCAAACGGACTTGAAAAATGTGTGTGTGTTTGTGTCTTGTCAGAAGAGATCACTAGTTTTCAATCAATTTTCAGCTATTTATCTTGAGTTAAAGTAATTAAATTGGAATGACATTGTGAGGACATAATGATCTGTGGTATATGAACTGTTCTTCCCTCTAAACCTGAATTAGACAAGTTGCCGTTACAGCTCCATTTTTTTAATCACTGGATTCCCCACTTATCTGAACCACCAATTTTGGCAGTGTAGTGGTGAAAGATCAATCTCCAATTTACAAAGTGTAAAATAAACAATTGTATTTTCTAAAAAAAAATCTCTATTCAGTTTTCTCAAAATACTGAAGCTCTTTTGCTCTCGAAATTCATAAATTTCCCAGTTCTTCAATGTGAATATTCTTGTTTAGTTGAGGTGCTGGCCTAGAAACGAGTAGTCTGTGAATTCTAGTCCTACCTTAATTAATTTTATTTTTATTTATTTATTTTGTCCAATACACAATACATATAGAAGAGAATAGACATGAAGTAATATATATAAAGAAAATATGTAAAAATAGAGGAGAAGATATATGAAAGGAAGAAAATATATATGATATATGAGATAAAGGAAAGACAATTGGACAGGGGACGAAAGGCACACTAGTGCACATATGCACACTCCTTACTGACCTCTTAGGAACCTGTAGATGTCAATCGTGGATAGTCTAAGGGAGAAATGTTGGGGATTAGGGGTTGACACTATTGAGTCTGGTAATGAGTTCCATGCTTCGACAACTCGATTGTTAAAGTCATATTTTTTACAGTCAAGTTTGGAGCAGTTAATATTAAGTTTTAATCTGTTGCGTGCTCTTGTGTTGTTGCGGTTGAAGCTGAAGTAGTCATTGACAAGTAGGACGTTGCAGCATATGATCTTGTGGGCAATACTTAAATCGTGTTTTAGGCGTCGTAGTTCTAAGCTTTCTAGACCCAGGATTGTTAGTCTATTTTCCTAGGGTATTCTGTTTCGAGTGGAGGAGTGATGGGCTCTTCTGGTGAAATATCTTTGGACGTTTTCAAGGGTGTTGTCCGTGGTGTTGAAAAGTTTTACATCGTCGGCAAAAAGAATGAAAGCCAGGTGAGTGATTTGGGGCCAGTCATTCTTTCTCAGCCCACCCCATCTCACACATATACTGCCGCAGGGAAAATAGAAGGAAAAGGGAAAATTATTTGCGTTGACTGCCTTGAGTTACTTCTAACATAATAAAGATGGAATAAAATATAATTAAATAGTAAATAAATAAATATGATTGGTTTCCAGACATAATTCAAAGTGTGGTTGATGACCTACAAAGCCCTACATAGCATTGGACCAGATTACTTACAGGACCGTCTTCTGCCACATGAATCCCAGCGGCCGGTTAGGTCCCACAGAGTTGGCCTTCTCCAGGTCCCGTCAACCAGAGAATGTCGTCTGGTGGGGCCTAGGGAAGAGCCTTCTCTGTGGGGGGGCCGGCCCTCTGGAATCAGTTCCCTCCAGAGATTCACACTGCCCTCATCCTCTTCACCTTCCTCAAGAATCTCAAGACTCACTTATGTCACCCGGCCTGGGGCAATTAGATCTTAGGCCCCCTGGCCAATAAACGTGATGTATGGTTGTGACACAATTGGTTGATTGATTTTAATATACTAGGTTTTTAGCTTTTAGTTTTTAACTAATTAGATTTGTTTTGTACCCACTGTTCTATATTGTATCTTGTGAGCCACCCCAAGTTTTCAGAGAAGGGCAGCATACAAATCTAATAAATAAAATAAAATAAATACATACATACAACAACATGAAATCATTGTCAGTTCTTTAGCTAATGTTGGTTTTCCTACGCATCATTTTTTCCCAATGACCTAGAACATTATAATGTATTGGCATAGTGTATTTGTGGATCAAAATAATGTGGTCTTTTGTAATTGATAGAGGGAAATTTTGTCAATGCAAGATTTTTTGGGTATGGCACCCAATATACCAATGACCACCTGGACTGTGGCTATAGCCAGTTTATGTCATAATTTTTCAACTTTGTTTTTCAGATCTTGATACAGTACTTGCTACACCCATACTTTCTTTTTTCAACCACAGATAAATCTGGTTTGTTATCTCTCAAGACTGCATCACTTTGTATTGGAAATCCTACAATATTTTAACTTGCTCATTTTTTACTACTTGTTCAACTTTATATTCCCACCAATTTTTGTTTACTGACACATTATAATTTTTTACAATGGTTCCAGTGAATCGTTTTTGCAATTCTATTGTTATTGTTCATAATCAGTTTGTGTTCTATTTCTTTGATCAATCTTCATTTTGAATCATTTTATAATTTTTCAGTTTTGACCTTGGTTGCATTAGTTTGAATAATTTGCTTTTGAGCAGTGAAAAATAGGCCTTCAGTTTCTTTTTTTAATGTTTTGGTTACAAATCATTGCCAGGTTTTATCTTTATACACTTTTCCTTCAATCTGTTGTGAAAATTGACCATTTAATGGTTTTCCTTGCCAACATTGCGCTCATGATTTTATTACATTATTTTGATATTTTTGTTTTATTTCCTCTAAAATGAAGAAATCATTGGATTGGCAGAAACTGGTAAGTCATCTTCCTATTTTGATTTGGTTTCTTGGTGTCACATAGTCCACCTATATTCTCCTTTTTAGTGTTTCCAATATTCCAGTCTCTAGCCACAAGCAGCATATCTTGTCTATCAGTTAATCACAAGGTTGATCAAACACCTATTTCTCTGCATCTGTGTTGAAGAATAAAATTGGATATCTGATATTATTTAATAGTGTATTGCACCCAAATACTGTCCTATATACACACATAAGGGAACATATTTTTTTTCTTTGTTCTGAGTGTAAACAGCATGACCTTCTGAATGAATGTGCTAAAATCCAATACATTTCGATTTGCTGATGTTAATGGGTAGTTAATTCATTTCATCTTTCACTGTTCTGCACTTTCCTATGTTTATGCTTCATACATTGCTATTCTGATGCTGTATTTGTAGTTTCGGATTTTCTTTTCTTGGAAGACAACATGAACAATTGAAGATTTTAATCTAAGCACATCACAATCATGGCTAATAGTCTGAAAGATCCTCAGTTTTTGTTCTGCAATATGTTGAGTACTATCTAATCTTCCAGCATTAAATAATCAATCATTCAATCTTCTCTATGCATGTGGTATTTTTGATAAAATATAGATGTGGTTTACCACTGTTTTCTCTCAGCATTGTTGTTGTTGTTGTTGTTGTTAAAGTAAACATTTGCCTGTAGCATCTTCCTGTATGACTCTGCCCAATAGGATGCCTGCTTACATTAGCTGGACAATTGGGATGGCTATCATGCTGGGAGTAGGTACTTACGGTTTATACCCTGGCATTGTTCATTTATCTTTTCTAGGAACATCCTTCACCACTTTGATGAGGCAACATAGCAGGATTTGGGAAGGAAGAGATATTAAGAGCTTCCTTAAATTAAAAAGAAACTCTACAAAGATTAGGATACATTGCAAAGTAAGTGGTTAAGCTCTTTGTCTGTGAATTTTTGAAATCTGTAAACAAACAGTCCTCATATTCAGTATTTTTTTTCCTGAGATGCACAATGCTCATACTCTGTGCTGGGATGCTGCAGCTGGGTTTCAACCAGCAATTGAATTCAAATACTTATATGCTGAGACAGAAGTCTACCTCCAATGGAAATATTCATTCTACTGAAAAAATATTACTTCTATCATTCTCTACTGACACAATATGTAATGATATGCAATTCAAAATAAGTGAACTGACAGTCAATAGAACTATCAATTGACAGAAACAGAACTCAAGAGGGAAAAAAAAGCATGCTTTAAATTTCACTTTAATCCATAAAAACGAGATTCTGTGAAACCAAAGCTGCTGAGATTGTCAGCTATTTTGGAGGAAGGGAAAAGAAGCTCTTTTGCAGAGTAAGCCTAAGATATTTTCAAAGATGGCTATGTAGATATATCATTTTGTACATCTACCAGTATATGCTTATAATTAAACGTAATGAAATCATATCATAGGTAATATCCAAGAAGTCATTGTAAAATTAACTTTATCCACATAGTTTTAGCTTCAAGATGACTACCAATGGCCAAATATGGCACATTTAATTTAAGCTCTGGCAGGCATGGGTAGGTTCCACAGCAGCTATAATAAATTGCATACAAGTGCTACAGAACAATAACAAAAACTGTGAGCCATCCATTTCAGAACCATTTACAAGAAATCAATATCAATACTTAATGCAATACTAGTGAAAAATGAGCAAAGATACAGAAAGCATAATAAACCAGTAATGAAAGACCTTGCAGTGTTTCACTTTGGAAGAAAAAACTAACTGTCTATATTTTCATGTAGAAGGATATTTCACCAAGGAAATGGGCTGGAGGTTTGAGCGTTTTGCAGATCTACTTGTAAAATAATCTCTTTATTAAATTTTTTTTTAAAGTTCTTTAAATTATGGATTACTGGTTTAGGAAAATTCATATGTGTGAAAGACAGTTGATCATATCTCATGTTCTGAACATCTTTCATTACAATATTAAAGTCACATACAAAGATGTCTGAACATTTTTCATTTTATATGCACAAGTCACATTTCACGTTCTTTCTAAAAGAGAAACAGTTGAAAACATACTATAGGAAATATTGATGTAAATCAGAATGTCTTTCCTTTATCCAAATTTTCCATTCAAGGGGGTTCTTGCGTACAGCAATGGAATTTCAATTCAAAATTAAGAAAATAGTCCTGGAAAATTTAAAGGGGATTGAGGTATATTAAATCTTGGAATGAATCCTTCATACATTTAGTTCTGCAGCTCCCAGCAAAAGGTCAGTGGCCGGCAAAATTTGTTCATTCAAGAAAATTAAGGGTACTCATAGTCAGACATAGTTTTCTTCCTGTGAGAAATAATCAAATGTGTAGTTCATTTGTATCATTTTTAAAATTGGAAAAATACTTTATCACAAATATACCAATGAGGAGTGTTTGGAGATAAAATAAACAGCCAACAATTCCCATTGCATTCCCCATTTCAGCTAATTCTAACCAAGGTGAGGACCACAAGACCAGTTTCATTCTATTTGAAATTCTATGATTTATTGTCCCAATACAATTGTAGGATATTGACAGATTAAGAAAAAAAATCTGCTTAAATAACAGCCAATGAAATAGTACAGTGGTACCTCTACTTAAGAACGCCTCTACTTAAGAACTTTTCTAGATAAGAACCAGGTGTTCAAGATTTTTTTTGCCTCTTCTTAAGAACCATTTTCTATTAAGAACCCGAGCCCGGAAAATTTTCCAGGAAATTTGAGAGCGGCACGAAGGCCCAACCAGTTTCCGGCCATTCCCCCTTTAATTCCGGCCATCTCAGGCTTTTCTGGGCGGCCAGAGGAGCCTTCTGGTGGCTTTGGGAGTCCAGAGTGAACAAAGCATTTCATTGCCTCTGGGAGCATCTGGGCTCGGAAAGGCAAAAGGGGATGCTTTGTCCCGGCTGAATCAACTCGGCTTCAGTCAAACCGAGGAGTCACCACAGTGAAGGAAAGGCGCTGGCTACAAAGCAAGTGAGCAAGAGAAGAGGGGAGCCCTTCAGCATGGGAAGGAAGAGGAAGCAGGTAATGGCAGCAGCAGATGCCTTTCAGTCAAAGGAGTGGGAGGTTCCCCCCTCTCACACACCTGGGTTTCTCTCTCTGGTGCAGTCTATGGGAGGCAGCCTCACGCCCGGTGTATGGAAAGTGCATGCTCCTCCTCACCGCCTCAGAGACCCTCTTTTTTTTAACTCATTATAGTTTTGGATTTTTTTGATTCCCTTCACCTCATCTTCTTCCTTCAGCAGTGACTGTCCTCCTCCCTTTCTTCCTCCTCCCACCAGAATTCCGAGCTCCTGGGGCTTTCTTCCTAATGGGTTTGCACACATTATTTGCTTTTACATTGATTCCTATGGGAAAAATTGTTTCTAATTACAAACTTAAGAACCTGGTCACGGAACAAATTAAGTTCTTAAGTAGAAGTACCACTGTACAAGGAACAGCTGTAGCAGTGCAGTGGTTAGAATGCAATACTGCAGGCTGATTCTGCTGTCTGAAAGCTGCCAGCAGTTAAAGTCTTACCAGTTCAAGGTTAACTCAGCCTTCTGTCCTTCCAAGGTTAGTAAAATGAAGATCCATATAATTAGGGGCAATGCAATGACACTCTAAACCACTTAGAGAGGACTGCAAAGCGGTATATAAATTTAAGTGCTATTGCTATTAAAATTTATTTCTTGATTGCAAAATAAATATCTTAAGTAAAATATTATAATAAAATCACCAGTACTTTTAAATATAAATTTTAAAAATGGCAAAAGGCAATCTAGTCTTGGTATATATGGTATTATATACTGTAGATCAGGAATGTCCAATCTTGGCAACTTTAAGACTCGTTGACTTCAACTCCCAGAATTCCTCAGCCAGTTTTGCTATCTGAGGAATTCTGGAAGTTGAAGTACACAAGTTGCCAAGGTTGGAGAACCCTGACATAGATTGTTCTCCTATAAATTGCTGGGATAGATAGGTACATCTTTAATAATCTTCTAAAAGAAGACAGCATAGAGCAATGATGGTGAATCTTTTCTTCCTCAGATGCATGTGTGTGACAGCATGTAGGGATGTGCCGCCCCCCTCCCAATGCAATGCTGTCCCACAGCATCCCCACACACATATGTGGGCAACCCCTGTGCCCCCCATGCCTCGCTCAGGCACCAGCAACCTCCCTCAGCCTGTTTTGGTACCAGCAGGCCTCCCTGGAGCCACCTGGGGCTAAAAACAGGCAGTGGGGTGCTGTACTCCCTCACACCCCGTTTTTAGTTCAGGGAAGCCTGGTAGCACCAAAACAGGAGAAGGGATCTCCAGTCTCCTCAATTTATTTCCCCAGTACGTGCTAGCTTCCTCCTGGATTCCTCCCTCCTGTGCCTTCTCTGATGTATCCCAATTTCTTTCCCCAGTGCAGCACATGCAAATGTCCTACCCCAGTGTATGTGTAGCAGGGACCCAAAGACCAGCGGGAGGCATGCACATTCGCAGTGGAGCTGGGCTTGGCAATGGCTGCCGTGCCTGCAGAGAGGAGTCTGCATGCCATCTGTGGCATGTGTGCCATAAGTTCACCATCTCGGGCATAGGGCATCAACTGTATCGTAATCAAAAATTGTTCTGATGGATAAAAAATAATTTAAATGATTTGTCATTAATGAACAAAACAGAAATTGATAAACAAGGTGAAGGGATTTGTGATGTTCATGAGAAGATCTATCCCTAGCTCTACCCAACAGTGATGGGCTACCAAAAAATTTACTACCACACTGTGGGCGTGGCTTATGCATTTTGTTTCAACATCTTTCAGTGCAAATTGGGTGCTCTGGGGTGGAGCTCCAAATTTTGCTACCGGAACTGCGTTCCTGACCGTTCCCGTAGGAGCCCATCACTGGCTCTACCTCAGGGTTGTCAAACTGCTGGCCCACAGGCTGGATGTGTCACATGCTGGCCACACTTACAGCTACTTTACTGAAGGGGGGAAATCCTGATATGTCAGATGATGCCAATGTGACAACGTGAATTGGACAATCCCGTGGTCTACTTCATGCTACTCCTAGAAGTGCTTCTTTTGTAGTCTGCCTCATTTGCAATAACAATGGCTCTATCCTCTCATCTAATAGCCTTTCTAAATCAATTAAGATTTGCTTAATTCCTTTTTTCACATGTGGTGGTCCTGCCACAAAATTCAAAAAATATGGAAAACAACCCACAAATGGCTCATAGAAATTACAAAAGAGGAGATAGAATACACACCAGAAGGTATGCTCTTAGGAATTTGGAAAAGACCCTATACTAAGCAAATGCTTTTCCTTATAACACACATAAACACCGCAGTCAGAATCTCATTGGCACAAACATGGAAAAACGAACAAACCCCTTTGGAAAGGTTAATTATTGACAAAATATATAGATGTATAGAGATGGATGAAATGACAAACTCAATTAAGGGAACCAAAAGCAAAAAACTCAAACAATTATGGCATAAATGGCACGAATGGATTCAAAACAAAAATTGAAAATGTAACAAGACCAAGTATCAGTATACACAAGAAAGACAACAATTACCTTACAATACTAATGGAAATGAAGTAAAAAAAACACCAAAAACATAAGATGTATGATTTCTCTTTCTATGCTTTTCTTTCTACCTTAATGGTAAACTCTACTCACGATATTTATATTTGAATGTACAGTGATACCTCATCTTACAAACCCCTCGTCATACAAACTTTTCGAGATACAAACCTGGGGTTTAAGATTTTTTTGCCTCTTCTTACAAACTATTTTCATCTTACAAACCCACCGCCGCCACTGGGATGCCCCACCTCCGGACTTCCGTTGCCAGCAAAGCACCTGTTTCTGCGCTGCTGGGATTCCCCTGAGGCTCCCCTCCATGGGAAACCCCACCTCTGGACCTCTGTGTTTTTGTGATGCTGCAGGGGAATCCCACCAGTGCAAAAACAGGTGCTTCGCTGGCAATGGAAGTCCTGAGGTGGGGTTTCCCATCGAGGGGAGCCTTAGTGAAATTGCAGCATCGCAAAAACACAGAGGTCTGGAGGTGGGGATTCGAGGACTTCGGTGTTTTTGCAATGCTGCGATTTCACTGATGCTCCCTTCGCTGGGAAACTCCACCTCCGGACTTCCGTTGCCAGCGAAGCACCCGTTTTTCAATGCTGGGATTCCCCTGAAGCATCGCAAAAACACAGAAGTCCAGAGGTGGGGTTTCCTATGGAGGGGAACCTCAGGGGAATCCCAGCAATGCAAAAACGGGTGCTTTGGCTAGCAAAAGAAGTGAATTTGGGGCTTGCACACATTAATCACTTTTCCATTGATTCCTATGGGAAACATTGTTTCGTCTTACAAACTTTTCACCTTAAGAACCTTGTCCCAGAACCAATTAAGTTTGTAAGACAAGGTATCACTGTACATATATATAAAGAAATGAATGATGTATCAAAAAGGTAATAGAAAGATCTGTAAAACTAGAACAAACTTTGTGAGAAATATTTTCTTTTATTCTTTTTTTTTAAAAAAACAATAAAGAATTTTTTTTAAAAAAGATTTGCTTTTTAATAAAGTATTGGGATTGGTGTGGGTAGAAGGCATGGAACGATTACAGTACATATTTTTTTCTTTATTGTTTTATTTAATGGTTTTTAAGGTTGTTGGAAGCCATTAAGATGGGCAGCCATATAAATATTTTAAATAAATATTTACACATGCAAATACACCTATACAAAATAATCAATTAACCTGTAAGGCGGGTGTTCTGTACTATGTAACATCTGTAGTACTGACATCTGATTGCTCAATGATAATTTCTGCTTCTGCTTCTTTTTTCTTAATTATGCAGGAAAGCTCCACCCACTTTTTCTGATTTTTTTATTTTACTTTTTTGGCTTATTTATGTAAAAAAAAAAGAATTGTAATTTGTTTCAGTTTATAAAGGATACTATTTCACTCAATCATTCATGGCAATTACCAGGATCACAACCTGGTTGTGTGTGAACAAAAAAATTGCCCATACTTTAACTTTGGCGGAAATTAATGGATCTCTATTTGTATAATATAACAATGGAGAAAGCATATATGGCATCTGCTAACTCTACAACTCTATATTCTGTATACATATGTGTAGGTGAGTATTTATATTAGGGATGGGAATAATTTTTTTTCAAAGATCAAGAACAACTAATGTCCTCAAGAAGCAGGAGGACTACAAGAAACTGTTGAAGGGTAGTCATGTCACAGGAGGGGTGGAGCTAATTTCTTTTGCCTTTTTATTTTTTATTTATTTTTTTTAAGGGTGGAAATGGTAGCAGAAAGCTTCTGGATAGCAAACTGCTGCCATTTCCATCCTTTAAAAGCGTCCCATACTTCCCCCAAATGGTGTCAAAATGGCTGAATTTCAGAGTGCAATTATGTATCATTTTCAGGGGTTAGCGAAAATAAGGATGGAAATTGAAGACCTCTTTATGCTGCCAAACGTCTTCCATTGGTTGATTTTGTGACAGTGGGATACTAGAGAGCCACAAAGGTGATGCTGGCAAGTTTCATACGGCTCACGTGTTGTCAATCTCCTATTTACAATACTCCTGGTCAAAGATTTCTCTTTTGTTAAAATTCATCACTTTCTGTTTTCAAAAATGAATTGATTTGGTTTTAGAGTGTATTTCTCTAACACACTATAGTTATAGGGAATTAAAATGCTAATTTTAGTAGCTGTCTTCCAGTCAGTGATAGTTACGTATTTGATTTTCAAATTCTACAAATGTTCCCAGTAAAAATGTCACAGTTAGACATTTCACACTTTGATTTTTATAAGGGATGCATAATATACATAATGAAATGAACATTTGCTTTACTTCCGATTGACATGTTAAACAAAATGGTAAATGGTTTTATCACTGCCTCATGTCTTATTACTATTGGCATTAATACCTTTGATTATTAGCAAAGGACCTAAAGTGAAATTCTCAAGCCTGATCAAAAATTATATTACTGCATATAAAAATGAAAAGGGGAAAATCATTCTTGTTTTAAGTAGACATGAACACAATCTTATTCATCTCTATTCAAAAGTAACGGGCTGAATTTAAGGAAGCTTATTTCCAAAATGGAAATCTTAGAGATTAGAAATGATGTTCATAAAATGTCAAACGTGTCCTAACCCTTTGTCTTAAAAATATATCAACCATACAATTTATAAAGCTGATTCCACTTTCTATACTCATAGCAAGTGGATTCTATTGCATGGCCTATATGCAGTGTATGCATATACATACAGTATATACATATTGCATCACAAAAGATTGGAATCAGATGGACCAGTTAGGTAAGATATTGAAGAGTCATTGAATCATTGAAAACTAAAGCTGGAAATAATCATTTAAACCATTTAAGCCAACGGGCATTGTCTGCCCATTGCACAAGTCTTCAATACAAGAGATCACATTAAAGCATCCCAGGTAGGTAGCTATCCAGCCTCTGTTTTAACACAGCCAATGAAAGCGAATCCACCATCTCTCCAGGTATCAGGGTGAATTTAACAGCACACTAATGAAGAGAAAGAAAATCGAGGTGAGACTGTTTCATTCAAATTAGGTAAGAATCCATTATGTCTGCAGTGTTTTGAATCTGGTAAAGAAAAAGAATAAAGCAATGTACCCCATCCTATTCTTTTCATCCGAAGATGAATGATCACTATTTAAAAGCCTCCTGTGTGTTATTATTAAGAACTTGAAAATGCAGTTGTCTATATCACTCAATCCTATGATTAAGACAGACATCTTTTTAGCACCCTACAACTTTCTTGCCATCATGAAAAATCTAAAAGCTAAACACTGAAGTCTCATGGCACCACACAGCAATTTGTTTATTCCATATTTTTTTTGTTTTTTTAAAAAAACTAATAAAAGAAAATGGGAGATGTATATATGTTTCCACCCTGTGCCAATTCAGTGAAGCAGTTGAAGTGATGTACTGGTGCCTGGAGACTGTGAGGACCTGGATAGGCATCCGTAGGCTCAAGTTCAACCCTGACAACAATGAGTGGCTGTGAGTTTTGCCTCCCAAGGACAATGCCATCTGTCCGTCCAGCACTCTGGGGGAGGGGAGAATTTTGACCCCTTCAGAGTGGGTTCACAACTTGGGAGTTCTCCTACATTTACAGCTGAAGTTATAGCAACACCTCTCAGCTGTACATAGAGGAACTTTTGCACAGGTTCACCTGGTGCGCCAGTTGTGGGCCTACCTGGACAGGGAGTCTCTTCTCACAATCACTCATGCCCTCATCACATCAAGGCTCGATTACTGCAATGCACTCTACTTGGGACTACCCTTGAAGAAAATTTGAGGACATTAATTTAATACAGCATGCAGCTGTGCGTGCTGTGTTGAGTATACCCAGTTACACCCATATCAGTCCAGCACTGCGACCTACACTGGTTGCCAATCAGTGTCTGAATGCAATTCAAGGTGTTGGTTATCACTTCTAAAGCCCTACATGACATTGGACCAGATTATTTATGGGACCGTCTTCTGCCTCACATATCTGAGCAACCGGTTAGGTCGCACAGAGTCAGCCTTTTCCCGGTCCCATTGGCCAAACAATGCCATCTGGCGGGTCCATGGGGAAGGGCCTTCTCTGTTGTGGCCCCAGTCCCCTGGAACCAACTCTCCCAAGAACTTCATAATGCCTCCACTCTCCTCGCCTTTGGAAAGGTGTTAAAAGCACATCTATGCTGGCAGGCCTGGGGAAGTGAGCGATAGTTTCCGCTCACCCAGTAGTGTGAATGTGTGAATGAGGGATGATTGACAATTTTATATTGGATTTTTACTTTCTTAACTTTCTAATTGTTCATAATTAACTTTTTATAATTACTTTTATTACTATATTCCATTTTTTTCTTGTAAACTGCCCAAGTCTGCAAGGAGAAGGATTATAAATCTAATAAATAAATAAATAAGTAATAAATAATGTTCGATTATTCTAATTATTTGGGTTGTCTCTAGTCAATATATTACATTTTAATATTCTGTAGGATTACTCAGATATAGTATGAGACAAGAAATAGAAAGGGAAGTCTAATAGTGTAGCAATTATGGCTAAAGTTGCTGGTGTTTATTATTTTCTAGGGCAAAGTGGCTTGTGAACAAAATGGTCTGAATGATTTGCAGAAAATCTTATATGATTGCTTCATCCTTAAACCTCCTTGTAATTTAAAACCACTTACTGAGTCACTAAAAAGCTACAGGCAGTTGGCTTAGTAGTCCAGGTAGCATGATAAATGTGGTGCAAGTATTGTGTGCGAGAGATTATAAAATCTGAGGAAAACTAAAAGGGGAAAGCAAGACCTGTGAGCCCAGGAAAACTGAAGGGAGGGAGGGAAGGAGTGGTGAGTTCTAACTTACCTCACTGCTGGTTTGCTTCCTCCCATGCCACATGGGGGCACCACGTGGGCACGCCAAGTGGACGTACATCCTTTGTGTGTGCACACTTGCGTAATGCCTAAAAAAAATATATCTGAAAACAAGATGGTGATGCATGTGCAGTGCCAGAAATTCAGCTTCTGCACATGCCCAGTAGAAAATTTTAAAAATCCAAAAAGACCTAGGCTCTGTTTCTGATTGGTCTAACACATGGCAACTCCAAATCTCAACCAGCAAATGCTCTGTCCTTCACATCGGCAAAAAGAATCAAAACTCCAAATACAAACTGAATCAAGAAATTATCACAGATAATCCCCACTCGGTCAAGGACCTCGGAGTACTAATAAGTAAATACTTAAGTGCCAAACCCCATTGCAACAACATCGCCAAGAAGGCTTTAAGAGTTGTTAATCTAATCCTATGTAGCTTCCGCTCTGGCAATCTCACATTACTTACCAGAGCTTACAAAACGTTCGCCAGACCCATCCTAGAATATAGCTCATCTGTTTGGAACCCATACTGCATTTCTGACATTAATACCCTCGAAAATGTCCAGAAATACTTCACCAGAAGAGCTCTTCACTCCTCTACCCGTAACAGAACACCCTACGAAACTAGACTTACAATCCTGGGTCTAGAAAGCTTAGAACTAAGACACCTCAAACATGATCTAAGTATTGCCCACAAGATCATATGCTGCAATGTCCTGCCTGTCAAAGACTACTTCAGCTTCAACCACAACAACACACAACAGTTACAAGCTTAATATTAACCGCTCCAAACTTGACTGTAAAAAATACGACTTTAGTAATCGAGTTGTCGAAGCGTGGAATTTACTACCGGACTCTGTAGTATCATCCCCTAACCCCCAACACTTTACCCTTAGACTATCCATGATTGACCTCACCAAGTTCCTAAGAGGTCAGTAAGGGGCGTACATAAGTGCACCAGAGTGCCTACAGTCCCCTGTCCTATTGTCTCTCCTATATCTCACATATCTTCTCTTCTATACCTAGGTCTTTTTCTGCTATTCTCTCATAGTTATATTTCACTCCTTTATTTTCTCCTCTATTCCCCCTTTAATACATTCTACCTGATTATATCCTCTATAACCCTCATTGTGTATTATTGTGTATTGGACAAAATGAATGAATGAATGAATGAATGAATGAATGAATGAATGAATGAATGAATGAATGAATGAATAAGATGGCTTTACCCAGTGATGGGCTATCAAAATTTTTACTACCACACTGTGGGCGTGGTTTATGCATTTTGTTTCAACTTCTTTCAGTGCAAATTGGGTGTTCTTGAGCTCCATTTTTGCTACCCCACTGCATTCTCCCCGGTCCGGGCAATAGCCGATCTCTGATTATCTACTATATAAAGTGTATGTACACACGCGCGTGCACAGTTCTTCTAAAATTATACACATTTAAACTCATTTACTGCGATAGGAAAAGCATACCCAGAGCCCAGAAGGGGAAAAAAGAAAAAAAAATCAAAATTTTGCTACCGATACTGCGTACGTGACTGTACCTGTAGGAGTCCACCACTGGCTGTACCTATGGACAGGCACTGACCCAATCAGTTCCATGATATCATCATGACATCACCAGTGGATCGTTACCAGTTCAGGAAAACTGGTATGAACTGGGAGGAACCCAGCTCTGGTGAGAGGGAGGGAGGGAAATTGTAGTCTAACATGTTTCCGCCTGAAATGTTTCTTCTTTAGTAATTCAAAGTATTTTTATGTCAACAGGTAGTATCATTTGCCGCAGATAGTATCAATATTATGTATGCTGGAGTATACGGACACTGGAATAACCATTGTTTCAATGACAAGAATTCATCCCAATCAGAAGGATTGTGATAGTTAGGTAAATAGAAAGATTGGTGGACAAGCAGCAGACACTTGTAGAGGTTTATTTTTAAAAAAAATCAGGCCTTTTATTTCAACAGAGAAGGGAAGATTCAAAAAGGCATGGCAGGGAGGGGAGATATTTAATACCCAGTAGATGGTGCTGTAATCAAATTCTATAACGTTCTACACTAGATACGAATATATCTTGGTAAAAATCATTAGCTTAGAAAGTAAAATTCACTGAAATTGTTTCAATATGTTTTAATGTCTTTATTTAATGCCATCACACTATATATGGCATTCTAAAATTTGGTTATATTGAATCAATTAACAAGAATATTGTGAGGATTTTATGAGCTTAATATATTTTTCTTGGTGACCCTGTTCTTGCATGATAGTTAACTATGTTACAGAAAGGATATCCATCTCATTCAATTAAATAAGAAGAGAATTGTTTTATCTTTCTCCCCTTAAAGAAAATACTTACTCGTTGTTAACACATGGCAAAAGAAAAAAATTAAGTAATTCAAATTAATAAATGGTATTAAAAGCTTTTTGATAGTGTTGGGCGAACCGAACCCGCACAATTCAGGTCCGTACCGAATTTTGTGGTGTTCGGCATGCCAGACCCGAACCACGAAAGCCACTGCCCGGCTGTCATCTGCTAAGAAGAGGAGGAAGAGCCGGGCGCCGGTGGCAGCAGAGGAAGGCGAACACCAGGGAGCTGTCGGCCGGTCGGGAGGCTGGGAGGGAGGCACAAAAGGAGCTGGGGAATCCCACGAAGAGATTCCGGGGGTGGAGCTTTGGCGTCACGTATACTGGCAGGTTGCTAAGGACGCCAAAGTGATCACTTCCTGGATTCCATGAAATCCAGGAAGTGATCACTTTGGCGTCCTTAGCAACTTAGTATACGTAATGTCAAAGCTCCACCCCTGGAATCTCTTTGTGGGAAGGATTCCCCAGCTCCTTCAAAGGAAGGTCTTTTTATGTAATTTTTTTTTATTTTTACAAAAAAGAACACCGCAAAGGGATGTCTTTTCACGTAAAAATAAAACCACTCATAAGTAGTTCCCTCTGTTTTTATTTAAAGTAAAAATAGTTTTAACTAAAACTATACTGTATTGGATTTATTTCAGTATGAGTAGTTTAAAGATAAATCTGAATTCCATCTCTTGGGATTAATATTTGAATTAGAATTTTCCCAGACTATTATTTCAATTTTAAATATGTTATTTTATTCAGTTTTTTCATTTGGGTTGCATTTGTGGCATACAGTAGGTTAACTCTCATAAGAGATTAATGGTTTATAATAAGATATAGTCTTTCTATTTCTTTTGTGTTTATTTTGTCTTGCTGGGGAAGCAATAATGCCTTGCGACTGCCTGTCTAGATTTGATTGTAATACTGGAAAATACTACACACACACACAGACAGACAGACACACAGACACACACAGTTAGTTACAAAAAGAGTATAAGGTCAGTGTATAAATTCTGGCAAATGCCTAGAGAAGTCTCTACTGTTTTAATTGCAAGATTTCAGAAATGGTTTGCCATTTCATTTGTCCTAGGGCATAAAGAATGTGACTGGCTCAAAGTCATCCAGCTAGTTTTGTGCCTAAGGCATACTTAGAACTCTAAATCTCATGGTTTCAAGCCTGGTGCCTTAACCTCTACATCAAACTTGTTTGTGATTGTGGGCAGGAGTGGTGTGTGGGCGTGCCTCAGCCTTCCATCCTTCCGAAGTGGGTAAAATGAGGACCCGGATTGTGGGGGGCAATAGCCTAGCTCTGTTTAAAAAAAGTGCTATTGCTAACATGTTGTAAGCCGCCCTGAGTCTAAGGAGAAGGACGGCATTAAAAAAAAAAAATCAAATCAATAAATATAATATAATATTGGATTAAGAATATTCCCAGACTTTCTGTGTTCCTTCATTTCAGAAGGATTGGGTTTAGTTTAGCAGACGCTTGCCGATGGGAGTGAGAAAATTTTCACTAGCTCTCTTTTTATCCTGAAACCCTCCATGCTATCTGTTTGGACCCTATTTTTCCTTGCATCCATTCACTTCCTTTCTATGAACACATTTGAGATTAATACCATCAGACACAAATGCAGTGCTTATGGGGGCATTTAAACTGTACGAGTTAAAGGCAGGATTGAATCAATAAAGTTATATAAATTATTGCCACATGTGCAGTGATACACATCAGATCACAATATCCTCAACTGCAAAACCCCTATTTCATTTAGAACTGCATTACAATTTTTTTTTTCTATCTGAAGAGCCAAGATGATCTTAAGTTATTACTATTCTGCGTTTCAGGTTGATATAGTCCGTATCAATACAAAAGAACAGGAAGCAAATGTGGCGGGATGCATAATATAATCATACTGTCATATCCTAATGAAAGCAATTAAATAACTTTATCCTCCTAAGTTCCTCTGAAGGAAGGGGGTAACTTTCTCAGACTTCACAATGCAATTGTAATTCACAGTAATGCTCATACCTCTGCTCTTGGAACTCAGATTAAAATCCAGGATTGAATGGCAGATGATCAACAATGCAATATCCTTTCAGTTGGTTACATTTTTATTACAATGACCTGCATAGTACATACAGAAAGTGTTGCAGAAGAGGCGGAGTAATGACACGACACAAGAGCTGGATTTAAAACTGGGTCATTTTTATTAATTAAATTTGCGTAATTTAATTAAATAAATTAGCATAAATTAGCATAATTAAATCTAACCCCTAACAAAGGACCCGCAGGGTCAAACAATTGCTTCCAGGGCGGAAAATGACGTCAGAAAAACTTCCGGGGCAACTTATGGGCGTAGCTCCATGCTGATCCAGGTGAGGGACCACTCCCTCACCTGAGACCCTGCCATGCACTTGCATGTGGGAGGTCCCACCTGCTAACCCCTACAAGGGGAATTAAATGGTCGGGACCCAAAGACAGGTTCCCCCCAATAGCTCAGGTCGCTCAAACCACAAGCCCTTGGAGAGAACCTGTCAATCATCCCCAAAGATGCCCAACAGAGAACACGCAGTTGCTAAACCACCACCCAGTTTTCCGCCCCTAACCTGCCACGGAGTGGGGGTCAGATCTCTATCTTGGCCCCCCAACTCCCCCCTCTAACTGCACCAGCTCGCGCAGTGACCGCTGCAGGTCCTGTAAGATGGTGTTCCCTTGTTCTGACAGGTGAACACCGTCAGCCCGGTAAAGCCATGGCTGATCTATGGTGATGTGGGAATGGGCCACTACAACCCAACCTAATTCCCTGACTGCCTTAACCAGGGCCTTATTAGCTCTCCGTCTAACCCGGTGAATGGCCCTAAGGGAAATGGCGACCCATAAATGATCCTCGGGAGGATCTGAGACCACACCAATTGCGCGGTGGGCCACACAGTGTGAAGCCACCGCAGGTCTTCGCGAGCCTGGAAGATCAAGGACCGACCTCCAAGCATGCACAGGTCATTGCCACCGAGGTGCAAGACCAGCCACCTGGGCGCAGCAATGGGATGCCGCCCTCCCAGTACCACCTGGGCGCAGCAATGTGATGCCGCCCTCCCAGCACCTCCTGGGCGCAGCAATGTGATGCCGACCTCCCAGGACCACCTGGGCGCAGCAATGGGATGCCACCCTCCCAGCACCTCCTGGGCGCAGCAATGCGATGCCGCCCTCCCAGGACTACCTGGGTGCACCAATGGGATGCCGCCCTCCCAGCACCACCTGGGCGCAGCAATGGGATGCCGCCCTCCCAGCACCACCTGGGCGCAGCAATGGGATGCCGCCCTCCCAGTACCACCTGGGCGCAGCAATGGGATGCCGCCCTCCCAGTACCACCTGGGTGCAGCAATGGGATGCCGCCCTCCCAGGACCACCTGGGAACAGCAATGGGATGCCGCCCTCCCAGCACCTCCTGGGCGCAGCAATGGGATGCCGCCCTCCCAGGACCACCTGGGCGCAGCAATGGGATGCCGCCCTCCCAGCACCACCTGGGCGCAGCAATGCGATGCCGCCCTCCCAGGACTACCTGGGTGCACCAATGGGATGCCGCCCTCCCAGCACCACCTGGGCGCAGCAATGGGATGCCGCCCTCCCAGCACCACCTGGGCGCAGCAATGGGATGCCGCCCTCCCAGTACCACCTGGGCGCAGCAATGGGATGCCGCCCTCCCAGTACCACCTGGGCGCAGCAATGGGATGCCGCCCTCCCAGGACCACCTGGGAGCAGCAATGGGATGCCGCCCTCCCAGCACCTCCTGGGCGCAGCAATGGGATGCCGCCCTCCCAGGACCACCTGGGCGCAGCAATGGGATGCCGCCCTCCCAGCACCACCTGGGCGCAGCAATGGGATGCCGCCCTCCCAGGACCACCTGGGCGCAGCAATGGGATGCTGCCCTCCCAGCACCACCTGGGTGCAGCAATGGGATGCCGCCCTCCCAGCACCACCTGGGCGCAGCAATGGGATGCCGCCCTCCCAGCACCACCTGGGCGCAGCAATGGGATGCCGCCCTCCCAGCACCACCTGGGCGCAGCAATGGGATGCCGCCCTCCCAGCAGTAGCGGTAGAAAACCTTTCCCACCGCACACCTCTTCTCCCCAGCCAGCCGACGTTGACCCATCCGCCCAACGACAGTTGGGTCCCCCCGGCGGTTCTTGTTGCTGAGCGGTCGGCCCAAAATCACGCTGTTACCCCAAAGCAACACCGTCGGTCTCGTACTGGCGAAGAGGGCCAAAAGAGGTGAACCTAGCCTAAGATCTTACCCCGTACCCTCAGCCAGCCGTTCGTACCCTAAACAGGCTGCTGACCGCCAGCGGCCGATTTCCCGAATCCTCCGTATCGAGAAACTCCTAATTGCTGCACTAGTGGCGGCGCCGACATGGAACAATGTGTTCCACAGCCAGCGGGATCAATGCCTAGCTTGGCCAGAACCCTGTACACTAGAACCCAGCTGACTAAATCAACGAACCGGAAGGCACGGAGCGACCTGTCAGCCTGCCAGGAGGCCATAGCCTCGCTGACCTGCAGGGCCCCAAAACATGACAGAAGCCGCTGCCCAAAAGAGACGGGCCTCACACAGAGAGGCACACAGACTGTCCAAAGCTTGAGCAATAAGCGACAGCTGCTGCACCGTCAGAGCCCGGCGACTATCGAAAAAGGGAGTCCCCTGTCGCTCCCATACCCAGCCTTCCCAAAGCTTCTTACCTACGTGCTAACATGCCCTCAAGGTGCTTAGTGCTACCGAGAGGGCCACGGCCCTGTTGGCTACAGTCCTCCACTGCCCGAGGGCCCACCCAGGCTCCAAGGTGGTCGGGGAAGGCTTCTGGTGACGCGCGAGCCCATGTAGCCAGGGTCCGAAACCTGGACAACTGACCCCGGGACAAGGCGTCAGCAATCCTGTTGTCTAGACCATGAACATGTCGAGCCATAAACAGGGCATTCAGGGACAAGGACCTGTGCACGAAATGGCGGACAAGCCGCATGACCCTGTCATTTTTAGAGGACAGGGCATTCACAACATGGACAACTGCCAAGTTGTCACACCAGAAGTGCACAGTCCTGTCCCTAAACTGCTCTCCCCAAGCTCTAAAGCTACTATCAGTGGGAAGAGCTCCAAAAAGATCAAATCCTTGACTAAGGGAGAGGCCCTCCATTCCGGAGGCCACATGGATTAAAGTGGGCCAGAAAGCCCTGCCATACACGCAGGTCATCCTTGACCCCAGCGCTCAGGCGGGTACGATGATGGGGCAAACGAAGCCCCTTCATCGTAATGTATACTCTCCGGGCGAAGGCCCTGCCGGGGGCTATTACCCGACAGGCGAAGTTAAGAAGCCCGGCGAGTTCCTGTAGCTGATAAAGTGTTACCTTCCAACTAGCTAACACCATGTCAAGCTTGCTCTGAATCTTGAGCAGCTTGTCTGGAGGCAATCTGTAAGATTGCCCCTCCAAATCCAATTCGATACCCAGACAAGTAATCCTGGTAGCAGGCCCTCAGTCTTTTCCGGGGCCAACGGGACCCCCAATTGAGCACAAAGGGCTTCAAACGATCGCATCAGGGCAAAACATTGCTCCGAATGCGCAGGCCCCGCTAGCAGGAAATCATCGAGGTAGTGAATGACCGAGACCAGACCAGTGTGCCTCCTGAGCACCCACTCCAAAAAGGTGCTAAAATTCTCAAAAAGAGAACAAGATATGGAGCATCCCATCGGCAATGCTCCATCCACGTAAAAGCCCCCCTTGAAGTGGAAGCCCAGGAGCTCGAAATCGTCTGGGTGTATGGGGAGGAGCCGGAATGCCGACTTAATGTCACATTTACCCATAAGGGCTCCAACCCCACACCTCCTCACCATACCTACCGCCACGTCAAAAGACGCGTAGCGGACAGAACAAAGTTCATCAGGAATGAAATCATTCACTGATTCACCTTTTGGAAAGGACAGGTGGTGAATCAACCTAAATTCACCACTAGCCTTTTTTGGGGACCACCCCTAAAGGGGAAACCCGAAGAGTCGGCGAGGGCGGGCACGGGAAAGGTCCCAGTACCCTGCCCTCGGCCACCTCCTTCTGGATTCTGGCTCTAACGATGTCTTCATGTCCCACAACCAATTTAAGGTTGTCAGACATGAAGGCGTTCCGGACCACAAATCGGGGACAACCATATCCCAGGGGAGTGTGGGATCGAACACTACCCTCATTCTAAAAGCCTTGTCATAGTGACGCCAAATCGTGCCCTTGTACTCAAAATGAGCACGGGCAATCAAATCGATATATTTAAACATCGAGGCGGCCCTAGCGGGCTCCCTCTGAATCACTATGGAAGCGGAAGTCAGATAAACATACAGCCAAGAGCTGAAGCATCTGTTAACCTTAACCTTCTTAGGCTTGTCCACCTGCACCTTCCCCTCTTTCTCTTTCTTGGGGACTTCTCTGTTAAGGAGGGAGAATAGATCAATATATTCCCCCTTCCAGATACTTTCCCTGACAGAGGGATGGAGGTGAAATCCCAGAGGCATGGAGGGCAGCCCCCAAGGGATAGCACCTGACCTAATGCTGTCCGAAGGATCCCAGGCTGTGGCCACCCTCGTCCCTCCCAGACCCCGCCCCCGGCACAGAGGCCGTCGAGGGGGTCTGAACCACTGCAGTAACAGTGGGGGGAGCCCAAACCTGGTTACAAGTGACAGCTGCACTACCCAATGTGTTGACCCCCCTCCCAGAACCCGGGGGGACAATGGCCTGACCAGGCAAAGGGAGGAGCAGTGGAAATGTGGGGTGTGGTGCGATCTCACCTGCCCCCATTGGGGTAGAAGCCATCCAAGAGGGCCCAGCTCCTACTGAGCTAGGCGACTGTCATCTGCCCGGTCTGGGCCGCTGGTTCACCCGGTGGTCAGCCAAGAGCCGCTGGGGCTGCTGGGGTGGCACCCCCTGGCCCATACACCGACCCCCAATGGGCATCCAGGTCAACCAGCCTCTCGATGATCCTAGACCAGGAATGAGCAGGCATATTAGCATCGGTACCCTGGGGACCTCTTCTCCTGCCTTCCCTCCTGACCCGTTTGGGAGTCTTCCTGCACCAACCGTGCCCTGGCAGAAGGCCTTAAGGCCTTCTTAGGCCGGGCCATAGCCTCAACTGATTGCACAGGAGGCTTCTGCCTTTTAGGAGCCATCAGGTTAGAAATAAATGTTAAATTAAAGTCCAATTAAACCAATTGGTCTAATACCAAATGAGATTTGTGGGAGGGAAAGGATTCCCCTGAAGCCACCAGGCCTGATGGCCCAAAGGCTCCACCAGGCCCACTAGGTCGCACCCCCCTGGACCCAAGCCTGCCCCAAGGGTGCCTCGAAAAACCCCCAGAAGGGAAGGCCCAGTCCCAGGAAAATTCCCCCCCCCTTGGCCCAAGGGGAAGAATCCCAAGCTTTCTGCCCCAATACAAAACCAGCAGAGCCTCTGATGAGGCCTCCTCCACCAAAATGGCAGATGCCACGAGGCCACCTAAAATGGCCTCTGTCAGCAGAGAGAAGCCCAGCCGGGTGTTCGCTGCTGAGTCCAGGGCGAAAAGGAGGTTTTCTAGCCTGCCCAGCCCTTTTATAGGGCTGGCAGGCTCCGCCCTGGACTCATCATCAGGCAGGCCGAAGCCTCCTGATGATGCATTTCCAAGATGGTGGCTGCCAGAGATCGTGTCTCCTGGCCCTGCTGCAAAAACTGCCGGGGATGAAGACACCGACAGGTAATTTCACCAGGCACATGGCTTGAAAGCAGAAGTCTGAAAACTCAGAGTAAGCCTCTGTCGTAGTCTGTATAAGCTTTCATCTTTTAAAGGAAGAACAAAAATGTGGATGCTGAATTATGCAAATAATAATAATTATTACAGTATACCATTTAAATTAATTAGCATAAGAGGGTGGGGAAAATATAGTGGATTTGTTTGTTTGTTTGTTTGTGTGTTTTTGAAGGTTTGGTGGCTACCACTATTTAAAGTAAAATAAATGAATAATATATTTAGCAATGATTTGTGACTTTAAATTTTTGTTTTTAAGCTATCCCACATACTTGGGACTAATGATAAATCCTGCCTGTCTCAGCAAGTGTCAAGCATCCCCCAAAATTTGAATTAATTCCTCGACTAAACATGGAACACTTGGATAGCAGTGATGGGCTCCTACAGGAATGGTAAGGAATGCAGTTCCGGTAGCAAAATTTGGAGCTCCACCCCAGAGCACCCAATTTGCACTGAAAGATATTGAAACAAAATGCATAAGCCATGCCCACAGTGGGGTAGTAAAAATTTTGGTAGCCCATCACTGTTGGGTAGGCATATCGTGGTGGCAATCCGAGATATATTATTGCTAGATTTCTGCCAATCTGGTTTAATTAAATTGCTTAAGACAATTTAATTACTGTTCAATATAAATAGCAGTAGCAACAGCATTTAGATGTATATATTGTTTCATAGTGCTTTACAGTTCTCTCTAAGTGATTTACAGAGTCAGCCTATTGCTGAGTCCTCATTTTACTGACCTTGGAAGGATGGAAGTCTGAGTGAACTTTGAGCCACCCAGGATTGACCTCCTGGCAGTAGGCAGTTAGCCTGCAATACTGTATTCTAACCACTGTGCCCCATACAGCTCTTAAAAGTGATCAAATAGATATATGCTATAGGTAAGCATGTCTGGAAAGCTTCTAGCTTATATATAGATTTCAATATATATATTTAAAATACATGCTTTTCATACACCATTTTATTTTATTATTTATCTATCTATCTTTATTGTCAATCAAGTATAGGATAGTAGTTTATAGAAACATAACATAGAAAGTAATTATTAAAAAAAGATAATAGGACAATAGGACAGGGATGGTATTCACAATGGTGTACTTATGCATGCCCCTTACAGACCTCTTAGAAAAGGGGAGAGGTCAACTGTAGATGATCTAAGGTTGAAGATTTTGGGGTTGGAGGAAGAAACAACAGAGTTATTTTACCATTCAAGTGAAGAAGTTGAAAAAAAAGAAAAAGAAAAGAAAATGATCATTTCTTTGAGAATATCAGTTTTCAATTCCTTAGGAGGCAGGTCTTCACCAATCTCTGCAGAGGAATCAACATCCTGTCTTTGTATAATGTTTGCCATATCAACCCTCTTGACTCCTTTGACTTCTCCTTAGGCTGAATCTTGTTCCCCATAAAATTGTGAGATAATGACTACTGTAATGCCCTCTACATGGGCCTACCTTTGAAAAGTGTTCGGAAACTCCAGATCATGCAGAATGCAGCTGCGAGAGCAATCATGGGCTTTCCTATATATGTCCATGTCACACCAACACTCCACAGTCTGCATTGTTTGCCGATCAGTTTCCGGTCACAATTCAAAGTGTTGGTTATGACCTATAAGCCCTTCATGGCACCGGACCAGATTATCTCTGGGACCACCTGCTGCCACACGAATCCCAGCAACCAGTTAGATCCCACAGAGCGGGCCTTCTCCGTGTCCTGTCAACTAAACAATGCCGTTTGGTGGGACCCAGGGGAAGAGCCTTCTCTGTGGCGGCCCCGGCCCTCTGGAACCAACTCCCTCCAGAGATTAGAATAGTCCCCACCCTCCTTGCCTTTCATAAGCTCTTTAAAACCCACCTCTGCCGTCAGGTATGGGGGAACTGAGATATTCTTTCCCCCTAGGCTTCTACAATTTATGCATGGTATGTTTGTATGTATAATTGGTTTTATAACAAGGGTTTTTAGCTGTTTTTTACTATTGGATTGTCACATGTTGTTTTTACCACTGTTGTTAGCCGCCCCAGGTTCACGGAGAGGGGCGGCATATAAATCCAATAAATAAATAAATAAAATTCCCAGGGGCTCTACATTCTTAGAAACTAAAGCATTATCAATTTCAGTGTTTAAGAAGAAACAGCACTTAAAATTTCACCTCTTCTGCTCCAAATTGCCATTGCTGAATTCAGTGGTGGTTCAAGGCAATATGGTGCCCTAGGCCATATTGACTGATGGCACCACCTGCTACCAATGTGACCATTTTTTGAATGACTCAGAAGGAAGGGTGGCATCTGAGTGACTCCCTCATCTTTTGAGCCTTATTCCTGGGCCTCCTTTTAGCCTTATCCTAAAGCCAGACATACCCAAATTGCCACTCAGTGCAATTATTTAGCCCAACAACAGCTCTCATTCAATGCCAAAAATGTAAAGCTTCTTCAAGCATTTTTTCCCAAATGTATTTCACAGTGATGTCCACTCAAGGTATCCCAACCAGCTAGCACTTAATCCTGCATGAGAGCCAATTTGGTCCAGTGATCAAGGCTAGACACTATTTATTTGTTCATTTGGTTGAATTTCTATGCCACCCTTCTCCACACAATCAGAGCGGATTACAAAAATGGGAATAAAATACAATACAGAATATAGTAGAAGAGACCCAACCTAAAACTAATATTAAAACCCCAAGATATAAAAACCAGACATTCACAATCATTCTAATTCCAATCATAGAATCATATTCTCAACTGGAGCAAGATATTAAGGTCAACAGGCCCAGTCCTGCCGGCAAAGATAAGTTTTTAAAACCTTACAAAAAGCTAGGAGTGTGTTCTAGCGGACTGTGAGTTCTAGTCCCATTTTAGGCATAAAAATCATGGCCTTGGGATCAGTCACTTTCTCACCCCAACCCAACTGATAGGGATGTTGTTGGGAAAATAGAGGAAGGGAGGTGTTTATTTATTTTATTTTATTTATTTATTTTTATTGATTGGACTTGTATGCCTCCCCTTTCCGTGGATTTGGGGCGGCTCACAACACATCAATAAAAAACAACCTACAATAATATATCTGATCCAATTAATATAAATAATCTAAAAAACTGATGCTAAAAAGGCTAAAATATTAAAAATCATTCTTCCAGATTCAACCACAGACATACCACACATTCATTGGCCTGAGGCTAGGGTCTAGTGACCTCAAACCTGGTGGCATAAATAGGTTTTCAGGTTCTTGCAGAAGGCGAGGAGGGTGGAGCAGTACGCATCTTCGGAGGGAGCTAATTCCAGAGGGCTGAGGCACCCACAGAGAAGCAACAGGGTCTATTGATGGGACCTGGAAAAGGCTGTCTCTGTGAGACCCATAAGTAATCTGATCTGATGCCATGTAGGGCTTTGTAGGTCATAACCAATACTTTGAATCGTGTCCAAATGGCAGCCAATGCAGTCCGTGGAGTGCTGAAGAAACATGTGCATACCTTGGGAGGTCCATAACTGCTCACATGGCTGCATTCTGCACAATTTGTAGTTTTCAAATGGTCTTCAGAGGTAGCCCCATGTAGAGAGCATTGCAGTAGTTGAACCTCGAGGTGATAAGGGCATGAGTGACTGTGAGTAGAGACTCCCTGTCCAGATAGAGCTGCAACTGGTGCAACAGGTAAACCTGGGCAAATGCCCCCCTCACCACAGCCAAGAGATGAAGGTCTAATGTCAGCTGTGGGTTGAGGAGGACACACAAGTTGCAGACCATCTCTGAGGGGGTCAAAAGACCCCCCCCGGTTAATGGAACGACAGATGGAGGTGTCCTTGGAAGCCAGAACTCACAGCCACTCCGTCTTCTCAGGATTGAGCTTGAGCCTGTTAGCACTCATCCAGACCCTAAAAGCCTCCAGACACTGGCACATCACTTCCACTGCTTCACTGAGTGGACACGGGGTGGAGATGTATATCTGAGTATCATCACCATACTGATGACAACTCACCCCGTGCCCTTGGATGACCTCAGCCAGTGGTTTCATGTAGATATTAAACAGCAGGAGGGAGAGGACTGACGCCTGAGGAACTCCACAAGGGAGGGACCTAGGAGGTGACCTCTGACCCCCATTGACACCAACTGCAACTGACTGGAGAGGTAGGAGGAGAACCTCCATAAGACGGTGTCTCCCACTTCCACTCCCACTCTCCAGTTCGGCGCAGAAGATACCATGGCCGATGGTATCAAAAGCCACTAAGAGGTCAAGGAGCATCAGGATAGAGGATAAACCCTTATCCCGGGCCTGCCAGAGATCATCCATCAGTGCAACCAAAGCAGTTTCTGTGCTGTAGCTTGGTCTGAATCCTGACTGTTGAGGGCCTAGATAATTGGCTTCATCCAAGGACCGTTGGAGTTGGAGCAACACCACCTTCTCAACAACCTTCCCCATAAATGGAAAATTGGAGACAGGTTGTTAGTTGTTAAAGATAGCTGGGTTCAGGGAAGGCTTCTTGAGGAGGGGGCGCACGAGTGCCTCCTTGTAGGGTGCCAGAAAGGACCTCTCCCTCAATGAAGCATTGGTAATCTCCTGGACCCAGCTCCGTGTCACCTCCCTGCTGGCCAAAGCCAGCCAGGAGGGACACGGGTCCAATAAACAGGTGGTGGAATTCATAGCCCCCATGGCCTTTTCATCAGGTGTTACCAGATCAAACTCCTCCCATACAGATGGACTAGGACAAGCCCCTGTCATCTCGACTGACTCGTTGTCATCAGACACTACATTCCAATTGGAGTCAAGGTCTATCTACAAAAAACCTGTTAAAGTCCTCAGCACTACCCTGCAATGGTTCGTCAACTCCCCCCTGATTATGGAGGGAGTGAGTCACCCTAAACAGGGTGGCTGAGCGGGATTCTGCAGATGCAATCAGGGTGACATTATATGTGCATCTTGTCACCCTGACAGCCACTTTGTAAATCTTCATATGAGCTTTTTCAAGTGTTCGGTCACATTAGGATTTACTTCTCTTCCAATGCTTCTCTAGACATCTCAGTTTGCTTGCTATCTTGAGTTCTTGTAAAAATAAATTTGATGCCCTGGCCTTTATGTGGGCTTATGATTGCACGGACAAGATGTGCAATCTTGACTTCTTTTTTTAAATCTCTCCCCTTACCAACAAATGTCTAGGAGGGAAAAACTGTAATTATTTCCTTAACCAATCATCCATTCAAGATCCTACATGAGCTATTACTGTAAAATGAAATATAAAACAGATTTAGTATGAAACCCAACAAAGTCAGGAGCAAGTGAGTTTCCAAAAGGGTCAGTATGTCCTTTGCTACTTATTCCCCCACTTATCCTTTGACCAGCAAATTTCAAAGACCAGATGTGGTTCATTAAACCATCTGAACTTACTTTAAATCATAGATATGGCATTTGACCCCAAAGAGTCTTGTGTGTCATCTCCAGGAGCTCTACAAATTGTTACATATTTTAAAATTTGTTATAGCAGAAAGCAATTATTAAATGCATGGCTGAAGAATAATGCAATTTTAATTATATTTTAATATTATATTTAATATTATAAAAGTCTTCAGAGAAGGGCGGCATACAAATCTAATAAATAATATTAATTAATTAACAAAATATTTAATCTTAGTCTTGGTCCGAGTTATTGTGTATGTCTGCAAACACACATCTCAAAAGCCAAATACAGCCCATGCTTGAGAAAAAATGAATATTCTGTTTTGAGATTACAAAAGAATAACAGTCTCTTGCTATAAAGAGAATATTTCAAATAGAGCAAAGGCTGTCTAAAATTCAAAATTGTTGTCTCTTTGCCACAAGTAGGATATGCTTAATTTGTCTAATGTCCTAATATGGGCTGTATCCATTTGACTTTATGAATCTGATTTGGTCATTTTTGTTCATCTTTTGTAGTTACAACCTGTTGACATGTTCTAATTTATACCATTGTTGCACTAATGTCATATTGCTGGAACATGGAATGAATCCTATCTAATGTTCACCAAGCCCCTCATGTGATTGCCAATAAATTGCAAACTATCATAAACCAGATCTGAACAATGAAAAAGCTAACTGTCTCTGTGAAAAAGGCCCAAGTCCAAGCTTTTTACCTGAGGTATTCTATTTGAGGAATGTCCAATTCCAAATGTAGCAAAGTGAAAAATTACATGCTCTACCAAATCAAAAATAAATGAGGTAATACCATAAAGGTAAATTTACTGTGGTGTATAATTTACCATTTTTACCTTGTTTTCAATTGTCTTTTAAGTCATCTTCATTCTAGGTGCCTATTCTATTTTATTATGCTAAACCCCATCTGCTGTCACATAAATTATGGTTAAAGATCTTAATATTAAAGGCTCTTAGCTTGGAGAACATATTTCAAGCTTTATCCAAGCCAGATATTAATGCCGAAATTGAACACAGATCACTTTGTCATCATTACCTCTGATCTCAAAAGTATAATGCAATCTTTGCTAGATCTGGCGAGAAACTGCTTTGTTGTATTACACTGAATTATGGAGATATATTGATATTCTTAATATTTTGACAAAACAATAAAGCCAAATATGCTAGCTCTTCAGCACGTATCAGGTTATACCAGGGCTGTTACTACAGCAACAACAAATTATGAAAGATAAAGGCTATTTCTTCCATTCCTTGAAAGAAAAATACGTACATTTATTTCAAAATCCCGATTGTCAGCATTTCCTGCATTAGTTTAGTTTTTAACATACAGTAGAAACTCTGCAGATGTGGCTTTCCAACATAATGCCATAGTGTTGTATGATTTGACTTTCAATGTTATGAGCTTTCTTGCTTTTGAATTAAGCCTTTCTAAGCGGATCTTTTTCTAATTTTCTAAAAGACCATTTTAAAAGACAGTTTACAAGAAATGTCTAAAAATAAAGTTATGCTTAATGTTATTATTTTTTAATTGTTGGGGTTTTTATATATTTTTATTATTAGATTTGTCCCATTTTTATGCTGTTTTTTATTGCTGTTGTGAGCCACCCCGAGTCTTCGGAGAGTAGCGGCACACAAATCTAATAAATTATTATTATTATGATTGATTGATTGATTGATTGATTTGATTTGATTTTTATGCCGCCCTTCTCCTTAGACTCAGGGCGACTTACAACATGTGAGCAATAGCACTTTCTCACAAAGCTAGCATATAACCCCCACGATCTGGGTCCTCATTTTATCCACCTTGGAAGGATGGAAGGCTGAGTCAACCTTGAGCCAATGATGAGATTTGAACCGCTAACCTACAGATCTACAATCAGCTTCAGTGGCCTCCAGTACAGCACTCTACCTGCTGCGCCACACACAGCTCATATTATTATTATTATTATTATTATTATTATTATTATTATTATTATTAATTAGATTTGTATGCCACCCCTCTCCGTAGACTTGGGGCGGCTCACAACAATAGCAAAGACAATGTAAGAACAAATCTAATAATTCATATGCCTTGCTATGAGAAGTAACTAGACATAAATTTAAAGTACAAATAGTTTTCACTTTTTACACACTTTTTTCACACCCCACTGGCTTCTTTAGTGACCATTCAAATTTACAGTAGTAATGAAAAAGTTACTTTATAATTGGTACTCACATTCACATTGCAGCATCCCCATTGTCATGTGATCAAAATTTGGGTTCTTCGCAACTGGAAAACATTTGCGACTTTTACCTCATGCTACAGTCATATTTACTATTTCCATGCTTCACCTTTGACTTCTGACAGTGAGTCAAAGAGGCTTCCACTGTAAAATTGCAAGGTGCAGTCACATGTCTCACTTTTTTTAAATAAAAAAAATACATTTTATTTGTTTTTGGTCTTTCAAGATCTCATTCCGTGAGCATATGCTTTAATACATCCATATAATAACCTTAACAATAATGTTTGGTTTTTTAAAATAATTACAATCCATTATCATTTCATTTTCAATACATCCCTCGCACTTATTTTCTTCTTACTATCTGTCTTAAGTCCCCTACCCCCTATTTTATCCCTATTTAATTCCAAGAATCAAGAATGTTGTCATTTCCCAATTTATTTATTTCTAATATTAATATATTTTACTTCACTTGTTTCCTAAACATGTCTCACTTAATGACTGTGGATGATTTCCTTAATAACCATAGTGGAATTTGAGTTGTAAACCAAATGTGTTGTTTCACTTAAATGACCACATTACTTAGCAACAGAGTTGTCAGTCTTAATTCTGGTCATTCAGCAAGGACAAGCTCTGCTGTTTTGTGAATAATTCATTCGGAGTTACTATTTCAGTTTATTAAATCAATTATAGGAATGAACTTCCATAGCCATATTGCAGTTCAAATTATTGCATTGTGTTTCTTGCATTTATACTCTATTGAAATACCACAACCCCTCAAAATAATATATTTGAGAGCATGGCATGATAGCACTTAAAGACTTCTACATCAAACTACTGAGGGAAGCCATTGAATTTTTGAAGTCAGTATGAATCTTTATCTTCTAAATACACACTAGCAATCCTATCTTTGAACATTAATTTCAGGAACGTGATAAAGGAGGAGGAAGAAGATGAAGTGAAATCCAGAGAAAATGGTTTGCTCCATTGCTAAGATAAAGGTAGATTTTAAGATTGAAGTAAAGCTTGTTCTTGAGAAAGCTACACTACTTCATAAGGTGAAATCATCCAAGGGAATGGGGTGAGGTACCATCAATATGCCGATGATACCCAGTTATACATCTCCACCTCATGTCCAGTCAATGAAGCAGTGGAAGTGATGTGCCGGTGCCTGGAGGCTGTTGGGGTCTGGATGGGTGTAAACAAGCTCAAACTCAATCCAGACAAGACGGAGTGGCTGAGGGTTTTGCCTCCCAAGGACAATTCCATCTGTCTGTCCATTACCCTGGGGGGGGGGGATTATTCACAACTTGGGCGTCCTCCTCGATCCACAGCTAACATTGGAACACCATCTTTCGGCTGTGGCGAGGAGGGTGTTTGCCCAGGTTCGCCTGGTGCACCAGTTGTGGCCCTACTTGGACCGGGAGTCATTGCTCACAGTTGCTCATGCCCTTATCACCTCGAGGTTCGATTACTGCAATGCTCTCTACATGGGGGCTACCTTTGAAAAGTGTTCAGAAACTCCAGATCGTGCAGAATGCGACCGTGAGAGCTATAGTGGGGCTTCCCAGATTTGCCCACGTTTCTACAACACTCCGTGGCCTGCACTGGCTGCCGATCAGTTTCCGGTCACAATTCAAAGTGTTGGTAATGACCTTTAGAGCCCTACATGGCACTGGACTAGAATACCTCAGGAACTGCCTTCTACTGCACGAATCTCAGTGGTCAATCAGGTCCCACAGAGTTGGCCTTCTCTGGGTCCCATCGACCAAACAATGTTGCTCGGCGGTCCCCAGGGAAAGAGCCTTCTCTGTGGCAGCCCTGGCCCTCAGGAATCAACTCCCCCTGGAGATTAAAATGGCCCCCACCCTCCTTATCTTTCACAAATTACTCAAGACCCACCTATATCGCCAGGCATGGGGGAACTAAGACACCTCCCCCATATTTTATGTTTGGTATGTATGTGTTGTATGGTTTTAATTGTTGGGGTTTTATATATCTTTTTCTTTTAATATTATATTTGTTCTACTGTTATATTGCCTTTTATTATTGCTGTGAGCCGCCCCAAGTCTTTGGAGAGGGGCGGCATACAAATCTAATAAATTATTAGTAGTAGTATTAGTATTGTTACTATTATTATTATGAGCAAATATCCCTCAACGTTTTTGACATACTTTCAGTTGCACCTTAGTTTCAACCAGTCTCAGCTATTACAATGCTACATTTATAAATTGTCCAGAAATTATAATTGGTGAAAAATCAAGTATAAATCAACCAATATAATATACAAGGACCATACAATGCTTATACTGATTAACAAGAACAATTAAGATGCTAGAATTAACTTTTTCAAACTCCAAATATATTAATACCAGTATCTGAACACACTTGTAAGTGGATCATAAGCTTCCTAACAAACAGGAAGCAGCAGTTGAAGCTAAGCAGAATCACATCAGATATCTGTACCAGCACCCTTCCACCCCCCCTCCAGGCCGTCTGCTCTCTCCACTTCTTTTCTATCTTTATACCAATGAGTGCATCTCTGAAGATCCATCTGTTAAACTACTGAAGCCTCATTTGAGACAATAAGGAATCTACATACTGATGGAAGGTTGAGCAACTAACATTGTGGTGCAACTAGAACAATCTGGAACTGAATCACTCAAAACCATAGAAATGATGGTAGACTTGAAAAGAAACCCACCCATACTTCCACCTCTTACAATACTAGACAACACAGTGTCAACAGTGGAGAACTTCAAATTTCTAGGTTTAACCATACAGCAAGATCTAAAATGGATACCTAACATCAAAAACATCACCAATTAAGCACAACAAAGAATATTCTTTTTACTCCAACTCAGAAGCTGAAACTGCCCAAGAAGCTGCTGATATAGTTCTATAGAGGAATCATTGAGTCTGTTGTCTGCACCTCTATAACTGTATGGTTTGGTTCTGCAACCCAACAAGATAGATACAGACTTCAGAGGATAATCAGAACTGCAGAAAAATCAATTGCTATCAACCTGCCTTTCATTTAGGATCTGTATACTGCACAAGTCAAAAAGCAGGCTGCAAAAATATGCATGGCTTCCTTATCCAATGCTCAGAAACAAAACCATGTTTCAGGGTCTTCAGAACATCAACAGGGTTGCCTGAATCTTTGGAGAATGCTGCACAAGTGGGAAAGTGATGAAGTAAGTATACTTCCTCACCCCTACTGGATGTTATCATTTCATAGAAGGGCCTTAAAGCATGTCCAGTCTGTTAGATCTCATGGAATGAGCCCCAATAACTAATGGCCCCACCTGGGCCATTCTAAAGAGTCAGAGAACTGACCTTGAGTGAAATAGGCAAGAATAACCACATAAGTAAAGAACATTGAAACGCTCTCATTTTGATAAAGAAGAAGAAACAGGTTCCTCCTTGATAGTGGTAGGAGAAGTAAATCAGGGTTGCAAGATTCTATTACAATAGCTTATCTGTATAAGTCCAATAACTATATTGAGCCAGTTTCCTTCCAGGGCTGACAGCCATGAAGGGCTTTAGAGGTGATAAGCAACATTTTGAATTGTATCTGAAAGCCTACAGGAAGCTAGCGCCGCCTGGCAAAGTAATGATGGCCTGTCATCCTGTCTTCTGAACCAATTATAGCTTCAATCTAGAGCGTCTTTTTTCAGGCATGGGGTAAGTAATATAGTTTATTAAGGTAGGAGGTGACTAAAACATGAATGATAGTGAACAAGGCAGCTGAAAGGTAAACAGCATCCCCAAATTGAGTAATAGGCATCCCAGGGGAGAGCCACTCCATCCGGAGTAAAAATTAAAAGCCCCCAAATCTACATTCACAGTCATTCAGTGCTATTCAGGTTAGGCCATGGGTTCCACTTCAGATCTAGCATAACTCATCCCAGCATCCTTAATACTGAAATACTATTTTCCTATTTTGCATAGTGAACTGTTAGTTGATATAAGAATATTCAAAGTCAGCTATATTATTCAAATACAGCAATACCTCAGAGGAAATACAAATACAATGGTACCTCTACCTAAGAACGCCTCTACTTACAAACCTTTCTAGATAAGAACCAGGTGTTTAAGATTTTTTTGCCTCTTCTCAAGAACCATTTTCCACTTACAAACCTGAGCCTATGAAACTGTAACCGGAAAAGGCAGGAAGAACCCTCCGTGGGGCCTCTCTAGGAATCTCCTGGGAGGAAAAAGGGCCTTCACCCTCCCTTGGTTTCCCCAATCGCACGCATTATTTGCTTTTACATTGATTCTTATGGGAAAAATTGCTTCTTCTTACAAACTTTTCTACTTAAGAACCCGATCATGGAACAAATTAAGTAGAGGTACCACTGTACTGTAATACCTCATGATACGAACTTAATTGGTGCAAGGAGGAGGTTCGTATGACGAAAAGTTCGTAAGACGAAACATTGTTTCCCATAGGAAACAATGTAAAGTCAATCCGTGCAACCAAAAAACCCCCGCAAAAAAACGGCTTTAAGCTCCCCAGGCCAGCTGCGACCTTTTAAAACAGCCATGCGGCTTCCCAGCTGTCTCCGAACGCCGAACGCGGAAGTTCGGCTTTGGCGTTCGGCTTCAGGAGACAGCTGGGAAGTGGCGCGGCTGTTTTAAAAGGTCGCAGCCGGCCTGGGGGGCTTCCCAGCAACCTCCCGAACCGAACCCGGGGTTAAGAAAAATTTTGTCTCTTCTTACGAACTTTGTTCGAGTTACGAACCGGCGTTCGGGAGGCTTCTGGGAAGCCCTGCCGCCCGGCTGTCACCTTTTAAAACAGCCGCGCGGCTTCCCAGCAGTCTCCGAACGCCGGTTCGTAACTCGAAAAAAGTTCGTAAGAAGAGGCAAAATTTTTCTGAACCCCGGGTTCGTATCACAAGTTGTTCGTAAGACGAGGGGTTCGTATCTTGAGGTACCACTGTATATGGGATGCTTCGCCCTTGTTTTGTCACTTGGGGCAAGTTGGCCTGTGTGAGATAATCAGGGTGAATCAGGTGGGGTAAATTAGCCACTGGCAGTTGTCCTAGATCTGAAGTGGAGCCCACGCGGTAAACAAAACAGTATTGAATAACTATGATGTTTATTAAAAGTAAACCTTATTCTGCTACTTTAAGATTTAAATAATCCTTCACTCTCGATGTTAAACATTACCAGTAAGCAGTAATTATATAAAAGATATACTGAGAAACTGTAAACTATATTTATCAACAGTGTTCCCTCTAATTTTTTTTTGGGGGGGGCGGAAAAGTATAGTGTCTGAGCGGCAGTCCCTTCGGTACTGGGCGGCACAGAAATAATAAATAAATAAATAAATAAATAAATAAATAAATAAATAAATAAATAAATAAATAAATAAATAAATAAATAAACAAACAAACAAACAAACAAACAAACAAACAAACAATCCACCCTGTTTTTCCTCAGAGAATTTCAAAATTAAATACTGTACTGTGTGTCTATAACAGTGAGCTCATAATAGGGCAACTCTATCAATATCAAAATGCCACTTAAATAGTTGAGCTAGTTTCAAACTAGATTTTGATTTTCTTTCTCTCTTCCTTACTCCCATTCTTTTTCTTTTTCTTTTCCTTCCTCTCTTTTTTCTATCTGTTTCCCTCTCTTCCTCTCTTCCTCTCTCTCTCCTTCCCTCTCACTCTTTCCCTCTCGGCTTCTGGGCAGGTTTGGAAAACTCTGAGTTGATGATGATTTTTAAGTAAGCGATTGCTCACTGCTCAGCTTAGAGGGAACTATGTTTATCAATACAGTCACTGATAGTATAGGGACAAAATGCAGATAATCCAAATAAACGTTTCTGTTTCTTGGTATTGACTGGGGAATTCTACATATAGACATCTGAAATTTGACATTTGCTAAGGTTGTGAAACTATATTATATAAAGGCCTCTATCAGCAGACGGAAAGATCACTAGAAGTAGCCAAAGAAGAGCCTACATTTTTTTTTTCATGCATTGTAAATTACCACCAAGGAGAAGAAGTTAGTAAAACCAGTAACCTTATTCCATCTACAGAAAACTGCCCGAAACAGGATTTCCATTTTTTTTAATGGAAAGCTTTATAGTGAAGAGCTGCTTGAGTGATCTAAGATATGTGATGATAGACTGAAGATGTGTTGAATAAAGCAAACTGAGAAAAGAAAGGCAGAAAAAAATCCATATACTGTACCTTTTTCTTGGCTGGTAAGAATAAGTTACTTAAGACTTAGGCTATAAGGTAGCAGTAAATCTCGCCTTCAATATCATTCCATTTCTCCTCAAACCTCTGCTACTTTTATGGGTCACAAGACTGTTGTTGTTTTTCTGTGGCTGCATCAGAATAAGAGAAGCTTTAAAAAATATTTCATACAACACGTAATTCATGTGTGCAAATTAATGACCAAACCCCATGGTGATAGTATCTAATAGCTTAGCTGGCTTTTAAAGGTGATTAAATATATTTATGGAGGAGAATAGATCTATCAACAGCTATTAACCATAATTGTTAAATGAACTTCCAGATTCAAGGACAATGTGTCTCTATCATTTGCAGTGGTGGGCAACAGTGGAGTGGAACTTTTGTCTTTATCTTCTCTTCTCAGTTGCACCTGGTTAGACTCGAGAGACATTTGATCTGATCCAGCAAGGCTTTTACATTTTTACAGGATTAGTGAAGCAAATAATTGTCAATTTTGAGGAGAGAAGTACAAGATACATTGATCAAAAGTTAAATAGAAAGTTTGATTTTTTTTACAGATGTTCACTGAACAAGACTCAAGGGTTTGGGCAAGGAAATGCACTTGAACGTTAATTCAAGCTTACTAGTAAATGATGTGCTTGTAATTATCGCAGGCAAGATCACCATATGTACATGCTGCCAGATTACATGCTATGAGAATTATTCAATATTAACTAATTTAAATTATTTGTTCGTATATAGACCGAGTAAATAAACCCACCTCTTACCATCTTACCAAAATGTTAAAACTACCATGTGTAAACTGAATGCCCTTATTAAACCTATTATAAATCCGTTTTGCCACTTCGGTAACGTATTAATAAATTAGTAAAGAATAGCATGAATCAATCTGGAATCATATCCAATCTGGAAAGACCAAACTACACTGCAAAATAGATCAAATGAAGAATTGAAAATAGACACATTTATGAAGACATAATATCTTTATGAATGACTTAGATGGGGGAATAAGAGAACTCATCCAATTTGCAGATGACACTAAATTGGCAGGAATAGCTAAAATTCAAAAAAAACAAGCTCAAGTTTGAAAATGATCTTGACAGACTTAAACAATGGGGTCTATCCAACAAAGTAAAATTTAATGTGGAGAAAAGCTCGGGTAGGAAAAATCAAAGATACAAGTACATTTGGACAAAAGCAGGCTCAAAAACAGTAATTGTGAGAGGGACCTTGGAGTCCTCATAGACAATCACTTAAATATAAGCCAGTAAAATAGTAAAAAAAAAAGTCAATACAAACCTTGGTTGTATTAACAGAGGTATAGAACCAATATCAGGTGATGTATTAGTACCCTTTATAAAATCTTAGTAAGACTATACCTGAAATACTGAAAAAAAAACCCAGAAACAGAATAACAGCATCAGAAGGGACATTAGAGGTCTTCTATTCCAGGCAGGAAACCCTACACCACTTCAAACAAATGATAATCCAACATCTTCTTAAAAACTTCCAGTATTGGAACATTCACAACTTCTGGAGGCAACTTGTTACACGGATTAATTGTTCTGTCAAGAAATTTCTCCTTGGTTCTAAGTTGCTTCTTTCCTTGATTAGTTTCCACCCTTTGTTTCTTGTCCTGCCCTCAGGTGCTTTGGAGAATAGCTTGATTCCCTCTTCTTTGTGGCAGCTCCTGAGATATTGGAACACTGCTATCATACCGCCACTGGTCCTTCTTTTCCTTAAACTAGACATACCCAGTTCCTCCAGATGTTCTTCATATATTTTAGCCTCCAGTGCCCTAATTATCTTTGTTGCTGCACCCAAGTTTGGTCACCACATTACAAAAAAGATGTTGAGACTTTGGAAAAAGTACAGAAAAGAGTAACTAGAATGATTAAAGGCCTGAACACTAAAAGATATGAAGAATGGTTTCAGGACGTGGCTAGTCTAGAGAAAAGAACAACTAGGAGTAGTCCAGTATTTCAGGGGCTGCAAAGAAGAGAGAGTCACCTTATTTTCCAAAGCACCAGAAAGTGAGACAAGAAACAATGGAAGGATAGAAGCAACCTGGAATCAAGGAGAAACTTCCTAACAGCAAAAGCAATTAAACAATGGAACAGCTTGCCTTCAGAAATTGTGGATGGTTCATCTCTGGAGGTTTTTAAGAAAAGACTGGACAGCCATTGGTCTGAAATGGTATAGGGTCTCCTGTTTGAGCAGAGAGTTGGATGAAAAGATCTCCAAGGACTTTTCCAGCTTTATTGCCGAAGAGCCGGAGTAACGACATGGACACAAGAGCTGGATTTAAAACTGGGTCATTTTTATTAAAGTAAATTAGCATAATTTAATTTAAATAAATTAGCATATCAACATAACTAACTATGACCCAAACAATGGACCTGCAGGGTCAAACAAATGCTTCCGGGGCAGAAAATGACGTAACATAAACTTCCTGGGCAACTTATGGGCGTAGCTCCATGCTAGTCCAGGTGAGGGACACCTCCCTCACCTGAGACCCTGCCATGCACTTGCATGTGGGAGGTCCCGCCGGCTAACCCCTAACAGGGGAATTAAATGTGCAGGACCCAAAGACAGTTTCCCCCCAAACTGCTCAGGTTGTCAACACCACAAGCTTGGATAGAACCTGTCAATCATCCCCAAAGATGCCCAACGGAGAACATGCAGTTGCTAAACCACCCTCAATTTTCCGCCCCTAACCTGCCTACCCAAATGACCAAAGGTAAGCCAATCAGCCTAAAAAGGGGGTGCAGCACCCCCTAACGACTTATCCACCTCTACAGTGTGGAATAGGCGAAAAAACGGCCTTGCTAATAGGCCAGACCGCAAAAAATTCCTATTCAGCCCGCTAGGGAGACCCAAAATAGCACACTATAAAAATAGGGAGGGCGGGTGGGTGTCTGCTCTGGTGAGTTGTCCAGGCGAAAAGGCCGAGCCCGGGCCTGCACGCCCTTATATAGAGCTGGCAGGCCCCGCCCGGACACGTCACCGATCAGGCCACTGTGGCCTGATCCTTGGCCGAAGTCTCGCGATCTCGCGAGACTTCGGCCGAAACAACATGGCGGCTACGCCATGTGCCCAGTCGCCCCGTTGCCTTCAGAAAACACCGCCGGCGGGTAAGTCCGCCGGCGTTATTGCCGAAGAGCCGGAGTAACGACACGGACATAAGAGCTGGATTTAAAACTGGGTCATTTTTATTAAAATAAATTAGCATAATTTAATATAAATAAATTAGCATATCAACATAACTAACTATGACCCAAACAATGGACCTGCAGGGTCAAACAAATGCTTCCAGGGTGGAAAATGATGTAACATAAACTTCCTGGGCAAATTATGGGCGTAGCTCCATGCTAGTCCAGGTGAGGGACACCTCCCTCACCTGAGACCCTGCCATGCACTTGCATGTGGGAGATCCTGCCGGCTAACCCGTAACAGGGGAATTAAATGTGCGGGACCCAAAGACAGTTTCCCCCCAAACTGCTCAGGTTGTCAACACCACAAGCTTGGATAGAACCTGTCAATCATCCCCAAAGATGCCCAACGGAGAACACGCAGTTGCTAAACCACCCCTAATTTTCCGCCCCTAACCTGCCACGGAGCGGGGGTCAGATCTCTATCTTGGCCCCCCGACTCCCCCCTCTAACTGCACCAGCTGCAGGTCCTGTAAGAAAATGGCGTTCCCCTTTTCTGATAGGTGAACGCCGTCGGCCCGGTAAAGCCACGGCCGATCTACAGTGATGAGGGGATGGGCCACTACAACCCCACCTAATTCCCTAACTATTTTACCCAGGGCCTTATTTACTCTCCACCTAACCCGGTGAATGGCCCTAAGGGAAATGGCATCCCTCCAAGTGATCCTCTGGAGGATCTCTGACCACACCACTTGCGTGTTGGGCCACACAGTACGAAGCCACCGCAGGTCTTCGCGAGCCTGGCAGATCAAGGGCAGACCTCCAAACAGGCATAGGTCATTGCCACCGAGGTGCAAGACCAGCCATCTGGGCGCAGCAATGGGATGCCGCCCACCCAGACCCACCTGGGCGCAGCAATGGGATGCCGCCCTCCCAGGACCCCTGGGCGCAGCATTGGGATGCCGCCCTCCAAGCAACTGCAGCAGAAGGCTCTCCCACCGCATACCTCTCCTTCCCATCCACACGACATTGACCCAACGGCCCAAGGACAGCTGGGTCCCCACGGCGCGTCTTGCTGCTGAACGGCCGGCCCAAAAAATCATGCTGTGGCCGCATAGCAACGCCGTCAGTTTCGTGATGGCATGGCTACCTAGAAGAAGACACAGAGAGGTTACCTAGCCTAAGACCCTGACCTGGATCCTCAACAGGCCTAACATAACCCAAATATGCCGCTGACCGCCAGCGGCCGATCTCCCGAATCCTCTGGGCTGGGAAACCTGAAAGTGCCGCGCTAGTGGTGGCGCCGATGCGGAACGAGTGCGTTCCATAACTGGCAGGATCAATGCCTACTTTAGCCATGGCTCTGGACACTAAAACCCAGAATTGATAACGGGTCAGAGGGGTACCGTCCTGGTGTTTAAAAAGGTACCCTTGCCCCTCAAGCTACAAAAATGCTGCAGAGCAGCCACCGGGCACACAGACTGGTCGGTGGCCGCGCTAAGCTCTATCCTAACCCCTCTGTGCAACTGATCTGTCTTGGAATGTCTCACCAAAAGGGAGACACCCCCTTGCCTAAAGGCTAGATCAGAGAACTGGAAGGCACAAAGCGACGTGTCAGCCTGCAAGGAGGCCATTCACTGACCTGTAGGGCCCCAAAAAATATGATACAAGTCGCTGCCTTAAAAAGATGGGCCTCGTACAGAGAGGCACACAGACTGTCCAAAGCCTGATTAATCAGTGACAGTTGCTGTACCATCAGGGCCTGACGAGTATCAGAAGGGGTCCCCTGTTGCTCCCTCGCCCAGCCTTCCAGCATCTTCCGAATGCGGAAGTCACCAGAAAAGTCCCTAACCCAACCCCCCCCCCCCCCCCGCGCCTTGGACAGAAAGGCGAGGCCAGCTAACTTGGACCTAATTGTCCTAACTGAAAGGCCACGCTGCCTAAGCTGGACACAAAATTCCGCCAGGTGTGCTACTGGGGCAGGCCAACTATGGGGGTAACCCCTATCCTGCCTGAAATCCCCAAACTCCTTACCTGCATGCTGATAAGCCCTCAGGGTGCCTAGTGCCACTGAGAGGGCCATAGCCCTGCAGGCCTCTTCTCTCCACTGCTCGGGAGCCCGCCCAGGCTCCAAAGGTGGTCGGGAAAAGCCTCTGGCGACACGCGGGCCCACGGGGCCAGGGTCCAAAACCTGGACAACTGACCACGGGACAAGGCATCAGCAATCCCGTTATCTAACCCGGGGACATGTCTAGCCAGAAACAATGCGTTTAGGGACAGAGACCTGTGCACAAAATGGCGGACAAGCCGCATGACCCTGTCACTTTTGGAGGACAGGGCATTCACCACATGGACAACCGCTAGGTTGTCACACCAAAAGTGCACAGTCTTGTCCCTAAACTGCTCCCCCCAAAGCTCTAAGGCCACTACCAAGGGAAAGAGCTCTAAAAAGGTCAAATCCTTAACCAGGGGGGAGGCCCTCCATTCCGGAGGCCAAGCAGACCAGCACCACTGGTCACCTAACACTACCCCAAAACCACAGATCCCCGCGGCATCAGAACACAACTGCAACTCAGCTTCCAAAAGAAGCCCGTGCCTCCAAAATGACAACCCATTAAACCGTTCTAAGAACTCCCGCCATACACAGAGGTCATCCCTGACCCCTGCGCATAAGCGGGTATAATGATGGGGCAAACGGAGCCCCTTCATCACACTGTACAACCTCCTAGAAAAAGCCCGGCCAGGCACCACAACCCGGCAGGCAAAATTAAGAATCCCCGCTAATTCCTGGAGCTGTCGAAGAGTGACCTTTCTGCAGCCCAGAACCATATCGAGCTTACCCCGAATATTTTTTTTTCCTGAGCGCCCACTCCAAGAAGGTGCTAAAGCTCTCAAACAGAGAGCATGAAACAGAGCAACCCATAGGTAAAGCCCTGTCCACATAAAAACCACCTTCAAAGTGGAAGCCCAAAAGCTCGAAGTCGTCGGGGTGTATGGGGAGGAGCCGGAATGCCGACTTAATGTCGCATTTACCCATAAGGGCTCCAACCCCACACTTCCTAACCATGGCCACGGCCGCATCAAAGGATGCGTACCGGACTGAACAAAGTTCGTCAGGAATGAAGTCATTCACTGACTCCCCTTTTGGAAAAGACAAATGGTGAATCAACCTAAATTCACCACTCGCCTTTTTGGGGACCACACCCAATGGGGACACCCTAAGATTCGGGAAGGGCGGCTCCGGGAAAGGCCCAAGGACCCTACCTTTGGCCACCTCCTTCCGGATCTTTTCCCTAGCGATGTCTTCATGTCCCACAACCGATCTAAGGTTGTCAGACATGAAGGCTTTCCTAACCCCCATGTAAGGGATCCTAAATCCCTCAGAAAAACCTAGCAGGAGAGCATCCGCTCTCAAGCGAGGGTGATAGTCCTTCAACCAACCCTTCAAAGCCTGAAGATTAATTGGGCTGGGACCCTTTACCCCCAGCAGGTGGGGGCTGCTTCGCTGGGCCCCCTCCCTTTTTGTCCACCCCCTTTTTTTGGCGGGGACAAACTGAAGTGGCATGGGGACCCCCGCAGTTCCCGCACGCATGCTTATACTTGCAAAAGGGATGAAAACATGCCCCCTTTGCAGCAAACTCATGACATGCGGGGGAGGCACCCTTCCTTGCACCCCCCATGGCGGCCTTAGCCGGGGTAGAAGCCGTGGGCTCCTCCTCCATGTAGTGCCCGCTGTCCATTCTGTCACAACCCTCCTTAACGGACATATAGGTTGCCTGAAACCAGAGGTCAGGCACCACTATGTCCCAGGGCAGTGTGGGGTCAAACGCCACCCGCATCCTAAACCCCTTATCGTAATGCCTCCAAATGGTGCCCTTATACTCAAAGCGGGCCCTCGCTATGAGATCGATATATTTGAGCATAGCAGTGGCCCTAGCCGGCTGCCTTTGAATTACCACTGAGGCATAGGTCAAGTAAGCATACAGCCAAGAGCTGAAACACTTACTTACCTTAGTCTTCTTAGGCTTCTCCCCGGGCACTACATCTTTGTCCTGCTTAGGGACCTCCCGATTTAACAGGGAAAAAAGGTCCACATAATCCCCCCGCCAAATCGCCTCTTTGACTGACGGATGCAAGTGAAACCCCAGGGGAGTAGCCGGCAACCCGCACGGGATCGCCCCTGCCCTAGGGCTCACAAAAGGGTCCCATACTGTGGAAGCCCCCATCCCCATGAACCCAGATGGGTAAGGCAACAAAGGAGGCGGAGGTATGACGGCCGGGGCCGGCGGAACCCAGGCCCCAGTCCCCGGCGCCCCGGGCCCTAATGGAAAAAAACCCCAGCAGCGGTGCCACCGAGGCGGGAACCGGCAGGGACCACACCTGATTACAGGTGCCCGCCGGCGACCCAAAAAGATTGGCCCCACCCGCAAAACCCAGCGGGACCGAGACCTGACCAGGTGGAGGAGGGAGTGAAGGGGGTGGCACGTGTGGTGTAACCTCACCTGCCCCGAAAGGGGGAGAAGACATCCAAGGCAGCCCCGGGATCCCAGGGCCCGGTGTTGACGTCATCTGCCCGGTCTGGGCCCTCTGCCCCGACTGGGCTGCAGCCTCCTCCGGATCTCTCCCCAGAGCCGCCGATGCAGAGGCATCCCCCGTCCCGGATCCAGACCTCCAGTGCTCGAGCTCATCAAGGCGCTCGAGGACCCTGGCCCAAGAGAGAGAAGGCAAATCTTGCTGAGGAACGGGTGGTACCAACCCCATTCCCACTAATGGAACCCCCCAGGGGCCCCCTCCATAGTATCCCTGGCCCGGGCTGAGGGCCTCAGCGCCCTCCTAGGCCTAACCGCCGGCCGGGCCGGTGTGGCCGAGGCCTTCTGCCTCTTAGGGCCTATGATACAACTTAACTGTTAAATGTCAAAACTATGTATACAAGTTTAAACTATGCTACGTATGTTAAGTTATTTAATTAGCCAAGTGTATTTCGCTTATACCAAAGGCGCAGGAGCTGTAAGGCCCCCAAGCCTCAAAGAGGGCAGCAGGTAGCCCCCGCCCGTAAAGGCAAAGAAGCAGCGACGCTGCAAACAGGGGCCAACCACCCTCCAAGAAGGGGCTCACACAGCCCTTTCATGCCTCCCCGCTCCCGGGAAGGCAGGCCGCAAACAACCCCCCCCACCACCACCAGTGACCGGCGAGCCTAGCCCCGCCGATCAATCCCTCCATCTCCTGGGAGGGACCCTGAACGATCCCCCCTGATCCCAGGGGGAAGCTCCTAAACCGCTGCAGCGGCAAGGCTCCTCCGAGTCCAAAGCTGCAATGCCGGGGAGGAGCGCAAGACAGAAGCAGCAAACCGGCTAAACCAGCCAGCTCCACTAATAGCCTTCCCGCCGAACAGCCTCTAAACCCCTCCACGAGCCTCCGATGAGGCTCCCAAAATGGCGGCCGCACACGAGGCAGGTCCCAAAATGGCGGAACAGAGCAGACACCCAGCCGAGTGTCTGCTCCAGTGAGCTGTCCGGGCGAAAAGGCCAAGCCCGGGCCTGCACGCCCTTATATAGGGCTGGCAGGCCCCACCCGGACACGTCACCGATCAGGCCACTGTGGCCTGATCCTCGGCTGAAGTCTCGCGAGACTTCGGCCGAAACAACATGGCGGCTACGCCATGTGCCCGGTCGCCCTGTTGCCTTTGGCAAACGCCGCCGGCGGGTAAATCCGCCAGCGTTATTTTGATTGAAATTGAAATCAGAAAGTATCATATGAGTAGTACATTAAAAAAAATGGCAGCAAAACTAATAACAAAACCTGGCAATGATTCAGCAGGAAAGTTGAAGAAAGACAGAGGGGCTAATTCTGACTGTACAAAACAAACCTTACTTTTTTTAAAAAAAATAGCATTAGCACTTAAACTTATATACTGCTTCATAATCCTCTCTAAGCAGTTTATACAGAGTCAGCATATTTCCCCAACAATCTGGGTCCTCATTATTGCATTCTAAGCACTGCGCCAACACGTCTCAAGAAACATACAAAACCAGAATTGAGAGGAAAACAACAAACAGCAAATGCATCCTCTCCAAAGAACTTGAAGTGGGTCACCTAGCCTGGAAGGCTGGCGAGAGCTGGGAAGGGTTCAAAGATTTAAAGAGGTTGGTATAACTCCTTCTTAGTTGTTGTTTTTCTTTAGAAAGTCATATAAGTAGAAAAGGCCACCAAAAAGCCACCATAAGGCCTGTTGAGCATCTACTTTAGAGATAAGAAAGTCTGCATCTATAAATGTAGCTTGTACTCCTTGAGAAGAAAACAACTACTTGTCTGGCATATGCAAAATGTCTGCAGTCTCATAAAATGTTATTTTTTTTCTTTATCTTGTTAGCATAATGTGGGGCTTCATTAAGCAGCCAGATGAATCATACAGTAATTGGATGTAATGAATTTAATTTTGTAATTTCTTCTCCCTAATGAAACAAGGACATATTTTATAAACAGGCAAAGTATTGTTTTGAGTTATGGACATTAAGCTAGCATTTGACCAGAAATGCATAACTGATGACTGACAGCTCTTTTTTATTTGACCTCTTGCTTTTTTAAAATTCGTATTTACAAGGGCAAAGAATAGAGCCATCATAGAATAAAATGTGCCTCTGTTTAAAGGACGAGAACTCAATTCTTCTTGGCTTTCTTTTTGTCCCAGTTGTCATTCAGCAATCATTCTCCTGGATTGTGGAAGAAAAAAAACATAAAGTTGCTTAAGAATTATTTTCTGTTCCCATTCTTTTTTCTTTTTTGATATGTCTGTCTGTCTGTCTTTTGAAGTTCAGGGGCCATGTGTGCCTGCAGGGAGGGGCTCTATGTACATTTGCATGTTTCTCAAAATCACCAAGTTGATTTTATGACACCCATAAGGATACCCATGTAAAGCCCAAATGAATGGTCCTGATAATTAATAATTCCTCATACAGGCTAAGCAAAAAATTAATTTAATTTAATTAATTTGACTTCTATGCCAAAATATTTCCAAAATAAAATATTTATTGTTCATATTTAAGATGGTTGCAGAAGTTGCATGTGATCATCTTTTGCAGCGTTTCTGATAAACAAAGTGAATGGGAAAGAATAGAATAGAATAGAATAGAATTTTATTGGCCAAGTGTGATTGGACACACAAGGAATTTGTCTTGGTGCATATGCTCTCAACGTACATAAAATAAAATATACATTTGTCAAGAATCATGTGGTACAACACTTAATGATTGTCATAGGGGTCAAATAAGCAATGAAGAAGCAATATTAATAAAAATCTTAGGATATACGCAACAAGTTACAGTCATACAGTCAACATGGGAGGAAATGGGTGATAGGAATGATGAGGAAAACTAGTAGAATAGAAGTGCAGATTTAGTAGAAAGTCTGACAGTGTTGAGGGAATTATTTGTTTAGTAGAGTGATGGCGTTCGGGAAAAAACTGTTCTTGTGTCTAGTTGTCTTGGTGTGCAGTGCTCTGTAGCGACGTTTTGAGGGTAGGAGTTGAAACAATTTGTGTCCAGGATGTGAGGGGTCAGTAAATATTTTACCCGCCCTCTTTTTGACTCGTGCAGTATACAGGTCCTCAATGGAAGGCAGATTGGCAGCAATTGTTTTTTCTGCAATTCTGATTATCCTCTGAAGTCTGTGTCGGTCCTGTTGGGTTGCAGCACCAAACCAGACAGTTATAGAGGTGCAGATGACAGACTCAATGATTCCTCTATAGAACTGAATCAGCAGCTCCTTGGGCAGTTTGAGCTTCCTGAGCTGGCGCAGAAAGAACATTCTTTGTTGTGCTTTTTTGATGATGTTTTTGATGTTAGGTGACCATTTTAGGTCTTGAGATATGATAGAACCTAGAAATTTGAAGGTCTCTACAGTTGATACTGTGTTGTCTAGTATTGTGAGAGGTGGAAGGGTGGAAGGGTTTCTCTTAAAGTCTACCACCATTTCTACAGTTTTGAGTGTGTTCAGTTCTAGATTGTTCTGGTCACACCACAAGGATAGTTGTTCAACTTCCCGTCTGTATGCAGATTCATCATTGTCTCGAATGAGTCCAATCACTGTTGTATCATCTGCAAACTTCAGTAGTTTAACAGATGGATCGTATGAGATGCAGTCATTAGTGTATAAAGAGAAGAGAAGTGGTGAAAGTACACAGCCTTGGGGGGCACCTGTGCTAATTGTACATATATCTGATGTGATTTTTCCTAGCTTCACCTGCTGCTTCCTGTCTGTTAGGAAGCTTGTGATCCACTTACAAGTGTGTTCAGGTACCGCTAGCTGATTTAGTTTGGTTAAGAGAATGTCCGGTATGATGATATTGAATGCTGAACTGAAGTCCACAAAGAGGACCCTGGCGTAGGTCATTGGAGATTCAAGAGCCAAATTAATAGCATCATCTGTTGATCTATTTGCTCGGTATGCAAATTGCAGGGGGTCTAACAGTGGATCCGTGATGGCTTTCAAATGCAACATCACTAGCCTTTCAAAGGTTTTCATAACTACAGATATTAGAGCAACTGGTCTGTAGTCATTCAGTTCCTTGATGGAGGGCTTCTTTGGCACTGGGATGATAGTCGAGCGTTTGAAGCAGGAAGGAACATAGCACAACTCTAGTGATTTGTTGAAGATTTGAGTGAAGATGGGGGCCAATTGGTCAGCACAGACTTTTAAGCAAGAAGGAGTTATCTTGTCTGGGCCTGGTGCTTTTCCAGGCTTCTGTCTGAGAAATAGATCTTTCACTTCCTTTTCTGTGATCACTAGGGGTTGTAAACACAATGGGATGGGTTCAATTGTAGAAGATTTAGCTGTTGTTGGTGTGTCTGGGATGGAGGTTGTGCACATAAGTGGTTGAGGTTTCTTTTCAAACCTGCAGTAGAACACATTCAGGTCATCTGCCAATTGCTGATCTCCTTCAGCCTGGAAAGGTGGTTTGCTGTAACAGGTGATGTTTTTGAGAGTTTTCCACATGTTTGCTGGTTCATTTGTTGAGAATTGATTCTTTAGCTTTTCAGAGTAGTTCCTTTTTGCTGCTCTGATCTCCCTTGTTAATATATTTCTGGCCTGATTGTACAGCATTCTATCACCTTTTCTGTAGGCTTCCTCTTTGGAATGACGTAACTGCTTGAGTTTGGCTGTGAACCAAGGTTTATTGTTACTGTATATTTTCAAGTTCCTGGTTGGTACACATAGGTCTTCACAGAAGCTGACATATGATGTTACAATATCTGTGAGTTCATCTAGATCTGCAGAGGTGTCTTTAAAAATATTCCAGTCTGTGCAGTCAAAGCAAGCCTGTAGCTTTAACTTTGCTTCCTCAGTCCAAGTCCTCACTGATTTAATTATTGGTTTTGTGGCTTTAAATCTTTGTTTGTAAGCAGGTACAAGGTGAATCATGCAATGATCAGAATGACCCACAGCTGCTCTTGGTAAAGCTCTATATGCATTTTTTACAGCTGTGTAACAATGGTCTAAGATATTATTGCCTCTGGTGGGACAATTTACATGTTGAAAGTATTTTGGTAGCTCATCAAGTTTCATTTAGCAACTGTGTTACTTACTTAGCAACTCCAGCGATTCCCTTAACAACTGTGGCAAAAAAGCCCATAAAATGGGGCAAAAACTCACTTGACGCTTAGCATCATCAATTTTGGGCTCGAGGACTTTCTGTATACAGTCCTCTAAGGGATTATGTTATCTAGCATGGAATCACAAGAGTCAAAATAGTCAGAAGAAAACATACGATAAGAATTGAAAGTATAAATGTTGATAATTATGTTATTTAAACAAAATCAACAATAGCCGGAGAGATGGATAAATGACGTGCATGAGTTCTAAACTAAATGCATAGCAGTTATCCAATATATTATTTCTAATTATATTTTCCCTATATCTACGTCTTTTAAAAGCTTTCTATCCTAAAGTAACTATTTAGAGGGTGTTTTGCTGCATTTTTTTAAAAGTCAAGAATACTCTACAAAATTAGAAAACGTCCACAATTTAATGGATCTCCTTTACAATCTGCTTAATAGTGTGGGGATGACGTTGGATCAGATTAAACCAGAATTTATTCAAACTTATCTCACTAAAAAGTAACTTTCTTTAAGCCAATGTAATTGAATGACAATTCAACTCACTATGATCATTAACAGATGAAAATCTCAAAAACAGACTGCTTGTGAGCCTATGAACGCCATCGATGTACGATGGACCTTACGTATTTGTTCTGCAAGTTGGGCTGCTGCCTTGTTGATTATCTTCTACAATGGTCCTTCCACCTCCTTGTTTGTCCTTGCAAAGATAGGAAATATAATGATAAAACAGTATTCGAGATATCAATAACTGGGGCCTAATTAGTGTCAAGCCAGCAGATTTTAATTGCATAACTGAAATGCACCTCTAGATGAGTTCTTTCTATTGTAACTTGACTACCCATCTCAATGCTAATTAATAGGAGCGAAGCTGAAGACTAAAATGCAGTTAATTTATTGTAAGTTTTATTAGGCATATAAAAGGATACCAGGAATGACTAGCTGTTCGTTGCTAGAGAAACATTTCATCTATGACTCATGCCAGATTCCTTACAGATTAAGCTTGTTAATTTTACTTACCACAAACATTTTTCTCAGCACTGCGAAGCAAGGTCCATGAGTCTTGTCTAAAATGGGTGTATGAAAAGAACCAGCCCCCACCCCCTCGTCGTTCTCCTCTCCCCTCCCTGGACAACAGTTACATTAACTACTTTGTCCTTTTAATTCATTTAATTACACATGAGGGAATATTGAAAAGGGAAAGAGGGAGAGAGAGAGAGAGAGACCATTTACAGGCTGTGTCTTTAGTTGCTTTTCTGCAATGACACCAAGCCTATGCTTTTGTGGTCTTTTCTCGTTGTTGTTGTCTTATTAGGGTTCTTTTGTTCAGAGAGGCGAACTAAAGCCATTTTCGGCAGCCAGCAAGATGAAACAGTTTCAATAAGGACACAATGTACTTGTTTAAATTACCTTTCAAAATGCTTGAAACCATTAAGGGGGAGGTACTGCAAATAAAAAAAAAGCATGGGGTGTTTTTTTTCTTTATAGTTATAATGTTTTGCCCTAATAACAGCTTTTATTTTATTATAATCCATTAGTTGACAATATTATTCTCTGGAATATTCGGGCAGCAATTTTGTTATTACATCACACTTGGAGCACTTACTCGCAGGGCTGGAAACTACAAATCTTCATCTAATACGCTTTCAATTTTGTTAAAATCTGTATTTAACTGGTTTCACTGAGAAACATCTTGGGGAGAAGATGCTTTTAATTCACTGCTGATTAGCTTAACGTTTGTGCCCGCTCAGGAACCGCAGGACGTCTCTCTTTTTCTCTTGTTCTTTTTTTGGGCCAAGCCATCCTTCCAATGATCTTGTAGAGCTCATTTTATTTATTATTTTCACTTTCTTAGAATGAAAAAGCCTAATCCTGATCTTCCCATGGCTTCAGAACCATTAGCTTTTCTACCGAATGGAATACCGTACTTTAAAACTTGGTTAGTAAAAACAAGCGTCTAAGTCTATTATTCTCTTCTCCCTCAACAGCTTCTTTTTAGTTGTGGCGCCGTGCTTTTAAGATTTTAAGGCTAAAACCAGGGACTTATTATCAATATGTATAACTGTGGAAGCTTTTCCTGTTTGGAGATTTCTTTCGCCTTTAATGCTTTTGTTTACTTTGGCTCGAGAACAGAATACAAATGATTTCAATAAAATATTGAAATAATTTGTTCAATTAGAGAAATATTTTCCCATTTAAAAAGACACCAACCACAGCTTTCAGGTTTTGTGAAGAATAATTGACCTTCCTGATTGGAAATAACCTGTTAACATCATCGTACAATAGCTTTGAAATTTCTCTTCAAAATAAGAAAAAGATTTATTCATATTATCATGACACCATTAAGGGTTTTTTTCAAAAAAATATTCCTTCACATAATGAGTCAATGTATTTTACATAAAGTGGATGGATTGAAGGGGGAAGAATTGTTTTGTGCTTTCTAAGCTAGTCTTCAGGATGTCTTTTGGTGCTGAAACAGGCCAGGTGCATTTAGATTTTAAATTCTACAATCTTCTTCTCTTCAATATCCAGAAAGGCTCCAGCAGTTGTTAGAATATTTCATCCATGGAATGATTGATTTTCCTTATCCTACCACATGGTTATCCCTGAAAAGAATAGAAAGAAATTTGAAACATTGAGGCAAATATTGATGATGATAATGACAAAGTTTTTACAAAGACAAAATATATGGAAAGGCAACTCTTTCTGAAAAAGAAAAACATGGCTCATCCCATTCATGAAGAATATGATAAGAGTGAACCATTCAATATTCAAAAATATTTAAGAAAGTCTCACATCTAACAGTCCTCAATAGATATACTTTATTATGAAAAGACAAGGAAGAGTTGAAGAGGGATTAATAGCCACTTAAACAAGAAATGATTGGAAATAAATACATAGTCAGTTCCTACAATGAAGAAGTATAAGACACGCAGTTTTTAAATTTTCAAAAAATGATCAATGGTTTGGGTTGGATTTGGCAATGTACCCACGTTAAAAAAAGAGTAAAAGAATGTTGAAGGGATATTTCTATCTGGGAAGGGAGGCAATTTAAAAGTAACAAATCTGATTAAATATAAGTATTTATAAAATTATCACATCTATCCATCTAAACTTAGAATCTGAATGAGGGGCAACTGACTGGGAAAGCTGTAGTACAAAATGTAGGGAAATCAGAAATTCAAATTAAAACACAATTTCCATTTCTTTGGCTATTACTGGTATGGGAATGTGTTTATAACTACTAATGGTGCAACTTTTCTCCAGTAGTTATATAGGTGAAAGTTACTATACTTCAAAATAACATTACTGAGACAGAAATGAACACCCCTCAAAATTATTCTCTGAGAAAAGGTCATTTTTGTAGTAAACAGAAAAGCCCAAAAATGAGTAGAATAACTGGGTATTATTGCATTAAAGAATGCATTCTTTTGAGACAGTGAATAGGGCAATGATTCTCTCTCTCTCTCTCTCTCTCTCTCTCTCTCTCTCTCTCTCTCTCTCTCTCTCTCTCTCTGTTAATAGTGGAATCCTGGATTCTTCAATGGGTCTAGTGGAGTCCATTATTCTAAGCGGAGAAGATGTAGAAATAATTTTCAAAATAATAACTCATTCACATTTGTGCCAGTTTTTAATTACGTTTCTGTAATTTGGAAGATCCTGAAAACTTTTGTGGGATTCATCAGGGATCCAAGAATCCTCAGCAACCATAGCAATCCAATGTGGAGATTATATCCTTTTTCCAGCTGGTTCATCAAAACCGGTTGAGAGGAAAAGACTAAAAAGTGGATATGAGCTGTAGTCAATGCCTCTCAGAGAATGAGGACATATGTCTCCTTTTAAAGGGAGCTGGTTTTCCTACTGCTTAAGAGTCCTAGATCTAGGAGCTAACTTACACTATAATTATTTTTCTATTTCTAACCTTCCTTTGGGGGAACGTTATTAAGACAGTGGTGGGACTGTAACTGTCAAGAGCTCTGGAGTATATGGATTAAATGATTCCTTGTCAACTTGACTTCAGAGCTGACCATGGTCACTTTTGATAGGGAAAAAAAACAGGTTCAGACTCCACCTAGAGCTGATGTAATGATTGTTGATTTAAGGGCTGATTGATTCTGGGATTGCATCCTCTATGGCGCTACGTGAGATTCAGCCTTCCCAAAAATATGAGTCTCAGAGTCTTTTTTTTTTAAAAAAAATAATTTTTATTTGAAATATGTACATAAACACAACAAAACAAAGACAAAACTTTACATTACCCACCCCACCCCTGCTGTCTCTCTGACAGCCTCATTTACATCTCTTATACAATGTATACAACCAACGGTTAATTATCCGGTCTTAAGTATGACCAATTTTCTGCTTTCAAATATTCAACGTTCAATTATAAATCTAATCTGTTACTACTAAAATCCTAGTTTGGCCTGATATTTTTCTTTTTTATATTACAAAATTCTATTAAACTTATTCATTCCCGTTTGACGCAGCAATCTTTTTGTTTCCTCTTTCGTTCAACCATATATAGAATTCTCCCCACACCTCATAAAATATTGTGTCCTCTTGGTTCTTGAGCTCCTATGTCAATCTGTCAGCTTCTGCACAATCTAATTTTTTAAAATCAAATTTCTTTCTTTTGGTAGCGTTTCATGTTTCCAATATTGTGCTATATTTATTCTTGTTGCGGTTATCAAGTGTTATATAAGCTAAAATGTTCTTTCTTCGTAGCTTTATCAATGATACAAAGTAAAAATATTTCCGGTATCCTTTCTAGTTTTATTTTTAATATTTAATAGTTTTATTTTTAATATCTATTTTTAATATTTAATAGGTCAGAGGTCTTCAAACTTGGCAACTTTAAGACTTGTCTTAAAGTTGCCAAGTTTGGGGACCCCTGGTAAAGGTAGTCCTCGATGTATGAGCAAAATTGACCCCAAAATTTATATTGTTAGGTAAGACAACATTGTTGTTAGGTAACTCGAGTGAGTTGTGCCCCGTTTTACAACATTTCTTGCTTCAGTTGTTAAGTGAATCACTGCAGTTGATAAATTAGTAACTTGGTTGTTAAATGAAACAGGCTTCCCCACTGACTTTGCTTGTCAGAAAGTCCCAAAAGCGGATCACATGACCATGGGACACAGCAACAGTCATAAGTATGAACCAATGGGCAAGCCTCTGAATTTTGATCATGTGATCATAGGGATGCTGTAAAGGTTGTAACTGTAAAAAAACACAGTCGTAAGTCCCTTTTTTCAGTGCCATTGTAACTTAGCACAGTCACTAAAGGAACTTGTAAATTGAGCACTACCTGTTTACTATAGAAATAGTTTGCCATTAACAATCTTCCTGGTTGGTTTTTAAACTTTGTACTGTAGTCTCTACTATTCCAGAGTGATACTCTGTTCAAAAATTAACCAGGCCTGATCCCATTTTGCTTCTGATCCCAGGGAAGGTTGTCCAGGTGAGAAATCCAGAATTTTAAATCTAAAATTTAATGCAGATGAGACGGGAAAAAGATTTAAAAAAATATAAGATAGACTAATAATGTACTAGCAACACTTCAGCATCTGCACTGAGAAAGTTTGAAGAGCTTGTGTCTATCCTACCATGGGAACCACTTGGAATTGTGCTTTCCTGCTTCTTTTCAAAAGTGGCATTTTCCGACTTGTGCCAACCTGCCTTTTCTCCACTGCACTTTAATTTGATCTCAGCAATGTCTGTGCTCCTAATCTTTGTACATTGCTGCCAGGAACCAGGACACTAGTTAGTGCTTTCCCTGGTCCTTTTCAGAGCATCTGTGGCTGAGGAGCTTATTGACTGTAATCAAATAATACATGGCTTTCTTATGAATTCTTTGATTGTAGTATGTTTTAGGATTAAGGCCACTAGCTTCTAGTTTAAATATCAAAGTATTCTAAGAAACACAATCAGTCAAGTTTGTCATAACTGAAATTTGTAGCAGAATATCTCTAATCTTAATTTTTTTTTCTATGAACATACAAAAATTTGGATTTCTGTAGCCAAACTGGCCAGTTCACAGATTAATCTAGTAAATCCAGGCATGAGTTAGATAATACATGTAAGTATTTCCATACTGCCTTAAACTTGGGAACCTGAAATTATAGCATCTGAAGGATTAATTTGGACAAGATTATGTATAATATTTGTCAGCTCCTGCATAATGGGTGTATTGGAGCTGCCATTCCGTGAGTAGAGACTAAAATATATATTTCAAATTTTCCATGACCTCTGGGGATTTCACCCACTAGGAAGAGAATTGATTTGTCGTAATAACACAGTGATTTTTTCAGTAGTACACTGTTCTGCATATCTGATTTTTTTCAAACAATAATGCTGTTGCTGTAGTTATATTTTTATTCCACATTTATATTTCATCAATTCAATGTAGTGAACATACCTAATATTCCTGGCTCCTATTTTCCCCAGACTAAATGTTAGCCCGCTTATGATTAATTGTGATACACCTTTAATGCTGGGACAATTATGCTAAAATTCCAATAAAAAATAAAATGATAATGTTTAGCAGGTTTTCATCTACATAATCTACAGGACACTGCAGCCTCATCAACTGCTCTTTTATTCGCTATATCTACATGTTGTTCAACATATGAACATATTAGATGGAAAGTTCTTTTTCATGGAAACATGCTGACAAAACATGGTGCTTTGTTCAACAAATGATCCATTTTAATCCACAATCTGATTTCAGATTTCTCTAATTTGCTGGCCTTCAACTATAAATGAATTCCTTCCAATTATATGTATATTAACTTATACTGGTAGTCCTCGACTTACAACAATAGTTTAAATGATTGTTTGAAGTAACAGGAGCAATGAAAAAGTAACCTATGATCTTTTTTCACATTTACAACCATTGCCGCATCCATGTGATCATGTGATCAGAATTCATGCCTTTGGCAACTGGCCCCTTATTTATGATGGTTTCCCAGAGTCTTGTGATCCCCTTTTGTGACCTTCTGAAAAACAAAGCCAATGGGGAAGCCAGGTTCACTTAACAACTGTGTTACTAATTTAATAACTGCAGTGATTCACTTAACAACTGTGGCAAGGAAAGTTGTAAAAATTCACTGAATTTTCTTATTTGGTTTGAATTTTAATTTGAAATTTGAAAGTTTGGTTTGAATTGTTATCATAAGTTGAGGGCTACTATAATTTGATTGCAATACCAATATACCAATGTTTTATCGGTCTAAACCAGTGATGGTGAACCTATGGCATGTGTGCCACAGGTGGCACATGGAGCCATATCTGCCAGCATGCAGGCTGTTGCCCTAGCTCAGTCCAGTGTGCATGTCCAGGCTGACCAGCTGATTTTTGGCTTACGCGGAGGCTCTGGGAGGGTGTTTTTGGCATCTGGGGAGTCTGGGGAGAGGGGCGGCATACAAATCCAATAAATAAATAAATTAAATTTTAAAAAAATGAGCCTACCTTGCCCAACAGAAATTGGGAAACAGGGGAGCAGGGAGGTCATGTGTGCATGCACAGCGGCAGGGCAGCATGGTGGGGTATCATGTGTATATGTGCAAGGGTGGCAGGGGGCATTGAATTATGGGTATGGTCACTCGTGCATATACAGTAATGCGCCCATGCATGCTTTTGGCACCCAAGGAAAAAGGGTTCACCATCAGTGGTCTAAACAAAATTTTTTAAGCCTTTGTTTTGTTCTTAATGCAACAAGTTTTAAAATAAATCATGGCAATTTCTTGTTATGTTTCCTTGTTGTTAATCAAATAATTATAATGTTGAAGAGAAGTTATAGTCGAAAATAGTAAAGGAATTTAAAACATGAATTATTTTCCATAATTTGAGAGAATATTTTATTGTTTTTATTGCTCTAACCGACAACGGATTTTTTCTTTCTTTCAGTGTTTGTGTGTCTGTAAGTGTTTGTGCATTTTCAGGGAACATATAAAACTACACATATGGCATCTAGTCAAAAAGATTTCAATACCTTCACAAAATTTAGCTTTTTAACCAAATTTGTACTTTTACTTTTCTCTGAAAGGCTGTGCTCATGCAAATATAGAGAAACCATAAAGGATGAGAATAAATAGTTCTTTTGATATTCTTTGGCTAAGGTCAGCCTTTTACTGAACCAAAATGAAGTCTATTTGGGGCACTGTTGCCTCCATGTGTTTGACCACTGAAAGCCATGCGTAGCCATTAGAAATAAAAGCAAAATCAATAGGGTTTCATTAAAACAGCAAGCAATCAGGGCTACGGCACTTGCTTAATTACAGTTTCAGTAGCATTTGCTTTAATTGGAAAGAATAAAAGAAGTGAAGTGGAGTGAATGAAGAAATTAGCATATCTATCACTGTTGTCACAATGTACCATGGCCTTAAAATGCTGTTTGCTCTTTAGTATCTCGGGAGCTTTGTGGAACTCCAGGGGTAGGGGTGGGGGAATAGGGAAAGCCAATTAGCAAATAATCAGATTGCACCTTTGTGAAATTCTAATTAAAGTTTCTTATAATGTGAGAATGTGCTTTTAAACCTCTTTATTAGATATAATTTAGAACATATTTGTTCATTATAATGGTGGGACATAATGCATAGAAGACATGAATAGCAAAGCCAGCTCTTTTATCGTTCCGTGTTTGCTATGCATCTCCGATAAGGAATGCCTTTCATATCTGTAAAGTTGGACTAATAACTCAGCACCCTACAAAATTAGAAGAATAATTAGAAGAATGATATTTATTATGGTCTGAGACTAGGAGCCTACAAAGATGTTATCAGATATAAACAATGCCTGACCCATAAAGTAAAAAGGGAAAAAGGAAGGCAAAGAAAATCACAAGCATATTATATATATATAAGTATAAAAGCTATGACACAGCAGTTAGGTGTCTTAATGAAAGACTTATTTTAAAATCATGTATTTGTTCGTTAGCTTAGAGTCATGGAACTAGAGGGATTCTTGCAGACCATGTGGTTGAAAAGCTTGCTTAATGCACAAACTGCAGTATAAAAAATTAACTAAGTGCATAAGTGCACCAGTGTGCCTTCCGTCCCCTGTCCAATTGTCTCTCCTTATCTCATTTATCTTTTCTTCCTTTCAAATTTGTTCACCTATACTTTTATATCTTTTCTTCTATTCGTTTCTTTAGTTATATTACTACATATCTATTATCTTCAATGTGTATAAATAAATAAATAAATAAATAAATAAATAAATAAATAAATAAACAAACTCTTAAAATTAACTACATTGATACCTTGTCTTACAAACTTAATTGGTTCTGGGACGAGGTTCTTAAGGTGAAAAGTTTGTAAGACGAAACAATGTTTCCCATAGGAATCAATGGAAAAGCGATTAATGCGTGCAAGCCCAAAATTCACCCCTTTTGCCAGCCTAAGCGCCCGTTTTTGTGCTGCTGAGATTCCCCTGAGGCTCCCCTCCATGGGAAACCCCACCTCTGGACTTCCGTGTTTTTGCGATGCTGCGATTTCACTGAGGCTCCCCTCGCTGGGAAACCCCACCTCCGGACTTCCATTGTCAGTGAAGTGCCCATTTTTGCGCTGCTGTGATTCCCCTGCTGTGATTTCCCTGCAGCATCACAAAAACACGGAAGTCCAGAGGTGGGATTTCCCATGGAGGGGAGTCTCAGGGGAATCCCAGCAGCACAAAAATGGGTGCTTTGCTGGCAACGGAAGTCCAGAGGCCGGGCATCCCAGCTGCCATGGTGGGTTTGTAAGGTGAAAATAGTTTGTAAGAAGAGGCAAAAAAATCTTAAATCCCGGGTTTGTATCTCAAAAAGTTTGTATGATGAGGCGTTTGTAAGACGAGACATCACTGTATTTATTTTTCACATTTTTCCTATGTAGAGATTTCAAGCTTCTTCTAAATTGAGAACATATTCTAAATGAAAGCTTGTCATGATAGGGTTCTATGTTCCTGCAGAAAAGCAGGTAGTTCATTTATTTTAAAAATAATTATAAGGCAGACCTAGATTTTTTTTTTTTAGTTCATTAATCCCACACACATTTGACTTTGAGTTAACCTTCCTGATGCTGTGTTTCATTTTGCCTCACAGAATACTGTCTTGTTTAGCATTTAGGAATGTCACTTGTTAAATTAATATTACTTAATTTATTAGATTATCAAGGAATATAGGAGAGGTAGTTGACTCCTTGTTCCTGAGACAAAATGTTAAAAAGGACAGAGTCATTGTCAAAAAAAACCCTTGAAGCTTATAAAACTTAGAGTAGCTTTTTCATCAGAATTTTAGCAATGAGATAGACTAAAAGAATCTCCAGCACAAGTATTGCGCTAAATAATTTTTTTTAAAGCCACTAGGTAACAATAAATAAAATTTATTAATTTTCCAAGATGGACAAACTTACATTGGAACTAAGAGGCCAAAAGGAATCTGAATATTATGAAACGTGGAAACAGTGGCACAAATGGATTGAATTAAGGAAAACAAATAAAAAGATCATGGATAACTCTTAAAATTAGTAAAACAAAAGATGTAACTAATAGAAAATATACATATATGTAAAAAGAAACATATAATCATATTAATTATTGCTGAAGAAATAAGATTTGAATAAGAGTACTGTGATGATGACACAAGAGGTATGCCTTAAATGGGGAATGGCTATCCATGAGATGTCTTTTTGGGGATATGCCTGGATGAAAATTGAATAATATCATGATTATTCAATTATCAATTTCTTAACATAATCATTAATTAATTAATTAATTGGCATGCTTTATATGATTACATATTTAATAAATGAATGATTATGTTAAGGAACTGATAATTGTATAATCATAATATAGTCCTCAACATAAAGCATTTCATTTAGTGATCACTCAAAGTTAGAACAGCACTGAAAAAGTGACATGACTATTTTTGAGTTATGACCTTTGCAGCATCTCCATGATCATGTGATCAAAATTCAGATGTTTGTCAACCGGTTCGTATTTATAACGGTTGCTATGTCCCATGGTCATGTGATCACCTTCTAACAAGCCAAGAGAATCCAGATTCACTTGTCAACTGAATTACTAATGGATCAACTGCAGTAATTCACTTAAGAACTGAGGCAAGAAAGGTCATAAGCAAAACTCACTTAACTAATGTTAAAAACAAACATTTTGGGCTCAACTATAGTAATAAGTCAAGAACTACCTGGATATCTACATGAAACCGCTGGGTGAGATCATCCAAGGCATGGGGTGAGGTATCATCAATATGCAGATGATACCCAGCTTTACATCTCCACCCCTTGTCCATTCAGTGAAGCAGTGGAAGTGATGTGCCGGTGTCTGGAGGCTGTTGGGGTCTGGATGGGTGTCAACAGACTCAAACTCAACCCTGATAAGACGGAGTGGCTGTGGGTTTTGCCTCCCAAGGACACTTCCATCTGTCCATCCATTACCCTGGGGGGGGGGGGAATTACTAACCCCCTCATAGAGGGTCCGCAACTTGGGCATCCTCCTCTATCCACAGCTCACATTAGAGAAACATCTTTCAGCTGTGGCGAGGGGGGCATTTGCCCAGGTTCGCCTGGTGCACCAGTTGCGGCCCTATTTGGATCGGGAGTCACTGCTCACAGTCACTCATGCCCTCATCACCTCGAGGCTCGACTACTGTAACACTCTCTACATGGGGCTACCTTTGAAAAGTGTTCGGAAACTTCAGATCGTGCAGAATGCAGCTGCGAGAGCAATCATGGGCTTCCCTAAATATGCCCATGTCACACCAACACTCCGCAGTCTGCATTGGTTGCCGATCAGTTTCTGGTCACAATTCAAAGTGTTGGTTATGACCTATAAAGCCCTTCATGGCACCGGGCCAGGTTATCTCCAGGACTGCCTTCTGCCGCACGAATCCCAGCGACCAATTAGGTCCCACAGAGTTGGCCTTCTCCGGGTCCCGTCAACTAAACAATATCGTTTGGTGGGACCCAGGGGAAGAGCCTTCTCTGTGTTGGCCCCAGCCTTCTGGAACCAACTCCTCCCAGAGATTAGAATAGCCCCCACCCTTCTTTCCTTTCGCAAGCTTCTTAAAACCCACCTCTGTCGTTAGGCATGGGGGAATTAAGATATTCTTTCCCCCTAGGCTTCCACAATTTATGTATGGTACGTTCATATGTATGATTTTAAAATAAGGGTTTTTAGCTTCTTTAGTATTGGATTGTCGCATGTTGTTTTTACTACTGTTGTTAGCTGCCCCGAGTCTACAGAGAGGGGCGGCATACAAATCCAATAAAATGAAATGAAATGAAATTCACTTTTCATTCTTCCATAAACTGACAGCCATCGCACAACTTAAGCTATAACTCATTTCTCCCCCCCCCCACTCCCCAATATGTGTGTGTGATTTTTTGTCGAGTCACCCTGGTATATTGAAGGAGCATCACAGCTTCCTTTTTTATGTTCCTTCAATATACCAGGGTGACTTGACAAAAAAAAATCAAACATAATCCTTCCCTGGTACAAGCTGATAGAGGAGATGAGCCTGTGGCCTAGAGGCTAAGGCCACTGCCTTACAAGGTAGAGTCCCAGATTCAAATCCCAGTAAGGGTGTGGCTACCTGATGAAGGCAAATAAGCCTGAAATAGATCTATAGTAGTCTCCCTTACTTTTCATTATCAGCAAAATATGTTATACATATATACATAGATACAGGGATGGGCTACTGCCCGAATGGTGTGGGGGAATGCAGTGGGGTAGCAAAAATGGAGCTCCACCCCACGGCACCCAATTTGCACTGAAAGATGTTGAAAGAAAATGCAGGGCGTCCTGCATAAGCCACGCCCACAGTGTGGTAGTAAAACTCTTGGTAGCCCTTCACTGCATACATATAAAGTACAGTGATCCCCCGATTATTGCGAGGGTTCCGTTCCAGGACCCCTCGCAATGATCGGTTTTTCGCGAAGTAGCGCTGCGGAAGTAAAAACACCATCTGCGCATGCGCGATCTTTTTTTTTTTTTTAAGGCCGCGCATGCGCAGACGGTGGGGCGATGGCAGTTCGGAGGCTGGCAATGGTTATTTTTCATGCCGGCCACCCCCTCCAGTCCAATTTTAACCTGGTTTTTTTGTGCTCCCAAGTTGCTAGCTCTCAGTGAGGACACTTGCCACTTCTGATTTCCCATTCCAATTTGAACCTGGGTTTTTTTGCCCTCTCAAGCTGCTAGCTCTCAGTGAGAACACTTGTCACTTATGATTTCCCATTCCAATTTGAACCTGTTTTTTTTTTGCCCTCTCAAGCTGCTAGCTCTCAGTGAGAACACTTGTCACTTATGATTTCCCATTCAGATTTGAACCTGGGTTTTTTTGCCCTCTCAAGCTGCTAGCTCTCAGTGAGAACACTTGTCACTTATGATTTCCCATTCCAATTTGAACCTGGTTTTTTTTGCCCTCTCAAGCTGCTAGCTCTCAGTGAGAACACTTGTCACTTATGATTTCCCATTCAGATTTGAACCTGGGTTTTTTTGCCCTCTCAAGCTGCTAGCTCTCAGTGAGAACACTTGTCACTTATGATTTCCCATTCCAATTTGAACCTGATTTTTTTTGCCCTCTCAAGCTGCTAGCTCTCAGTGAGGACACTTGCCACTTATGATTTCCCAGTCCAATTTGAACCAGGTTTTTTGGCCCTCCCAAGTTGCTAGCTCTCAGTGAGGACACTTACCACTTCTGATTTCCCAGTCCAATTTGAACCAGGTTTTTTGGCCCTCCCAAGTTGCTAGCTCTCAGTGAGAACACTTGTCACTTATGATTTCCCATTCAGGTTTGAACCTGGTTTTTTTTGCCCTCTCAAGCTGCTAGCTCTCAGTGAGAACACTTGTCACTTATGATTTCCCATTCCAATTTGAACCTGGTTTTTTTTGCCCTCTCAAGCTGCTAGCTCTCAGTGAGAACACTTGTCACTTATGATTTCCCATTCCAATTTGAACCTGTTTTTTTTTTGCCCTCTCAAGCTGCTAGCTCTCAGTGAGAACACTTGTCACTTATGATTTCCCATTCAGATTTGAACCTGGTTTTTTTTTTGCCCTCTCAAGCTGCTAGCTCTCAGTGAGAACACTTGTCACTTATGATTTCCCATTCCAATTTGAACCAGGGTTTTTTTGCCCTCTCAAGCTGCTAGCTCTCAGTGAGAACACTTGTCACTTATGATTTCCCATTCAGATTTGAACCTGGGTTTTTTTGCCCTCCCAAGTTGCTAGCTCTCAGTGAGGACACTTGCCACTTCTGATTTCCCAGTCCAATTTGAACCAGGTTTTTTGGCCTCATGTCCTCCTTCCATCCCTCCCTCCTTCCATCCCTCCCTCCTTCCATCCCTCCTTCCTTTCGTAAAAAGCACCTAAACAATGACAGAATAAAAACCCCAGCCCTCACCTGTGTTTGAATTTCATTCACTCAGTCATTCATTCATTCTTCTCTATGCCACTCAGTCCCAACACTTTCAACCCACAAATTACCATTTCCCATCCCCTTAATGTACTGTACTGTACTGTACCTCTACCTGTACCTGTACTGTACACATTGAATAACACACTTAGTCATCCTGATAGAAACAATAACAATATTTATTTACATTTTTACATTTTTGGGGGGGGGTTAGCATAACTAGGATAAATCGGGATCTTCTTCTATCACCATGTCTACAATGGATGCTGCAGGTGATGGTGTGGCAGACCTCTTGGTTTTCGTGACAAACATAGTTATGGGCAGTTGTTGGCGCGTTTTCTTTTGCTTGGCTAACATGGCTCTGTATGGTGCAATGGTGTTGTCAAGGGAGGCCTTAAAGTGTATAGAGCGAGTCATGTTGGGATCCCAAAGTTCCGCCATGCGTTGCAGATGTGCAGCAGTTCTGTTCATTTCTGCAAGCCGCTCAAGCGTTAGGCAAACATCTTCTTCTTCCTCAGATTCTTCAGCTCCCTCTACCTCCTCTTCTTCATTCGCTGACCTGGTCAGCTCCTCCAGATCTTTGTCTGTCAGCGGTAGGCCATGCTCATCAAGCAAACCATTGACTTCCTCTGGTGTCATGTCAACGAAGCCTTCTCCACCCAGTGCCTGTGCCAGCTTCACAGAGTTCTGGACTGCAGCATCTTGAATTTCTTCGGGAGCAAATCCCCTGTGATAATTCACCACTTCTGGCCACAATTTCCTCCAGCAGGCATTCATTGTCTGTGACTTCATATCCATTAAGGCACTCTGAATGTTCTTCAGACAAGATGCAATTGTGTACTGACGCCAGTAGGCCTTCAATGTGAAGTTTTCATCAGCATCCATTGCTTCCACGATGCTTCCAAGAGAATTGCGCATGTACAGTGCCTTAAATGCGCGGATAATACCTTGATCCATCGGCTGGATAAGCGATGTGGTGTTTGGTGGCAAGAATTCGACTTGCACCCCATCATGTTCATGTGCCAGGTCATCATGGCCTCCAGCATTGTCCATTAGGAGAAGCACTTTGAAATTGAGTCCTTTGCCAGCCAAATAATCCTTCACCTGTGGGATAAAGCACTGATGAAACCAGTCCCGCGTGAGGGGTTTTGTAATCCATGCTTTAGGATTATGCATCCAGTACACTGGCAATGCATTCTTATTTCTGTTCTTGAGGGCTCTTGGATTTCGTGACTTATAAATTAGCCCTGGCTTCATCAAAAAGCCTGCTGCATTCCCACACATGATCAAAGTCACCCGATCTTTCATGGCCTTAAAGCCAGGGGCTTTGGCTTCATCTTGCATCAAGAAAGTCCGTGAAGGCATCCTCTTCCAGAACAGGCCTGTTTCGTCCATGTTGAACACCTGTTCTGGAAGGTAGCCCCCTTCTGCAATTAGATCTTTAAACGTGCGCCGGACAAAGTTTTCAGCTGCACCTGTATCTGCTGAGGCAGCTTCTCCATGCAATGACACACTCTTCAGGCCATAGCGCCGTTGAAATCTGTCAAACCACCCTTTGCTTGCTGTGAATGTGGCTGGGGCTGAAGAAGCAGAAGATGTTGATGGCTGGGGGTCATCAGAGTCAACAACACCTTCATCTACAGAGAATGACAGGAAAGGGAGAGAGAAGTGACTTGAATGAAAGCATACAGTCCTTCCATCCCTCCCTCCTTCCATCCATCCATCCCTCCCTCCTTCCATCCTTCTCTCCCTCCCTACCTCCTTCCTTCCCTTCTCTCCCTCCCTCCTAACATCCCTCCCTCCCTCCTTCCATCCCTCCCTCCTTCCATCCATCCCTCCCTCCTTCCATCCTTCCCTTCTCTCCCTCCCTCCTTCCTTCCTTCCTTCCTTCCATCCCTCCCTCCTTCCCTCCCTCCCTCCCTCCCTCCTTCCTTAAAAAACACTTAAATACAGTATGTAATGACAGAATAAAAAACCCCAGCCCTTACCTGCGTTTCCCTCATCTGCATCGCCTCCTTCTGTGTCTTCAAGACGGTTGTACAATTGCTGCGCCTTGGTTCGTATAGTGTTCGTATCCAAAGCAATGCTGTTTTTTCGGCAGTCTTGTACCCACACAGACAAAGCAGCTTCCATCTTCATAAGGCGTTTGTTTCTAGGCGTCACTATTCTTTTTGCAGCCTTGTTGAATGATATCAGAGAAGTTTGCCTTATCTTCTTCTCATCTTTCCTAATGTATCGCACAGTCGATTCGTTGATCCCATAATGCCGACCAACCTCTACATTAGAACGTCCCGCTTTCAGCATGTCCAAAAGTACAATCTTCTCCTTGATTGTCAGCATCTTCCGGGTCTTTTTAGCATCGCCGGCTCCACTCCGGGTGCAACGTTTAGGTGCCATCTTCCACGAAGTCTTCACAAAGAGCTCCAAGAAACAGATCCAAGGAACAGATCCAAGACACAGATGCAAGACACGCAAGCTCCAAGAAACGGCTGCAAAAGTTGCAAAAGTTTCCAAGCAAAGCAAAGCTGAGCAAACAACACTGATTGGCCGAGATTTCTGTCCATCAGCAATGACAATGGTGATTGGCTGAAATTTTGCTGTATCACCATTGCCGGGCAAACTTATTGCAATGGCAAAGCTGATTGGCCGAGATTTTGGCCAACCAGCAATGCTACACGTCAGTTTGGTGATGACGCGTGACGTCATCGGGCAGGAAAAACCATGCACGTGTGTGTGTGTGTGTGTGTGTGTGTGTGTGTGTGTGTGTGTGTAAAGGCCAGCTTGGCAAATTTCTAAATGTCAATATCTATCATGATTTTGTAAAGCAAGGTATTCCACCATTATCCTCCCATCCCCTTAACATGTCAGGAAATGTCAGTATCCTCATACCTTCCTATCCAGTTATGCTGGATGGGCAAATCCTTCTCAGAGCATCCAGCCTTGAATGTAGGCAAGACCCAAGTCAGACAGATCTTTCTAACCAGCATCTTGAGCTGAGCTCAGAAGCAAACTGTCATCGTTAATTCAGTAAAGTTTGAGATTCAGCAAAAAGCTATTCTTTTGAGGACCAACTATTGAATTAGCAGTACAGTGGTACCTCGTCTTACGAACCCCTCTTCATATGAACTTTTCGTGATATGAACCCGGTGTTTAAGATTTTTTTTTGCCTCTTCTTCTGAACTATTTTCACCTTACGAACCCGAGCCGACGCCGCTGGGATACCCCGAAGCGCTGGGATTTCCCTGGGAATACCCACCTCTGGACTTCCATTGCCAGCCAAAGCACCTGTTCTTGCATTGCTTGGATTTCCCTGAGGCTCCCCTCACTGGGATTCCCTTCATTTTTTCCAGCACTGCTTTGAATCCCAGCGAAAAACTCCCCCCTTCCAAACTGTATGGGGGAAATAAGCACAGTGGGGTGGACAAAAATGGGAGGCAGGGATTCATGGAGCTTAGGAGAAGGAGAAAGGTGTGGGGGAGATGAGCACAGTGGGGGGACAAAAACGGGAGGCAGGGACTCAGAGAGCTCAAGAGAGGAGAAAGTTGTGGGGAAGATGAGCACAGTGGGGGGGACAAAAACGGGAGGCAGGGACTCATGGAGCTCAAGAGAGGAGAAAGGTGTGGGGGAGATGAGTACAGTGGGGGGACAAAAACGTGAAGCAGGGACTCATGGAGCTCAAGAGAGGAGAAAGGTGTGAGGGAAATGTGCAGAGTGGGGGAGACAAAAACGGGAGGCAAAGACTCATGGAGCTCAAGAGAGGCTCTTTTTGCCTTGCTTCATTGGGACTGCCACCTCTTGCCACCTCTCGCTGTCCGTCCCCCCACTCCACGCCTCAGCTTCGTCTACCCACCGCTTTTTTTCTTTAAGCCTTAATGTTTTGTATTTTCCTAATGGGCTTGCACGCATTATTCACTTTTACATTGATTCCTATGGGAAACATTGTTTCATCTTACTAACTTTTCTTTTTACAAACCTCGTCATGGAACGAATTAAGTTCGTAAGACGAGGTACCACTGTATATCATGTTTCCTTTTGTTTTCATTACCAGATTTTTTTTCTTCCTGAAAATACATGTATTTGTCATCAATGTAATATGAGTATGCCCTCCCATAGACCCAACAAATAGCCTCGACTAAAGCTTGCTCCACATGACAGCCGGGCTCATAATCAAATGTATGAAGTATACTTCAACCACCTAAGCAGTTAAAAACAATTTTTATTGAAAATATGCATTTGTAATGGCAAATGGAAAAGATTTCCTGTAATAGCAGTAACAGACCCATTTTCTAATAAGAACACACAATACAGTTTGATGACTGAAGCATCTGTATATAGTTAGATACAGCATTTCTGTACTGCAAGCTGCCAATTTATTTCAGCACTGAAAAGCTTGATTTATTGTTTGTAGCATTACCATCTGTTGTAGTTATTACAGAAATTATATAAAATCCTGTTAGTAAACACTTTGCCCCATTGTCTGTTGTTTTGATAATCACCCATAATAACATCTAGCATCAATATGGTCTTTAAACCCAATTTGGGAGTTAATGGAATAAGAGGAGGCAGTCAGTATATGCACTGGGGTAATGTCATTAGGAATGTTTGTGAAGAACAAATTAAATCAGTTGTAAATTGCACTCTCAAGTCAGCCAGAAAACCAGTCTTGTTCAGGAGAAGGGATTTATATTTTAACCTCGTGCAGAAAATGCACTTAAGCAGATTAAAATAAAATAGGGACTTCGTCGATGGATGTACATGGTAATTGCTGAAGCTCTAATGGCTTCCTGTTGGCTATGTCATGCAGTGGGCACAGCTATTTTAAAGTTAACCAGTGCTTGAGGTCATACTTTTACAGATTCAGCCATTAAACAGGGCTAGACATGTCACTAAATGGTTGATTATTCAAATGATGGAACTGCTCCAAATTTATCTATGTCCTATTTTGAACACGGGGTTTTTTTTAAAAGGGATAGTTCAAATAAATGCAGATGAAAATATTTCAAGTAGAAGTTAATGGCAGAATTATTTGGCGTTCTTATTTGCACTACCTGGCAGATAAGCATGGTTTTAGACATGGAAAACTACATGCCCTACATATGTATGATTCCTTTTTATAGACTTTTGGCAGAAATGCCTTCTCTGTGTTTATAGTCCAAATGAATTATACCAGAAAAATTGTATGAGGAATTATATAGGGATGCTTGTGATATAACATGAATCTGTCTGTCTATCTATCTATATCTAACTACATACATACATACATACATACATACATACATACATACATACACACACACACACACACACACACACACACACAGAAACACGTGTACACATATTCTAACAGAGGGAAGGAGGGCAGTACAATGTATTCCTTTGCAGCTGCATCTGAAAACAAGAAGTTTTGAATTTTCCTGTAATCCCTTTTGAAACATTTTGTGGTGTTGCCAAATCAGTTTTCATAAAGACCCAAGTGTGCCATCTAGAAGATTTTGCTTTTTATCTGTGCCTGGCAAAACTTCCACAAAGTCTTTTTGACTCTCATATAGGTGTTTTGGGAGGTTTTCTACCTACTAGAAATCCAATGGTGATGTTTTCATTTCTTTCTTACTTTCTGAAGTTATATTAGAATAGAATTTATTGGTCAAGTGTGATTGAGCACTCGGGGTATTTGTCTGTGATGCATAAGCTTTCAGTACATACAAATAGCAAAATGATAAGTCATAGATCATAAATCATAAGATACAAGCATAAATCATAAGATACAAACAAGTGATAAATCATAATATAGCAATAGGACGAGGTAGTAGGAAAGATGAGAAGAAGAATAACAATGCAGTCTACTACATGAGTAAATACAGTGTTGTGGGAGCTAGGTTTTTAGCAGGAAGTTGAAATAATTCAATTTCCTAAAAAGAAGTTTCTTAATATATTATGGAAAAGCTATTAAAGAGATAGCAAGGCCGATAAGTAAGGCCTCTCCCTTACCTAATCGTTGTTATACAAGCCAAGGAGATACCTAAATAGTTCTCTGCAAATGACTTACTAATATCTGTTCCACATATGTAATTGTTTAACATTTTTCATAAAATTAGACAGGAACTACATTGTTTCTTTTATAACAGCCAGAAGGAAATTATTCTAATTATTAGGGTTTGTTCCATAGTCAACCAGATATGAAGACTTGCCTTGGCACTTTTATCAACCTATTGAGTCCTTCCCAAGGATCTGGGATCGGTCGATATTGTTTAATAATATTAAAAGTATCATTGCAGGATGTAAGCTTTCTAAGTAAGACTGCCTTTGGCATCCAAATGTGTAGAATCATTTAAATTCAACAATTTATTGTATCTGACATCCAATAATCTTTTCGTGTTTTCTGTGCTACAGTTTTTTTTAAGTATGCAGTGAAAGGGCTTTTTTCCTTAAGGCATTACTCTTTGCAATACTTCAGAGAAGTATTTCAGAAACCAAAAAGTATTTCATCATCATGGCCTGCATAGAAACAAGTGAATCAACCTGCTTTATGAGCTTTCCCAAACTTCAGAATTTCATTACATCAAATCAACACCCTTAGGTATGTCATCTTAAAAGTTCTCAGAGTGAGTCACAATTTCAACAACAACCTCCAAAAGTAATCAATATTTTAAAATGGAAAGTTTTAAAACTTTAAGCAAATCAATCTATCAATAAACAAACATCACTTAAACTACTATGTAAAACTGAAAACTTGAGGTTTGATGTTAATGTCTTAATCTACTGCATCAAAGGGAGTAAAAGGTCAATGCATTTTATTTCTTTTTCCTTTTTTCTCCCTCATTCTTCCCTTCCCTTTTCCCTTCCCTATTTTCCCTATTATTTCCTTTGCTTTTTTTTGGTCTGCTACATTATGAACTAATGAAAAAAATAAACCAACATCACTTGGCATGACGTTCTCTAACCTAGTAAAATCTATGCAGTCAGGACATTCAGAGAAGACCTTTGCAGATGTCAATAGTGACAAAATACAGTTGAAAAGAAACAGTCTTTGCCATTTCAAGTAATAAAAAGACATAAAGGTCAAAGGTGAGAGCATCAGTTGGTTCCAGGAATGGACTGGGAAGCTTTATACTCTGGCTCTAATGTGCTTATGTCATCAGTCCCACTTAATAAATACATTCCAAAATAAGATGTTCAGTCTTTCTGTTGCACTTAATGTGCTTTTGACCAAATGCTGCCTATAAGAGATAATATTCATTCTGCAGTTTAGCAAAGGAAAAATTGATTTTTCTACAACTTGCTCCTTTGTGATTTGAACCTGAAAGATTCTAGCAATAATGATAGTGCTAGTGAGATACTTGCAAGTTTATAATCTGAAATTAACCCAAGTAACTGATTTCAGTTAGATGATAGAGTGAGAGAGAAAGAGAGAAGGGGAAATGAGGAGAAGGGGAAGAGGATGGGTATGGCATACAAATAAAATAAAAAATCATTAAGGCAGGCGTAGTAAAAACATTGACAAAATTATTTCAAAAAGGCGAAGTAGTAGTACCACTGGGTATCATGAACAGCAGAAACAGTTTAGCAGTTCACCATTCCCTTGAGATTCCCTGACCTGATGACCCAGCCAACTTTGAGGGATTTCCTGAAGGATGGCAAGAAGGATCAATTTAAAATGAAATCCTGATGATTATTCTTTTATCTTTTCTGTCTTAGAGTAGATCCCATATGTTCTGGAGACTCTTTTGAGTCTGATTTGAAAAAGAAAGTGGTTGAATTTATATCTCCAATGGGAAATTGCTAGAGGAAGAAAGGAAAACTAAACACAGAGAGGAGAATAGCAAAAATGATATTAGTCATGGATCAAAATGAGTGCATTTTTACTGACAGAAGAGGTGGGCCATGGATACATGTCTTTTTGGAGCTGCAACAACCATCTATGTATTAGCAGGATAGTGGTGGTCTTTTCCAATGGAATCAAAGTCAGGAAAAAAGGACTAAATTGGTTCTAAGATCAGGTATTGTTGGAATAAAGTAGATTATGGGGAAACCAAGTGAGCTCAGTGGTAGCCTGTTGATCAAGCCCAGATTCCCACAGTAATGAACCGAGGCGATATGATGGTAGGGTCTATCCAAGCCATTACAGAAGAAGAACAATGCATTCTTCTTTCATTGGCTTTGAACTGCTGCTCATAGTGTCTTAGAAGACACTAAGGAGTGGCATCATCATTGGTTCCATTCAATAGAATTGAAAGAAGAATGTTCAAAACAATGACCTCTGCAGGCATTGATTATTTTATTATTACTTTTTTACTGTATTTAATTTTTTTACTTTAAAAAACCTCTGAGAGGGGGCATTGGTTCTTTTGGAGCGAGGTATGATCATCTTAAAATTTTCTAATCCACATGGTCTGGATGACATGAAGGTTTGGGTGGGAATAAGTAAATTGAAAATTCATCCCAGGTTTCCCATTCATTTATCATTTCAATGGCAGTTTTGAATAGATGTTCTTCCACTGGTAGCATTGATCTTCAACTTGGTAATAGAAACTGAACCTGTAGCAATCAAATGAGTAAATCAAATAAAATAAAATCCTACTAAATCTGCAGTTCCTGTATATATGTGTATAGGTTATGGGGAGACCAAACCACAATAAGAGTATTCATTGAGCAGCTGAGGTCGGTGCAAGACTTGCAACCCCTCTAGATCAGATGGTCTTCACTGCAATGGTTCATACATTATCAGAATTTGGTATTAATTTAATCATATGTCACATTCACATGATATTTCAGTAAAAACACAAGAGATTCAAACTCTGAAATATAAAATAGTATAAATGCATGTCTAGATTACAGATATAATTGTTTGCTTCATTTGTCACAACCAGGAAATCAACAAAGTCTCCATTGTAGGCTCTATTTTGGAACTCAACATTGTATAGTTTGTTCTTTAGCCCCACAATTAAGATATGGTATTTTGCTCCACTTATAGAAGGCTACATCCACCATGGCTACTATGAATTCTGTTCAGTGATATCCATATTGCACTTGTCTGGTAAAACCCAGGTTGTTCATTCAAAATGCAAGACAAGCTTTGACATTGTGGGGGGAATTTAGATCGAATGTTATGTCCACATATTTGGTACATTAAAATGGTCTTCTATAATTATTTAAACAGTAGAAATAGTTGGATATTTAGATCTCAACTTGTTCCACTCCAGGCAGGCCACATTACATTACAGTATTACAATACTCAATATTGGCAACTGGTTACCACTTGGTTATTGTAATGGATGGGATTGTCTTTGAAAACAACTCAGGAGCTACACCTGGTACAAATTGCAGCAGATGAGAGCTATTAAGTTGAAATGATACTGATTTTCTAATGATTATCTGGTTACTAGTTGACTTCTGAGATCAAAAGTTTAGGTTTTGATCTACAAAGCCCAGTATGGCTTGGCTCCAGGATATCTTAGGAACTGTCTTCTTAGCTGAAATTTAATAAATGTGAAGCAAATGCATAAATATGTTTAATTCATGTAATTTTAATTTAATTCAAAAATCACCTGGTCCTATCCATTTCTTTGTGCTCACATTCTTGTGTTTTTTGGAATGCAACCATTAGTTTGTTATCAAACCAAAAACCCAACTGGTTATAGTGATAATTTTCAGGGATGTTTTATTCAGTTAAATCACAAACTACATGTAAAACATCAAGACTTACAATATTAACCTTTAAAACTAAACAAAGGTTGAATAAATGGAAAAATCTGAGAAATTAAAGTCACCATTATTTATATGATATATCCCCATCTATTGTGATTCTTTCATTCTGGGGTGGGGAGGAGAGAAAACTGGTTTTGCCAGTTAGCTTGGGGCTCCAGTGGGGGAGCATCACAGTGGAGGTAATTGATTGATTAACAACAGATGCCATCTTCCCCACCATCTTGCTTCTACCCTCTTCTTCTTTAATTGGGCCATTGTGTTTGCATTTTGTATTAAATTATTTATCTTTTTTTAGCTAATATAGTTATTCTCTTTTATGGTTGTAAGCCACCCAGAGTTACCTTGAGATAAGATGGGTGGCCTATAAATTTTATGAATAAATAATAAATAAAAACCCATCCAATAAAAAAATTGTATGTAATCTGTAAAATAATGCCTATCCCTACCTTAGAAAATTCTCATATGATATGACGTAACTCCTCTCAATTCCAATTATAAGCTTCCAGGTTTGTATTTCTTGGTGCAAAAAAAATAGTTTTGCCCAACTTGCACAGTCCATTTTTCAATAACATGCCCTGCCATTGCAGTTGTGTAATTTCCTTGTTGAAAAAGCTGAGAGCCAAATTCCCGCTATGATGTGAATTATCAACTGATAGAAATATTTTCTTCTTACCTTTCACCCTTTTCTGAAATTGTGCTTTTGAGTTCTGCACTCTGTACCCTCTGGTCAAACCTATCACAGCTATTATAGTCTGTAAAATTCATTGCTCTATAATGATATAGGTGAAACTAACCACAAATGCAAAAGAGTATTGTTCAGTAGTGCTAGTGAAGATTTTACTCATAAGAATCATTTAAGTTAATAGCACTCCAAGGTTTCACTTGCCCATTGCCCTGCAGGTAAAATGAGCTGGTGGCACTAGTTTTAATGAGTCTTCCCTATTCTCAGTGCTGAGCATTCAACTAAAGCTGTAGAATTTCTTATTCTGATTTTTGAATAAGGTGGATTAACTTTCTGATCTCTATCAGATACCCCAAAACACCAAATGAAAAGAGTAACACTCAAATATGATTTACTTGCCATTAATTTCAGGCAATGATATTTTTTGTAATGTTTGGATGATATCTTTTATAATGCTAACTTTCCAGAAGTGCATGCCTATTTTGTTTAAATGAATCTAATCAGTATTTGATAAACAGGTCCCAAAGGTGCTTTTTCAGAAGGCAACTGGACTTTTTTTTTTAAGACATTTTGCTTCTCAACCAAAAAGCTTCTTCAGTTCTGACAGGATAGTGAGGAATGGAAGGATTTATATTCTTTGTAGACGGCTGGTCATTTGCATCCTTGCATTCAAGAGTGTCCTTGGAGCACTTGGAGCATTACTCAGATACAGTAATCAGGAGAACTACTCAGGTGACCTTGAGGACAGAGATAAACTTCCAAGTGCTTCAAATGAAAACGTTTTCAAAAGAAAAATCAAGAAAGACAGTTGCCTCCTGAAAAAAACACCTTTGGGACCACCATTATCTGGATGACTGAGAGTCTTTACAGACTATTTGTTAAATACTTTTTCATATCTATTTGGAAGTATGGTAGATCCGATGAGTTGCAATCAGCACCAAAAAGAACTCTTGATTCAGAAGGATAAAACATAGAAGGATGAAGTTTTCTAATACAGTGGTACCGCTTCTACTTAAGAACTTTTCTAGATAAGAACCGGGTGTTCAAGATATTTTTTGCCTCTACTTAAGAACCATTTTCTACTTAAGAACCTGAGCCCGTAAAAAATTCCCAGGAAATTTGAGAGCGGCACGAAAGCCTGGTCAGTTTCCTGCCATTCCCCCTTTAATCCTGGCCATCTCAGGCTTTTCTGGGCTGGCAGAGGAGCCTTTCGGTGGCGCTTAAGGAGGCTTTGGCAGTCCAGAGCAAACAAAGCATTTTCCTTTCTCTGGGTACTTGGAGAGTGAATAAACCTCTGCCAGTGCCAGAGAAAAGAAACCCTCCGTTCACTCTGGACAACCAAGGAGTCACCACAGTGAAGGAAAGGCACCAGCTACAAAACGAGCGAGTGAGAGAAGAGGGGAGCCCTTCAGCATGGGAAGGAAGAGGCAGCAGGTAGCAGCAGCAGCAGCAGCCAGTGTATGGGAGGCAGTGTATGGGAGGCAACCTTGCCCCAGGTTTAGTGGGGGCGCATACTGCTCCTCGCTGCTCAGAGTCCCTCTCTTTTTTTTAAGCCTTAAGTTTTGGATTTTTCTTCCTTTGGCAGCGACTCTTCTCCTCCTCCTCTTCTTCCTCTCCTCCTCACACCCAAATTCCGAGTTTCTATTTCTACTTAAGAACCTGGTCATGGAACGAATTAAGTTCTTAAGTAGAGGTACCACTGTACTTGAATAAAAATGTTTTATCTGAAAAGAGGAAGAAGCAGACTACAGTATTAACATTAGGCTTACATTTAAATTAATTGTACATATTTATGTCTTCTACTGCTATTTATATTTCTTGATCTTCTTTATTGTGTGCAACACAAGCATATAGGAAAGTTATACCTCCATTAGGAATAATACTGAAAAATGTAATCTCTCAATGAGAGGTTAATTTTATTTATTTATTTTTATTTATTTATTTATTTTGTCCAATACACAATGAGGGTTTTAGTGGGTATATATATATACACACATAGTAAAATACATTATGAAGGTTATAGAGGAGATACTCATAATAAAATATATCTAAGAAATAATAGAAAAGAAGATATAGTAATAGAACATATCAATGAAAGAATAGAAGAAGAGATATAGGAATGGAAGAAAGATATAGGAGATATAGGAGAGCAATAGGACAGGGGATGGAAAGCACTCTAGTGCACTTGTACTGGCCCTTTACTGACCTCTTAGGAATCTGGATAGGTCAACCGTGGATAATCTAAGGCTAAAGTGTTGGGGGTTTGGGGATGACACTATGGAGTCCGGTAATGAGTTCCACGCTTTGACAACTCGGTTACTGAAGTCATATTTTTTACAGTCAAGTTTGGAGCTGTTAATATTAAGTTTAAATCTGTTGTGTGCTCTTGTGTTGTTGTGGTGAAGCTGAAGTAGTTGCTGACAGTTTAAAGTAACACTGAGTTTTGCAAATCTTTGCTATAAGTCAGGCATGTAAAAAAAATAATATATTTTTCCCTGCCAATTGTGAAAGCTAGAATTTGGAGACATCCAATTATAAATGCAAAGGATCTAGTTCATCTGATCTGAGCAAATCCAAAACCAAAAGAAGAGAAGGAATATAGCCAATGAAGGCCTGAGAACTGAATATCTTTGAAGATGTGGGGACTTTCAGAAAACATAAGGGACAGAAAACGTGAAGTTATTTTTATCATCTATTTTCCTGGTAAGTGCCAGACCTCTCACTGGACTTTACCTTTTAAGCTCCTTTCCAATTAGACCTGATCTCTGCCGTCCAAAGTCTTCCAGCCAAAGCTGCAAAGACATTGGATGCCAACAGACTGACCATTCTGTTTTTGTATCTGCATCTTCTGTATATTGTTACCTATCCATAGGTGTTATACTTCTGCTCCTTGTAGTTCTTATATCTACTATATAATCTCTACCATTATTAATAAGTGAAGTTAAGGTAAAGATATTTAAATGTATTCTTTGTTTGGATCTTGCCATATAATTTTTAGGAAACGTGTTTACTACTAAAGATAAAGTACCAGACATGATGACTGAATGTGTTGGGAAGGTGTAAATTATGGCCCATAAAGAAATTGCTGAGACAATAGAATAAATTATGGAGCCTACGACTTAAAAAATTAAGGTGTTAATAGGGATTAATATTGTAATATGTTCTGGAGTTGGTAGTCTCTGTCTTCAATGTGTCACTGCATTTCTGATGAGATATAAATTGTGGTTTGTCCATTCTTGGTTCTGCAGGGTGAAAATCCCTAGACATGAATTGTCTAAAAGCCTTTCTTTCCAGGGGCAAATTTATTTTTTATGCAGACGCTGGTGATAGTAGGACCACAGTGTAAAATGGGTCAATTGAAGAAAGTGTCAATAAAGGCCTTATGCCCCTATGAACAAATTGGCACTCTATAGGGAATCCTCTCAGCCTTAACTGTAGACAGAGTGGAAAATGGTTGGATAGGTGTCCAAAATTCAATATAGTGTTCACATATATACATACATACACACATTTACAACAGATTCCTTAGCTTAGGTTCACAGGATATGGGAGCATATAACATTTACCCCATCTAGTAAAGTCAGAATCCTTATCTGTAAATGCAACATTAAAATATCTTAATACATCTAAATTAATTTTAGAAAGCAAATAAAATAGACACGATTATTCAGTTTTCCCTGATGTGAGAGTACAGTAAAGCTCAAGATATTAGTTTCTCTTTGGATTATAATTTTTGAGATAGTTGTTACAAATGACCATGGCTCCATACATCTATACCTGTGTGTTAAAATTCTTGACACTTTTCTGGATGAAATATATGGCCTCAGAGGGCATATATAGCTTAAAGGAGAGGCTACTGCTGCTGTTAAAAAATGAAAAAGCAAAATACTAATATCTAAAGATTGAGATAAGGTGCTATATTAAATCCTAAAAACATCCTGAAAATTAAATTACACACTGCTGAGTGGTGGGGCAAACTACCTACCAGCAACAAAATCAATAATGGATTTGGCTTCAGACCAAACATACAACAAGCAGTTCCTTGAGCTCACCTTTGCTATAAATTCTTATTCACGGAGGGGCAATAATTATATTCTTCACAAGTGGTGACATCAGGGAGCTACACTTGATATATATTTGTGCATCTGCATCTCCAATTAATTTAAAATTTTCAGCCCAGAAAACAGATGCAAGTATATGCAGACACAACAGAGCAATCACTAATACTGTCACATACACAGAGAGAGATTAAAACTTTTATAAAGGTTCTGAATAAACGATGCTGACATTTCGGCATTTTATCACACGAAACTGTGTTTTGAACAGGTCTTATAAGTTGTATTATATTTTGTAATTTATCTTTCCTAACTTGCACATTTCTATATGGTCTGAAATAGCATCTATAAATACATAAAAACCTAAAAGCCATATATACCCACAATCTTTCCTAATTCCAGGCCTGCTGGAAAAGCCAGGTCTTAACAGCTTTCTGGAAGACTGGTAGGGTGGAAACAGTATGGATCTCTGGGGCCAGTTAATTCCAAAGAGCCGGGGCCACCAGAAAGAAGGCTCTTCTCTGCGTTCCCGCCAGCCAACATTGTTTGACAGATGGGACCTGAAGAAGGCCAACCCTGTGGGCCCTTACTGGTTGCAACGAGGTATGAGGTGGTCCCGTAAATAGTCAAAATAATGCTATTGGGTCAGCTGCAACCTATGGGATCCACTTCTTGCTCTGTTTCTTCTATCTTCTACCTTTTTATACCATGATTCTTCAAGACTTCAGTGGAAGTAAAAGATTTGTCCTATATACAGTACACTGAATATATACTGCTTATATAAATGTTTACGTGCTGTTTTATTAATGTTGAGACCTACTTGCAACAAATTCAATTTCAGTTCTATTAACTTGGACTGCTGGACTAACCCAACTCAACACCGCTCTAATGATTTTAGACTTGTTCTTTCCTTATTTGTAATTTACACAAATAGAGGAACTTTCAGATTTATTATCTAAAGTGCAGTTAGGGCTGTAAAAATGAGTGTTAAAAAAGCATATATAAGATTTTAGTAGAGCTACAAGAAATATCTGACTCATATCATTTGATATAGGAGACAGGGAAAGAAGTTCGACATACAGTGTTCCCAGAATACTTTGTTTGGTATTAATGTGCCAAGCAATAGTTTTCAAAGAACGCACACTAGCAAATATCTCTTACTGCAATCCTTGGAAGAGTCAAAAGTGAAAACCTTTTCAATTTTTACAACCATGCCTCTGTGGTGGATGGAGTCATTTGGCAGACTTCTGAGGCAATTTGTCTAGGATCGAGCTATTTCCCCCAGCATCTTGAAAAATCAACATTTCTTTATGTTTCTAAGGCTCACCAACAAAATGAACAAAAGGCAACCCTAAAGAAAAACCTGTCGCTAACTGTTAAGCAAAATCCAATTCAGACTTGGAGGAGGAGGCAAAAGAAGAAGAAGAAGAACATGATGTGCAATTTCCTTTAGATAGCCTTAGAGATAGAGATAGCTTCTTACATTCGCGAGAGTGTGCATTTCTGGTTTTTCTATATGTTAACAATGGTTAAAATGTTAAATGTAAAATGTTTGTTAACATTTAACCTTTATGTTTTATGTCAAAAATATAGTAACAATTCCTTTGGTTCCCCAGCATCCCCCCCCCTTTTTTTTCCAAATGTTTATAAGTTTATCCATAAACCACTTTGTCCTAGTTTTTACATTTCATTAAATAAATGTTCTATTCTTAAAAAGTAATAATTGAGGAGCAAAAGAATGTGGTGCTAAAGTAATCAGGGTAAACAACAATGGTATAAATAGCAAATGTTTGAAGACATCAGTGTGTATCACACTAGATAGGTATAGATAAACTGGGATATATAAGAAATCTTATACACAATTCCTACCTACTTATATCATTGGCTACAATCCATAGGGTTGATGGGGATCAAAGACCGTAACTTAAAGAGATCAGACTAAGCTTCATCATGTCATGTCAAATGTGATCCCATTTATTGATACAAAAAGAGCCACTGTGGTTTAAAACAATTAAATCTTGGAAAAAGGAAAAGGGGGTTTCTCTTGTTCAGTTGAGGTGTCTCTGCAACAATTAGTCCAGAATGCAGCTGCATGAGCTATCATGGATGCTCCTCAATACACCAATGCTCCGCACACTGCACTGGCTACCAATTGGTCTCTGGTCACAATTCACGGTGTTGGTTATTACCTATAAAGTCCTCCATGGCTTAGACCATTTAAGAGACCATCTCCTGCCATATACCTCCCAGAGACCAATCAGATCACAAGGACTTGGCCTCCTCCAGGTCCTGTCAAATAAATAATGCAAGTTGACGGGCCCACAAGGGAGACCCTTCTCTGTGGTTTCCCCAATGTTATGGAACCAATTACTCCCCAATGTCCATACTGCTCCCACCATGTTATTCTTTTGAAAGGCTGTGAATACCTGGCTTTGCCGGCAGGCCTGGGAGTCGTGAATGTAACATCACATCCGATTTGCAACTGTTTCTGTATTATATGTGAGGTTAGGGTTCATTATGAGTTTTTCTGTTCTTATTACTAATTATTTGACTAGTTTATTGTATTTACTATTTATTGTTGTAAGCCACCCTGAGTCCCATTGGGATTGGGTGACATAGAAGTCAATTAAATTAAATTAAATTAAATTCTTCTTCATCAGCTCTTGACATTTTTTTAGAATTTAATCCCAAACTTTTGTTGAGCAATCCTTCCAGCACTTAAGCGGGAAGTGTTGCCCAAACTATTATATACTGTAGTAAATGTCCTACATAAACATTAAAACTGTAATTTACAAGAAATATTATTGTAAATTTCAAGTTAAGGCTCTAGTAAAAAAAATGAGCATATTTTGAACTATATTGGATCAGGAAGACAAAAACAATTTAAAAGAACCAATTTTGCAAAAATAATTTAAAAGGACCTATTTTTGCTAACAACGGTAAGAGCAAAAACTTAACTTTTGTAAAAAAAAATCTTTTTGTGTGGCATTAATACTCAGCTCCTTCTATATGTTATCTATATTTTTCTTGTTGACATTCAACCAATTCAGAGCTAAAAATCTATCCTACATTTTTTTCTCTCCAGGTCATAAATCATAAAAAGGTTATATTTTATGAAAGCTGAAGCTGAGAAGTAAACAGCATATTTGTATCAAAAGAGTTTCATCTATTAAACAGCAATGACAGGACCCTCTGGGCCAAAATCTAGTTTTCTTACTTAAAAAGCTTAGTTCTTTTGTAGACTCCTGCAGGGACCTATAACAGTTGGAATTGGGTTTTTTTATGCCTCTGAGGCCTCCAAATGAATGTTACAGTTTTCCATTATTTTCTTTTTCTTCTGAGAAAACTAGGCTACCAACTTATTGCCTAAAACCTACACCCTGAGATTGTTCTGTTGTAAAATCTGTCTTCTACCTTAAGTTCAACATTTCTCAGCATCTTCCAAATTTCTTTGGCTTCACCATGCATTTAAACATCGGCCAAAGAGTCAGAATATAGGATCAATGATTAGATGACCTACCATTTAATTGTAACTAGGGTTTTTTGTGGATACTTTTATTAGATAATCTAATATATTTAAAAATAGGAAGATAGCGATTGTATGGATAAAAAGACTATCTTGAGAAGATATTTTTGTATCATAAATTGTGGTTCCATGTTCTTGGATTATAATAATATAAGTCTCAATCAATTCAGACATTGGGTAAGAATCAAATCACTAGGTGTCACTAGGTTGCCTATTTACACATATCTTGTAAAATAGATGTGTTCCCATATGCACTTTCCATCATTCCAAATAATATTTTACCTCAACTGATGTTGTACGGCCTAGGCAACAAGACGTCTTCTGGCATTTTGGACTACCTGATATAAACCACTGGTTTTATCCATTGAAAAATTCACGATGATAATAAACCTTATTAAAGGAATAGAAATTGCATTAGAACAATTTCTATTCATGATCATGTCAGATACACAGAAAAAGTTAATAAACATTTGTGCAAAAATAATGCAACAATAAACAAGAAATGAAATTTAGCTGCATTCAAAATTGATATAAAACCTATAATAAAAACAAAACACTTTGTTTGCGGTCACTTATATGGTTTATCCTAAAAGCTCAATCTTCCCCCCCTCCCCCTCCCACATATACACACAATTCAGAAAATTCTGCCAAGAAAAGGCAAGAAAAAAATAGGAAATATAAAAGGAGAAAGTCAGTCAAAAAACAAGACAGTTCTAATTCACCAATTTTAGCTGTCTGCAATAAATGTAATTTGCATAAGTCGTTCAGGATTCTGGAAAATGATAAAATATATTTCAGGAGCAGAAAACTAAATTTAGTCTACATTATTAATATTAACCAAAAATAACTGATGAAAGTGAATCTGAGCAAGACTCATAATTACAACATAGAATTATGTATTACTGTAAGCCAGGACAGAAATGAGCATTTTAATGTAAGAAACCTGTTATCTGAATCTCAAATAAAATTATTCACATTTGAATTCTAGGATGTTTCTTCTGTGGACATGTATTACAATCACATGGCTACATAGATATCGTTTCTTCCCTGACCTTTTTTCTGTGATGGAGATTTAAATCAGGAATGGAAATCTTTGGGGTGGAGCTTCACAAACTCACATAAACCAGCCTAGTTGTGGTTTGCAGGAGAGGCGGAGTAATGACACGGACACAAGAGCTGGATTTAACTGGGTCATTTTTATTAAATTAAATTAAATTTAAATAAATTAGCATAAATTAGCATAAATTTGCATAATGAACTATGACCCAAACAATGGACCTGCAGGGTCAAACAATTGCTTCCGGGGTGGAAAAGTTACGTCACATAAACTTCCTGGGCAACTTATGGGCGTAGCTTGATGCTAGTCCAGGTGAGGGACCGTCCCTCACCTGAGACCCTGCCATGCTTTGCATGAGGGGGGTCACGCCGGCTAACCCCTAACAGGGGACTTAAAGGTGCGTGACCCAAAGACAGGTTCCCCCCAACTGCTCAGGTCGCTTCCACCACAAGCTTGGATAGAACCTGTCAATCATCCCCAAAGATGCCCAAGGGAGAACACCAGTTGCTAGACCACCACCCAGTTTTCCGCCCCTAACCTGCCTACCCAAATGACCAAAGGTAAGCCAATCAACCTAATAATCGCAAGCACCCCCTAACCGCACATCCATCATCCCAGTGTGGAATGGGCGAAAAAACGACCCTGCAAACAGGCAGAACTGCAAAAAATTCCCATTCGGCCCCCCTAGGGGCGACCCACTTTAGCACACTGTAAAATAGGGAGGGCGGGCGGGTGTCTGCTTGGGGCGATGGTCCGGGCAAACAGGCTGAGCCCCGGGCCTGCTCGCCCTTAAATAGGGCGAGCTGGCCCCGCCCGGACCAATCAGCAGCCGGGCCTGTACAGACCCAAATCTCGGGCGAAGTCTCGCCTCGCGAGACTTCGCCCGAGAACCAAGATGGCGGCCGCCATGGGATCCGATGTCTTCCCGGCCCCTCCCGCAAACGCCGCCGGCGGGTAAGTCCGCCGGCGCTATTTCTTCCTGAATTTTGGAGAATGAAATTGCAGGTTTTGCAATGAAAATGCTGGTGATATACTATTATTAATATTTGTTTTAGGGCTTGAACTTCAATTGTCATGTTTTCTGACTCTTATGAAGCCTGCCACCAATTTTCAACAATAATGGTCAGAAATGACCCCAGAGGCTATTTAAAAAATGAGGTCAGAGACCACAATCCTTTCTAAGAAAGTATTAGGGAGGATGCATGAATGCAATTGATCGATGTCTGCAGTGACATATGATAAAATAAGCATATAGTGTAACAAATAGTGCAAAATGTCTTGCAGCTTTATTTCTAAGTGACATGAGAATAACCGAAATATTCAACCAATTGTCCTGGCTCTTCCCAAAATGATATATGATTTTCAAACTGTAAAAGACATTGAATAAGAAAACCAGTCTGTGGAATCTTTTGAAACCATGAATGATTTTAACCCAAATCCTGAAAGATTTGATCAAGGATATGGATTGCTCTTCTATCTAAAATGATACAGACAAATATTCCAGATAAATGCTAAATGTTAAATGTGGTACAAAAATTGAAAATAAAACAAAAAGAGTAGATTTTAAGCTGCCTTAAATTGTGCACACAAACACAAAATAACAATGTCCATTTTAGTCCTGGGAGTTCACAAACAAACTGGAAATGATTGGAAGAAAATACAATTGTCCAACTATTTTTTTAGCATAAAATTTTGAAAGAAATAAAATGATGGAAATCATGGACATAACTCAACCATTTTGACTGAGAAAGCCCATACAATGTAGATTCCTTCCTACAGTCATTTAAAAACCGCCTTCTTCAAAGAAATTCCAAAATTCTAAACTAGAAAGATAACTTAAATGATCTCATAACTATCTGGCAATTCATGAAGGGTCATTTTTTAAAAAACAAAACAGCTAGATAGCCTTAGATGTTCATATGTGATACTTAAATTTTGGGGAGACTGAGAACCACACATGTGGGACAGCAGGACACTTAGAAATGGTTGGGGTTTGGAAATTATTGAAGGTTTTGTTTATTTCTTAAATGTTGTTGTTGTTGTTTTTATTATTATTATTATTATTATTATTATTATTATTATTATTTTATTATTATTATTATTTTATTATTATTATTATTATTATTATTATTATTATTATTATTATTATTATTATTATTATTATTTATTAGATTTGTATGCCGCCCCTCTCTGAAGACTCGGGGCGGTGATATGTGATATGTAGGCTCATCGTACAGATGAAAACTGAAGGTTTCTACTAATCTTCAGATAAAGACCTTAGAAAAGGGGCTAGCCCACTGCCAGATTTGTGAGATAGCTCAGATAAGAAACACAAATAGGCATATTCTTTGTTGCCATATTACATTAACAGAATCCCATTCCTCAGATTTTCTCTACCAAAACTAGGGAGGTTCCTCCAAGTTGCCTTGGCCACCCTTCCACCCTCATGCTCAAATTTTATTTATCAGACTATTATATATACTGTGGCTCTTCTTCCTGTGTCCCAAAGTCATTCCCACATTCTGTTCCTTAGTAATACAGCATTTTGCTTTGGATGAAAAATTCTAAACAAGCATCTCAAACAGAATAAAATATTTCCATGAAAAATTAAGAAGAGTTTGAAAATGATCTCAGTTGCTTATTCATGGAACCTGGTATACAATCTTCTTCATTAGACGTTTTTAAGAACCCTTCACCTGTTACTAATGGATTTCTATGGTTGTATTATTAGATGCTCATACCAGAGGTAGTGTGTATAGTAAATATATAAATATATTATACACACACATACACAAATTATGTACTAATGTGTGTGTGTGTGTGTGTGTGTGTGTGTATCTTAATACATCATCAACCTTGCTAGTATCCTGGGAAACCAAGCATATTTGCAGAATAATTAAAGGTAAATTAAGGATCCTGTCCTTTGAATAATCTCAGCTCTAAAGTCCTTTGAATTTTCCAGGCCATCTTACATGCTGCTGTTTAAAAGCAAGAAAATAATTCAGCCCATGTCCAACCTTTTAAAATCTCTCACTACTATTAAAATTAGTTCACCTTAAGCTATTAAAAGATGATAGATCTGGCCCTTTCTGAATGGGGTAATTTATGACGTAGAATATCTGTATATCAAACTATTATTACCTCCAAAGAAGCGTTAGCAAATTCGCCACCTCTAAAACTAGCAGAACAATCACCAACAATTAACGAAATGATACATCTCAGTCGCAGTAATTTTTACCTACCTCGAATATATATTTGCTCTTTTGATGTCCTGTGTGAATAGGACTGTTTTATGTGAGTGATGACGGGCTAAACAATAGTTCAGAGTTGTAATATAGAACTCAATTTGCTGGAACTATCATCTGAAAGGCTTGGACAATTTATTGAATGCTGCAGATGAAAGAAAAAAAGGAGAGAAAGAAAAAAAAATTAAAAACTGACCACTTCTAAAAATGAAGAAAATGAGGCAGTAAAGGGTATTGTAATATACTTTAATCTTCCTTAATGCAGAAAAAAATATGGAATGCCATTAAAGCTGCCTTTGAAATAGATGTGTCCACATTGCTTGAACACCAAAACCTAGTTAATGAATCTTTTGTGAAGGCAAATAAACAGAATAGCAGCAGAGAAGAAGAGATCTATGTATTAGACCAGCTTATTCAAAAGATGAAAGAGGAGAAAAATTAAAGTTAAATTCATATAAATTCTAGATCTGCGGAAAATATTGCAGGAGAGAGAAAGAGAGAGAGAAGTTAGATGGGAAGGTGTGATATAGCTGAATTCACAATTGATCAGCTGGTCTGGGGAGATGTTTTGCATACAAAAGTGAAGTCAGACAAGATGAAAGCTTTTGGAGGGGCCCGGTAATTAACATTTTAAAAGGGTTTTAAGCAACAAAACAATCCTTCCACAATAACATCAATTTAATCATTTTATTTGAGAAATTAAATGGGTTGCAAGTGTTCATTTGTTAGAAGTGGTGTTGACAGCATTTCGAAGGAGTTATCAAACCCCGTTCCGGTGTTAATAGTTTTTAGATGAATTCAACGTGTGGGAAAGATAAATGAACCCAACCGAGATTCATCTGAAATGCCTCCTGAAACAAATAACACTTAGGGAAACTCTGCATATTCAAATCTTTATCAAAGCATTTTATTCTTGAAAGCCCTTGCACAGATGCTCTGGTGTGCACACGTATATGGATTTCTAGATGGGTAGGGACAATTGCTCAGGTCAGAGCTCCATAGATAAAAGTGGGGATATACATGAAGAGTTTTCCATGGTGCTATAATAAAGAGCACTGTTTTTGATTGCACAAAGCCTTATATTCATTCAAAGCATGGGCAGCTTTCAATAGAAATAACTATCTGGATAGATTTTCAGCTACCACTTCCTTAATGAGAAAGAAATCTTGCATGGATGGCAAACTGCCTCTGGAGCCCACGATGATAAACAGAAGATATACAGAATTAAATCCTGTGTACAGTTTTCAGCTCAACTAATAGTAATTAAAAGCTTGCAAACACTGCTTCTTTTGATATGCTGATTGTTAAGGGCAGTAAACCACTTACTTTATTTTAAGGGCAGTATTTTAAGAATATGCTTTATTTTACATGCATTTAATTTTACTCCAGAATTTCTATAGAAACTTCAACAGAAAGTTGTGTGGTACAACTCTGATACCAAACAGCTTCAGACTGCTTAGCAAAAGTTCTGGTTCAGGTACTCACGGTTTTTTCACCTTGTTATGATGAAAAGTTCACAATCCCAATGCTAAAATACTGTATAATCTAACGTACAAGTCTATCTTGGATTATTAGATGTATTTCTTTTATGAATTCCATTTTGGGCCTCAAAAGGGATATTCCACAACCACGTTAAAACAGCAAGAGAGGGGGGGGGAACTTTCCCAGATGAAATCCATTTTAAGGCAAACAAATGCATAATATGTTACAGCAGCAATGGATGTAAGTGTTTGAGTGTTGATCATTCATCTCATACGTTTAAATTATCTCAAATATAAATACTTGCTGACTTTTCATGTAAATAAAAATAGCAATAATCACATTTATACAACTGCATTTGGGATCCCAGGGTGGGCAAAGATTGTGAAGCTTATTCTCAACTGAACTCCTTATGAATTCTTAGCTAAGTATATGTTACCATATTTTACCTATTCCTTAGTTCTTATTTTCTTTTAATCTTCTAACTGCATTGTCCCGCTGGATTCATTTAAAACCTAAATCCCAACCCAAGCAATTCAATATTTATTAACCAGCAGAGCCACTGTCAGAGTTTCTGAAACCAAATAAGAACCAAAATTATCAATAAAGAAAATGACTGGGAAACATAAGACTTGCCACCCAATGAACATTGCATTTAGAAACTTCTCTCAGAAGCACTAATTAATTTCATTTGGAATGATGAGCTTTCATGTACAATGTCAACTTCCAACATTTTTATAAATTAAAGTATATATATAGCCACCATTTCAATTTCCCTTAGCATTTACAGAGTTAATATGGCCTATATTTATGTATTTATTAGAGTCAGAAGGAACCTTGTAGGTCATCTAGTCCAACCCCCTGCTCAAGCAGGAGACCCTACACCACTCCAGACAAATGGCAGTCCAATTTCTTCTCGAAGGCCTCAAGTGTTGGAGGGTTCACAACCTCCTCAGGCAAGCTGTTCCACTGGTTGATCACTCTTACTGTCAGAAAGTTCCTCCTTATTTCCAGGTTGAATCTCTCTTTGGTCAGCTTCCATCCATTGTTCCTTATCTGGCCTTCTGGTACTTTGGAAAATAGGTTGATCTCCTCCTCTCTGTGGCAGCCCCTCAGATATTGGAAGACTGCTATCATGTCTCCCCTGGTCTTTCTCTTCACTAGACTGTCCATGCCCAATTCCTCTAGCCTCTCTTTGTATGTTTTAGTTTCCAGTTCCTTTATCATCCTGGTTGCTCTCTTCTGCACTTTCTCTAGAGTTTCAATGTCTTTTTTTTGTGTGTGTCTGGCGACCAAAACCAAATGCAGAACTCTAGGTATGGTCTACCTGGGACTTTATAGAGTGGTCATAATACCTCCCTAGTCCTAGAATTTATTTTTTATTTATTTGTTTTGTCCAATACACAATGAGGGTTTTAGTGGGGATATATATGTATATAGTATAGTAAATATATATATATATATATATATATATATATATATACATAGTAAAATACATGATGAAGGTTAGAGAGGAGATACTCATAGTAAAATATATCTAAGAAAGAATAGAAAAGAAGATATAGTAATAGAACATATCAATGAAAGAATAGAAGAAGAGATATAGGAATAGAAGAAAGGTATAGGAGATATAGGAGAGCAATAGGACAGGGGACGGAAGGCACTCTAGTGCACTTGTACTCGCCCCTTACTGACCTCTTAGGAATCTGGATAGGTCAACCATAGATAATCTACTGTATCCCTCTGTTAAAGGGTTATATTAATAACAACTTTGTGCCGGTCATTCTCTGTTAGCCTAACTCACCTTACAGGATTGTTGTTGTTGGCAAAATACTGGTAGGTGAAAGAAGGTGTGGGGGACAATTTTTCTTAAAAATTACAAAGGTGGGATACAAACAAATAACATTTAGAGTGTTATTTCATTCTAATTCGTGTGAGTTGTGATACCATGCTTGACTCAAACAATAATTATATCAAGATGAACCATCTGAGAGAAATTATGCTTAGAGAAGAATGTACAGGGTAAGAATCCTATCCTTCTGATACAAATTGAGAAATTTTCTGCTGATGAAAAATAAGCTAAAAAACCAAGTACATCCGTTTCACAGTAAGGCAACCTCTATGATACCACTAGTTAAGAGTTAAATAGTAAATATGATCAGCCAACAGAAATTTGAACCATCAATCTGTTGAGCGGTTGTTTGAAGAAAAGATTTCAGCCAGCAGCTCAAAAATATTTCCGATCATCAGGAACTTGTAAAGCAGGGTGTCAAACTCGCAGTCTGCAGGCTGGCCATGCCCTGGTTTAACAAAGGGGGGAAGGTCGTGATATGTTACATGTCATGCGGCAAGTTTGATACCCCTGTTGTAAAGTGATAGACCATTAAGAAGAGCAAATGCCTAGTAGCAAGAACAATTCAATGTGTCAAAGGAAGTCATGCAGAAGACCTTTTTCTGTGGCTCCACCCCCACACTATATACTAGGAAGAAATGACAGTTGCAAACATTCCATTTTACAACAGCACGAAGCTTGGAAACTTCAGCCTGATGATGGTGAATGTGATTTCGCCGAAACGTCGCATAAATTGTAATTTAGGCCTGGTAAAGATTAGAATGAAAAGAAACTATTTGCTTTTGGGAGAAGAAATGGACATAAAGGATTGGGAAGCGCAATCAATTCTGTGCTTTTATTAAGGATTAAGATATTTCCAGCCAGGATTTTTTCTTCTCTATGCTACTTTTGGTTTTAATTCATTTACTAAGCATAAAGTGTGCATAAAGCTCCCCCAATTTTACTGATATTCCTAAACTGATAGCTACTGTTGTGAGCCGCCCCAAGTGTGCATAGAGGGGTGGCATACAAATCTAATAAATAATAATAAAATAATAATAATAAACATAATTTGCCGCTACATCACGCAGTCCTAGGTGCTTGGGAAGCACCCGACTGGTGATGAAATACAAAATCCAGCATAGTGATCTCGTTTGCTGTGTTGTACTGACATAATAATAATAATAATAATAATAATAATAATAATAATAATAATAATAATAATAATAATAATAATAATAATAATATACTCTGTGTCTTTTAAATTCAGTCTCTCAATTTATTATTCCCATTTCCCCATACTTTTCCAGGGACAGATAACTTTTTGTTTATTTTCTTTCTTCATAAGGATTTAAAATGAGGGGTGTTTTGTTTATGAAAGAGGTTTTCTGGAGACCTGAAATTTCCTATGCTCTCTTCATGAATGTGGCAATAATAATAGAAAAGACAGTTTGAATAAAGGGGGCCGGCTGCTGGAATAGTATGTGCATAGTGAAGCAAGAAACTTTGATGTATGACTCACACTTTTTAATGTAGAGAATAGATGGTTTGTGACCACAAATTAAGTTCACCAACTTAACTTTACATGTTGGAATATCCATAAAAGAGGTTTAACATCCAATATAGCCATCTTCACTATAATGGAAACTAAGGTCACTTGGGATAACTAATATTATTTTCTATCTGTTTATCTGTTGATTTCCGCTTACCTGATCTGTGTTCCAATATTTTTGTTTACTTTCTATTATTTCCTCTGAATGGTGCGCAAATCTGATTTGATGTATGTACCAATCAGTGATTTCTCTAAATGCCAAGCTGTCTGAAACACCTTTTGCGTGTTTGTATTTGGCTTAATCAATAAACAGATAAACAAAAGATTTAAAAAATCAAATGTTCTGAGAATAAACTAGAAAAAACATGCTTTTTTGAAAGGGAAGAAAACTTCCTAATAATTAGAAAATAAAGTTTAGCATAGAATAATTTATTTAAAGTTTTGATGACTAATTACATTAGAATAAAAAAAATCTGGAAAGCAACAGATTTATTTAATTACCTTCTCCTTCCATTCTTTAACTCAAACTAATTCCCCCGTCATTAATTCTTAAATTCAATAAAATAATATCCAATCAATTTGTGAACGACTTAGTAATTACCCCGAATGCAGGCCAACTCCTATCAAATCTGCCTCTCAAAATTTCGAGCAAGAGATTGAACCATAAACTGGACAAAAGTTGAACCACTCACAAAATGTTTAGATATCTGCTCCCCCCCCCCCATCAAAAATCCCCCCACCACTGATTAAGCAATATCAATATTTTTAAAAAATCATTTTGTATGTGAGTTTCTATGATGGAAATATAAAGTTATATTTCAATGCACTTTCCCATTAGTGAAACCAAAACATTGATAAAGTAAACAAATCATCCATCATTTTTACCAAGCTATGCATATATTGCTTTAAAATATGATCTAGGCCAAAGATGTATGTTGCTTTTGGATATGTTTACGTGCAATGAATAATGCATGGATGCACACATTTCCAAATCATGTTTTTTTTAACTTAACAGTTACACCACTTAGTCACTTGAATGTCTTAAGATGAAAGGTAAATACTATCTCCAAGAAAGCAAAAGTGCACTCTTAATTCATTTACAAAAATCCAGACAATGTAAAATTGGCAATATTAATAATATTATAAATTATAATAGCAATTGTAAAGCTGCTAGCAATGAGTCCTCTTTAGTCCTCCTTTTCTTTTTATATTTTATAGATTTATTATTTTATCTGTATATAAAATATACAGACAAAATAGAAATAGGAAATTAGGGGAAGGAAAAAGAGAAAGGGAAAGAAAATGTAAGAGGAAAAGGGAGGGGAGTGTTGACTTCAGACTTTATTTAGCACAGATAAAAACACTCCAGCCTCAACTTTTTGCTTTTACACATTAGTATATAACTAGCCATTTCTATAATGACAATTTTATCTAATTGGCAAAGCCAAAGTCAAAGTTTTGTATATATTTTTATCCCAAGCACAAAATTCAGAAATGATATCCAAATGAAACATTGTACTTAAATATATTCTTCTCTTTGAATAAAATAAAATCAGTTTGATCAATTCTGCTTTATGTATTTCTATTTGCAACTAATAATCTTTGAAAACTTACCACCATTTGCATTAATAAGGTTCATTGTAGTCTTTCAGGTTCTTTGACATTATAAGGAAAATGTTCCTTGTTTCATCCTTTTCTTTAAATACATTTCCAAAATAAAAACTTTCTAATATATCATTTTCTTTTAACTTCTTAACATGCTTTTTCCCCTCCTTTTCAATGTATTTTGCTTAATATTGGCTGATTTTTAAACTTGAATTTCTATTCTGCAGCTGTGTTTCACCATGTTTTTCATTACAAGGAGCCGCACAGCAAATCTCTACATCAGCAGTGGGTTTCTCCTGGTTCCGCCCAGTTCTACGACCAGGTAGTGGCAGCAGTGGGAGGCTACACCCACCCACCCAGGATGCATCTTCACATGTGCAGAAGCATTTGCAAGTGTGTGAGCAAACCTGTAGCAATGGGTTTTATAAGCCACTACTACTCTACATGTTAACATTGTTTGCTGAAGTGAGGATGATAACAGCTCTTCCTAAAATTAAGAGTTCTTTTATAAAATATTATGAAAAATAAATAGAAAAAAAAGTCACAGTACTTATTCTATGGAGAAAATTTAATTTGTGACTTTGAATAATACTAAGAATTGGAAATAAACAATTTCTCATTTCTTATTTATAAATTAATATTAGTTACATTTCAGTAAATATACTTCCTACCTTCTGAATTCCTGCAGCTATTTCCATCCATCAAACTTGGTTGGAATAAATTATTATGTTTTTCTTGCTGTTCCTGGACTGAGAAGCCTTGTTCATAGTCACTCACACCCTAATCATCTTTTGTATAGATTACTATCATACAATTACTACATGGTGCTGCACTTGAAGAAAATAGTCATCAAAAGATGAAAGATTAGTCGGGCCATAGATCCACAACTAACATTAGAGCACCATCTTTAGGCTGTGGCGAGGAGGGCGTTTTCCCAGGTTCGCCTGGTGCACCAGTTGCAGCTCTACTTGGACAGGGAGTCACTGCTCACAGTCGCTCATGCCCTCATCACCTTGAGGTTCAATTACTGCAACGCTTTCTACATGGGGCTACCTTTGAAAAGTATTCGGAAACTTCAGATCATGCAGAATGCAGCCCCGAGAGCTATTGTGGGGCTTCCCAGATTCGCCCACGTTTCTACAACACTCCGTAGCCTGCACTGGCTGCTGATCAGTTTCCGGTCACAATTATGGAAGAAATCTGACATTTCATATTTATATCAATGCTTTACAGCAAGTGTCCCCAAACTCTTCCTCTCATCAACCTCTTCATGAAATTTCAGATTGTTCATTATCCCTCAAGTATATATTATATGAATATAATGTAATGAAGACAACTTTAAATAATACTACAAATAGTAATATTGACCCCTTAAGGTAGTTTCATCAACTCTGATTCTTAGGTCAGGCTAACAACTCACTCTTCCAACTGAAGAGGTTAAAATATAGCATTTATGGGTTTTGAAACAATGAAAACAGTGTTAGTCGTGGTACTTTCGTAAGAAAAAGCTACATTATGGATTCTAGGGGTATTACATGATCTACATCAACCAATTTAAGATGACAACTTCTCAATAGTCCTGATGACTTATCTACAACACCTGCCATATTTATTTATTCTTTTGATTGTATATCATATAACATGAACGTTTTCAGAAATGAATTTTTGAAAAAAATCTAGTGTCATAATTCTTTGGGATTAATAGTTTTTCTCCTGTTTAGCCACTAATATTTAGTATCTTATTTCTTATGCAACTGGATGTTGAAGCTGCTCTTTAGAAATCTTGGTCAGGTTTATAAGGGTTTCTGATATTATTTCACATACAATTCCCTGGAATTCATACTGAACATCAATCATGTCTCATCTACCATGTATTATTTTTCTTGAACAAAAAATAGGGAAAGAATTAAGTAAATCTTTATCAAAGAAACAAACAAAATGGCTTCTTGTTGGTTTATAGTTGCTAACCCAAAACATTTAGAAGTATACTTACATACAATAATATCAGACAACTTGTGTTAACCATACCTGCCTCCAAGATGTGACTCAGGATACAAATTTTTCTCCTTTCCATTGGCAAAAATTAAGACTTTAATATGTGATATTTCAGCAAGTATTATTTACCTTATGGCTAAATACTCTCCTTCTTTTTTTAATCTTTTCCCTAATTCTACTCTTCACCTTATTCCAGTTGCAAAATTCAATTACCCCTCTCTTAAATCTGTAAGAGCAAAGTACATTCACGATATAAATACATGCTATAAAACATCTTCTGGCACAAAGTACAAACATGAAGGAAATTGAAATAAGTTGGATTGTTTTCCCAACTCTTGTTTATCTGTGTGCTTTATTTTTGTGGCTACATTAAACTTTCAGTCCCTGCATTCCCATTTCGGCAATGACGCCAATCCACAGGCATTGCATGGCTAGGTCAGTAGCAATCTATTCCAAAGTATTTTTAATAAGGGTGTCCTTCTTTTACCTATAGATCCTGATCATATGAATGGATGATTCTATGCAAATAGAAGTGGGCTGATACTTTCTTGCCCAACAAACACATTTCACAATGAATGATCAGAGATATTTTCTTAGAGAACTCACAAAACACAGCAGATGATCCATAAATCACCCATGCTTTTAGAAGGTATGTGTTTTAAATAAAATTGCAAGACATAGTACATAGCCCAGATGGAAACAAAAGCCTTAGTGGTCTTGGCACATTTCTTGCAAGGAAAAAAGCAGATGCCATTTCAGAAAATCAAAGCAAAGGAAAACATTGACAACAATTCTGTCATCTAATGCATTATTATGGAGTTTATGGACTTTATATATTATTTTCTCGGTAAAGTTAAGAATTTGATGTGATCTTTTCTGTTTAGGTATATTACCAGAATAGCTGCAAACAATTTTCTGCATCTTATTATGTTCAGGGTTGACATACTATTAGAGAAATGTGCAGCTGTCTTACTCTGCTATTCATTCCCTCATTACTATTTTATAAATATATGATTAACAGTTATTGCGGCTGCCTAATTCACATTTACTGCAAATATCTACCCCACAAATGAATGCTCAAAGCAAAGAGATGTGGTTTTAGAGTAATTTAAATTTTACAGTTCCATTTACCCTGTTTTTTAATTTACTATATAATGACCCTATTAGAATAAAACACATCTGGAAGTTCTTTGGGGAACATTTAATTTTCTGTGGCTCCAGTACTAACAGAATTTGTACCATAAAGACTACAGATGCTTTGAAGGCTACAAATTTCTACCTTTTATGCCAAAGAGATAGTTAATTGTACAGAGGAGACACTTCTGAGAAAGATACAACAAGAAGGAAAGACTTACCTAGATAGAAAAGAATTTAACTCCAGAGCAATTTTATAACGTAGACTTTTCCATTTGTGCCTTATTTACTTACTATTGTATAAGCAGCTGTTTGTGCCAGTGGAAAATTGGAAACTGTTTCCTACAGTTGGCAATAATTATGGTCATTAGCTATACTATCAGCTTCTTATATTGATTAATAGGCTTGGGCAAAGCATTCAAATGAGCTACTTTACAATATGCTGAAGTGCAAATGAAACCCTCTTTACACTGCTTTGCCTAGCACTGTGGATTAATAGTTTTGGTTACATCATTGATTTCCTTGCCTTTAGAATGCATCTTTAATCTAGAGCAGTGTTTCTCAACCTTGGCTGTTTGAAGATGTGTGGACTTCAACTCCCAGAATTCCCCAGCCAGTAATGCTGGCTGGGGAATTCTGGGAGTTGAAGTCCACACATCTTCAAACGGCCAAGGTTGAGAAACACTGATCTAGAGCAACCTAATCTGAAATAAATTCTTCCAGAGTCTTTTTCCTACAATTCATAGAATCCATGATCACGTGTTATGGTGCTTAGGTATATACCAGTGATGGCGAACCTTTTTTCCTTGGGTGCTGAAAGAACATGTGCGCTTACGAGTGCCCACACCCATAATTCAATGTCTGGGGAGGGTGAAAGCAGCTTCCCACACACCCCGGAAATCCTCTGCCTGAAACAGACTGTTTCCCAACTTCTGGTGGGCCCAGTAGACATGTGTTTCACCCTCCCCAGGCTCCAAGGCTTCCCTGGAGCCAGAGAAGAGTAAAAATGCTCTCCTCTATGCCCCCCCGGAGGTTCTCTGGGAGCCAAAACGCCCTCCCAGAGCCTCTGTGAGAGCCAAAAACCAGCTGGCCGGCACACACATGTACATTTCAATCCAATTTCAATTTATTAGATTTGTATGCCGCCCCTCTCTGAGGACTCGGAGAGGCTCATTTCAGCTGAGCTAGGGCAATGGCTCACATGCCAGCAGATATGGCTCCACATGCCACCTGGGGCACCCATGCCATAGGTTCGCCATCACATACAGTATATACAGGTAGTTTGTTGTAGATAGGCAACATCTTGGTGGACCCAGATTCATTTGGGAATTCCAAACACGGAGACAGCTCTCAAGGTATCTGAGAAAATCCTGAACATCTAGAAGGCATAACTATTTTGAATAACTATTTCCATCGTGCGTCCATGCTCAAAGTGGTTTTTTTAAAAAAAATCATAAAAATAGTGGTGCGCTATTGCAACACAAACACTAATCATTTTGTATATGTGCTCAACATCACCTACAAATGGGGACATGTAGTCCTTTGACTTATAGGTGTCAAACTAACAATGTCATGTTGCCATCTCGTGACATTTATTTATTTATTTGTTTGTTTGTTTGTTTATTGCATTTATATGCCGCTCACTCCGAAATGGACTCTGAGTGGCTAACAACAGTTATAAATACAAGCAGGGCCGCCATCAGGAATTTTGGGGCCTCATACAGCCTAAGTGTCTGCCCCCCCCCCCGCCATTTCAAAACTACTTTATTTTGCGACATACCAATTATGTATTAACCCACCCACCCCATTTTTCAATTTGGCTGGGCCCCTGACGCCAGTAGCAGTAATACTGGCCTATCGGCGGCCCTGAATACAAGTACAAAACAGTAAAAACATCACTAAAATCACATGTATAATTTTAAAAAAGCATATATAGTAACAATCAATCTTAATCCTAGGCCTGCCGAAAAAGCCAGGTTTTAACAGCTTTCTGGAAAACTGGTAAGGAGGAGATAATGTGAGTCTCTAGGGGCAGTTGATTCTATAGGGTCGGAACCGCCACAGGGAAGGCTCTTCTCCGAGGTACCGCCAACCAACATTGTTTGGCGGATGAGAACTGGAGAAGGCCAACTCTGTGGGCCCTTACTGGCTGCTGCGAGGTATGAGAAAGAAGTCAGTCCCATAAGTAGTCTGGCCCTGAGCCATTTAGGGCTTTAAAGGTAATAACCATCATTTCACGATATTTTTTCCCTTTGCAGAGGTGGGTGTGGCGTATGTGTGATGATCCGGCCCAAAGACCGTCAGTTTGATACCTCTGCCTTGACTTAAAGCCACAATTAAGCTCAAACTTTCCATCGCTAAGCAAAATAATTGTTAAGTGAGGCATGTACCATTTTATGACCTTTTATTGTTATGGTTGTTAAGCAAATCACTGCAGTTGTTAAATGAATTGTGTGTTTGTTAAGCTAATCTGGCTTCTTTAAGTGACTTTGCTTGTCAGAAGCTCCCTTAAAAAGTTGCAAATGACAATCCTAGGACTCTGGGAGGCTGCAATCCTTCTAAATAAATGCCCCTTACCAAAAAGCCAAAGTCTGATCACATAACAGTGGGGATGCTACAATGAAAACTGGATATGTCACTTTTTCTAGCACTGTTGTAATTTTGAATGGCCGTTAAATGAATGTTTGTAAGACAAGGCCTATCTGTAGAAGTTACATCACATTTGCCCCTTGACACAAACTCTACTTAGCTTCTGGTTTGTAACCAGAATAACAGTGAAAAAGTTCAAAGATTTCAATGAATCATATATTTGTGTGCCTGCAATGAACTGCAACATACTAAAGGCAAGTTTTCTCAAAATTCATCTTAAAACAATTTCTGATTTTTACATCATATCAGTATGACTTCTACTATTCTTTGATCTAAAATGTCAAAATCCAGTCATAGGGATTTTTGTATTACTCGATTCTTTTATATCTGTTAAACAACCAGGGAGAATTTAGAGCCTTATCTGAAGTGAGATATGAAGTGAACTCCATCTGCTTTTCATATTGACATTCTTCACTCCGGTTACGGTGGAATCATCCTGAGAATTGGAGATTGATTTGAATATTAAATACAGATCACTGCAGCAGAGAAAGCTCTTTTACAAGAAATAATGGGAATCCATTCTTATTGATAAGTTAATTAATGTTCTACAACTAATCGAAACACAAATCTCATTAGGCACAGGTCAGTAGGCTTCAGGAGAGAAAAGAAAATCATTTTGCAAACAGAGAGAGCTGTACAGATTTCACCGGAATCCAAACACTTCTAAAGACGATGAGCTTGATCAGTGCGCGTTGTCCTTCAGTTGTACAATGTCAAAAAGCTATTGCTGTGCTCTTCTTTCAACAGTGCCTTTAAAAATCTTGTTAATAAGAATAGACAGCCATTCAACAGTAATGGACCAATCTTCTTGATCTGTTAAACAAAAATAACACAGATGATTTTCCTTACAACTTATTCACAGTAAGATGTACCTCTGTTCAAGTCAGCTGGTTTGCTTTGTGCATATTTTGCCATACTGTATTTTCTTTCTTTAACATGATAGATTTTGGACTCTTTCTGGAGATAAGTACTGCCCCCTCCCTCCTGGTCTTTCGTAAAGCTTTGAAGATCTACCTTGGCCATTGGGCATGGGGACTGTGGGTTATGTGATTGTTCCCAGCTGATCAATGAATTGAATATATGTGGATGAGTGCATAAGGGGTTTTAGATTTTTACTAAATTTGCATATGTTTTTAAATAATTAGATTTCACATGTATATTGTTTGTATCTATAATGTTGTACGCCACCCTGAGTCGCTTCAAGAAAGGTGGCCTAGAAATCTAATTAATAAATAAATAATAAATAAATCTCCTCCCGCAAGCCCCTCACATGAACCATACATCTTCTGCCAGTGTATCCTGTAACTCCCAGCAGATTCCAGCTAGATGCTGAACAAAAGCTGACCTTGAGAACCTAAAAGAAATGTACCATGGCATGTAGCCCTACCTCCCTGAGTTCTCACAGCAAGAAACATTCCAAAAGAACATAGTATAATGCGGCCTGACACAATGGTTACTGGTCACTGATCAGAAGGTTGATCGCAAATCATTTCTCACCAGGAAGAAGCCTTGTTTGTGTCTTTTCATCCTTCATCACTTGGCCTCAAGATTTTGCTTTCCATGGTCGGTAGGTGGCTTCAGTCCTGCATCGCTCAAGCATATCAATCACAGTATCTTCCTGTGCCTCAAGGTGTGACAGTGTACTTGACCAGAAATGTGAATACCATGGCTGCCTAGCTCACACAGGCTACAGTTGAGGAGATTTGTTGGATGGTGACATTGGTTTCTCCCTTCACCCATCACTACCACATAAACTCGTTTGCATCTGCTGACATGGCGTTTGGCCAGCAGGTGCTACAGCAGGCACATGAAGAACTGAGGATCTGTGATTAAGTATTTGCCTGCCCTACTGGACTCCTTACCTTTGGTATGCCCCATCCTAGACTCTTCCTTCAATGTGAGGGAAAATGAGTGTTGGTTCTTATCTGATACGCCCTTTTTCCAAGGATCGAAGGAAGAGTCCAGACCCACTCTTAGGTCTGGTTTTGGTTGGCCTCCTTGGGCATTTGTGTTTTGCAGGCTTCTCGGGATTTGACTGGCCATGGTTTGTGAGTTCTGCTGGAAGCTTGCACCATTCACTTTGGACTTATTGTTGACTGAGGAAACATAATCAGGGAGGTGAATCCTCAGAAAATTCAACCCAGTTCATAGAGCTATGGGGCTAGAGTAACCTATCCTGGACTCTTCCTTTTTGTTGATTTAATGATGGTTGCAGTGTCCTATAGTAACATGATGCAACCTTCAGATAAGCAAAGGCAATGGGAAGCCATATTCACCTAACAACCATGTTAGTAACTTAACATCACAGTGATTCACATCACAACTGTGGCAACCTTGTGAACTCTCAAGTTTCCTCTTTCCACTATGTATTCAAAATTGAGAGTGATTAATATTTGTATATACAAATGAAACTCGAAAAATTAGAATATCATGCAAGCGTTCATTTATTTCAGTAATGTAACTTAAAAGGTGAAACTTTATATATGAGAGATGCTCATAACATTCAAGGTAAGATAGTTCAAGCCATGATTTGTCATAATTGTGATGATTATGTGGTACAGCTCATTAAAATCCCAAATCCCCCATCTCAGAAAACTAGAATATTACATGTGATCAATAAAAAAGGACTATACATAGAACAATATCGGACTTCTGAAAAGTATAAGCATGCATATGTACTCAGTACTTCATTTGGGCACCTTTTGCAGCAATTACTGCCTCAATGTGGTGTAGCATAGGTGCTATTAGCTGCTGAAGGGTTATGAAAGACCAGGAAGATTCAATAGCGGCCTTCAGCTCTTCTGCATTGTTCTGTGTCATGTCTTTCATCTTTCTTTTGGCAATGCCCCAGAGATTCTCTGTGGGGTTCAAGTCAGACAAGTTTGCTGGCTAATCAAGGACAGCAATCCCACAGTCATTGAAGCAGGTTTTGGTGCTTTGGGCAGTGTGGGCAGGTAACAAGTCCTGCTAAAAAATTTAAGTCACCATCCCCATAAAGTTCGTATACGGATGGAAGTATGGAGCATTTCAAAATTTCCTGGTAGACGACTGTATTGACTCTGAATTTAATGAAGCACAGTGGATGAATACCAACAGATGACATGGCTCCCCAAATCAACATAGACTGTGGAAACTTTTGCATCTCATTGGGAAACCAAGGCCCCAGAGTATGGAGGAAGGATGAAGAGACACACACTGCAAGATGCTTGAGGTCCAGTGTAATATTTCCACGGTCTGTGTTGATTTGGGGAGCCATGTCATCTGCTAAATGAATGTTTGCATGATATTCTAATTTTTTGAGTTTCACCTGTATGTATGTGTGTGTGTGTGTGTGTGTGTATGTGTTTGTGTGTGTATATAAAATTTATATATAGCATATTTATATGTATATTATGTATGTGGATGGGTAGATATATACCGTATTTTCTTTTGAGAACAGGCAACAGAATTTCATTTTTAATGTGGGCCAGTGTGCTCACAGTAAAAAATGACAAAAAAGATTATCTTATCTTAAGAAAGTTCATAAAATGAAGCAAAACACATTTAATAACCGTCTTACTTAGCAACAGTAATCATGTGCTCAATTGTCATAGTAAATTTAGGACTACTCATAAAAACATTATGCTTAGCTGTTGGCCCAAGTTGGGAGATAAGAGTCATGAACTGAAGTCACAATTTAAGAGTCTGCAGACCTAAATGACAAATTAGAGATAAAATGGAAAAGTTAGCAAAGGGCACAGGAATATATCAGAATCAAGAAAACTTAATTCTCCCAATAAGGCTGAACAGAACATGGAAGGTTTTGTTTTCCTTAATAGCTCTTCAAAGGAGACACAGCGGTCATACTTGGTGGATTAATGTAGGATGTTTTAAGGGTTATTTTAGGAAGGTGCAATCTGCAATTCAGTCATACAGTATCCTAACAGGACCACTAAAGCTTTTTAGACATTGCTGCCTTGTAATGGTGGGTAGATTAGAGGATGCTGTTTCCCAAAGTCTCCTTCGAGTCCCATTTTGGTTTCATTATCCATTGAAAACTGGAAAGATTGTTACCTGTATGGGGTGGTGGAAAGCTTGCAGCATCTCCTGGGTCTTTAGCTGTTCCCTCCCCCAGCACAAAGGCCCTTCTGCATAAAATCTTTATTCCTGGGGTTGATCCAAATTGTCTTTCTTTTGGTAAAGTTCTCACTTATGCAAACCATTGCCAAATTGCTTTGGGTCCATATTTTTAATTTAAAAGCATCACAGGAAAGGGGGTTGCATAGATGGAGACTGCTGTATAGCGGTGGGTTTTTAAAGGGCATTTCAAAGGCAGTTTTGCATCAAGAGCATTAAAGTCATATCTACTCTGACCCTTAATTTTCTAAATGCATTATACTCATTCTATAGTTCCTCACAACTCTTAAAAGTAGGACACTGTTATAGACTTAATTGATAAGGCTAAGTCTCACAGATAGCATGCTTGTTATTTGTTACCTCTCAGGAGCTGCATTTTCAAAGATTGTGATTTCGAGCCATGATAGCTTCTATTCTCATAAAAAAAGTGTATGTGTGGCCTCATTTTTGCTGCTTTTCTCTTCCATGCGCACGTCTCCATTCCACATCCCATATCATCTACAACAGTGATGGCGAACCACTGGCACAGGTGCCACAAGTAGCAAGCAGAGCCATATCTACTGGCATGTGAGCCCTTGCCCTAATCAGCTCCAATGTGCATATGTGTGCCGGCAAGCTGATTTTTGTCTCGCACAAAGGCTCTGGGAGGGCATTTTTGGCTTCCAGAGAGCTTCAGGGAGGGGAGGGCATTTTTACCCTCCTCCCAACTCCAATGAAGCATTTGGAGCCTGAGGATGGCAAAACATGAGCCTACTGGGCCCACCAGAAGTTGGGGAAAAGGCCATTTGTGGCCTCCAGAGGCCTCCATTCTCCCCAGACATTGAATTATGGGTGTGGGCACACTTGCTCACACTTGTTCTTTTGGCACCCAAGGAAAGAAAGGTTCACCATCACTGATCTAGATGATCTCCAAGCATCAGATATGTCTTTTGATGAGGTGTTATGGATCCACTTCTGGACCTGACTCTGGACCTGAGTTCAGAGGAGGAGGTGAGCATCAAGCTAAGTGTTGGTCAGGATCTAGCCTGTTGGAGCAACCTCAGCTGGGTCCATCAGATGAGGGACAGGCTGAGGTTGAGTGAGGTGAACCACAGTTGCAGCAAGTTTGCCAAAGGCTCCAAGCTAAGAGAAGGAGTAGCTGCCACCTGTTAGCAATGAGAAGGAGCTTGAGTCACATTCAAAGTGCTGGTTTTGAGCTTTAAAACCCTACATCAGTGATGGCAAACCTTTTTTTCATCGGGCACCAAAACAGCGTGTGCTATCGTGCATGCATGAGTGCCCACACCCATAATCCAATGCCTGGGTAGGGCAAAAACAGCTTCTCTGCCCTCGGAAGCCCTCTGGAGGCTGCAAACAGCCTGTTTCCCAAATTCTGGTGGGCCCAGTAGGCTCATGTCTTGCCTCCCCCAGGCTCCAAGGGCTTCCCTGGAGCCTGGGGAGGGTAAAACAGCCCTCCCCATCCCCCAGAGGCTCCCTGGAAGCCAAAAACGCCTTCTGAGAGTGCAAGACAAAAAAATCAGCTGGCCAGCACACGTGCACGCTGGAGCTGAGCTAGGGCAACTGCTCACCTGCCAGCAGATATGGCTCCACATGCCACCTATGGCACCCGTGCCATAGGTTCGCCATCACTGCCTATATGACATGGGGCCAGGTTTTCTGAGTGACTGCTTCTTTCAATTACATCTATGTGTTCCACCAGATACAGCAGGAAAGGCATGCTGTGGTTACCATCTGCTAAGGGATCTTAACTGACAGGGCATAAGAGATGAGTCTTTCCTGCCATTTCAGCTGCCCTCCCTCCCCCACCATATTTCTTTCATCTTTCCTGCATGCTACCTACATCACAAAGAAAATTTGTTTTTCACCCTTTTGTGATCTTATTTTAATAATAAATTAATTGGCTTAATTGGGTTATTCATTCATTCATTCATTCATTCATTCATTCATTCATTCATTCATTCATTCATTTATTTATTTATTTATTTATTTATTTATTGGACTTGTATGCCACCCCTCTCCGTGGACCCTGGGCAGCTCACAACATATCAATGGCCGAACAGTATACAATAATACAGCTAGATCCAATTAATATGAACAGTTAATTTAAAACATTATAAAAAGGATAAACATTAAAACCATTGATACAATTACAGCCGTCAGCATACTAAACATTCAATGGCCAGAACCTGGGATCTGATGGCATAAATAAATTTTCAGGTTCTTGCGAGAGGCAAGGAGGGTGGAGGCAGTAAGAATCTCTGGGGGGAGCTGATTCCAGAGGGCTGGGGCCCCCACAGAGAAGGCTCTTCTCCTGGGCCCCACCAAATGACATTGTCCTGGAGAAGGCTGACTATGTGGGACCTAACCGGATGCTGGGATTCATGCAGCAGAAACATGGTTTCTGCTGTAACCATGGTTTTTCTTGTATGCTGCCTCACCCATTGTGTGTGAGATAGGCAGCTGTATAAATTTGACAAATAAATAAATTTAATGCCATCATCTCTTTCAATCCTGCCATTCTTATATCATTCTCATATCAATTCACCCTTGTATCATTCCACTTCCTTTTCTGAACTACAGTACTCAATTTCTTCAAATTGTGTTCCAATAGTAGCTTCTCGTAAAAATGCCTTAGAAAAATAATCACAAATGCAATTCATGCAGCAGATATTTGAAGCTTCTGGATATTCTTCAAGGTAGGCTCATATAGAGCACATTACAGGAGATGATCTGGATGTGAGTAGCTGTGAACAGAGCCTCGTGATCCAGGATCAGGCACAACTGGTACACAAAGTTGTAAAAAGGGCCTCCTGGCTATGACTGCCACCTGCTAGATGAACAGAAGTTGTGAGTTAAGATGACGTCCAAATTGTGTACTGAATTCTTTGGGACAGAATCTGACACCAAAGGTGATAAAAGCCCAGATTTGGATGGTCTTAAAACCCAAAGCCACTCAAAATTGGAAGTCAAACCACTGGAATAGGCAGACGGTGTCATTTTATTAGTTGAAAATCAAGAAGACTTGGAAGAGGTCATCAGGAAAGTAATAATGGAAAGTGAACAAATGGATTAAAGTAACATATATAAAGTAGAAAGATGATATAAATCAGCATACTTATGAATGTACAGTTTAGGCACATGGTTCTGTCGTCTTGGGTGCAAAAACAAATGTATTGGTTAATGAGATTTTCTAACACAAAATGTATTGTTTCTTTTGTCCCGCCTTCCCACAAAGAAACCAACTTCACAGTAATAGAGAAGACTAGGATAAAGCTATCACTGCAGGGATTTTGGAGGAATACATACTACTTTATAATATTAATTATTAAAATGCCAATAACATTTTTGCAAAATGAAGTAGCAAAGCAAGTTCATGATGAAAAGATGAAACATGCTGTATATAATAATTACCAGTGCAGGGATTTTCAAGTTGCAGACTTTTGACCATAGCAACTACCTACTTGGATCACATCCACAATGCCACCACAAATTCTTGGCAAAGAAGAATTTAACTATCACCCAATCACTGTTTGGGGACTCTTCAATGACTGGATATAATATAGTGGTGCACATAGATGCATGCAGCCTAACAGGGAAAAAAACCAGGCACAGATATCTGTCTATTACTTAACAGACTGAGTCTTCAGAGAGGGGCGGCATACAAATCTAATAAATAATAATAATAGTAATAATATTCCAGAATAAATAAATAAAAAAGGCTAATTGGTGAATAATTTGGAGGACTAATGAAGGAAAGTAGAAGACTAAGTAAAAACCAGGACTCTTGAAAAAAAATATTATTTTATATAAAATAAAAGATTAGTTTGTAATACCCTGTGAAAGGAAAAGAAAGTGCTAAGAAAGTAAAGGAGTGAAATGTTGATATTTTTTTCCTCCAATCATGTTCGATTTGTGGACACTGCCTGCACAAGTTTTCTTGGCAAGATTTTCCTTTTAGAAGTGGATTGCCTCCATCCTGGAACTGACAGAAAGTAACTGGCCTAAAGTCACCACCTGGATTTGTGATTAAGGTCTCTGCACAGCACCTCTCTATTAGTCACCATTATAGAAATGTAATATATAAAATCCGAACCACAATCATGATTGAATGATTTTTTTCATAGTCTCACTGAATGACCAAGTTGCCAGTCCCAATTGTAGTTGTTAAATGAGGATTGCCTATACGTTATTTCCAAGATCCTGTACATAATGATGACATAAACAGGATACTTACCATTAAATTTGTGAACAGTTTTCTGTAGAGTTTTCTCTCATGAAAGGAGTTTTTATGTTTTAGCTTCATTTTTGAAGAATTTTTCAATTTATTTTCCATTTCTGAGAGGATGCGTTTTTTTAAATTTACTTACTAATTTTTAGATACAGGATGCCATTTATTATTATATAGTCTTTCTTCTTTGCAATATAGGCTACACACACACACACAAACACACACTTTTCTTATTGTCCTCAAGAAGCCCATCCCAAGAAGCAGGTGATTACTTCATCAACAAGTTGTATGATCCATTTAACAAATCACCCTTTCTAAGAAAAAAAACAATCCTCTCTAGGGTCATTTGAAATGTAAATGCATCCTGCAGTGGATTATCGCTGTTCATCTGAAATGTCCTACTTCAATCTGCTTTTTCAGGAGCCCTGAGAACCTGAAAAAGCCCATTGCCTCATTCCTCATCAGAACTGGGCAACTACAGTCCCTTTACAACCTGTGGACTTCAACTCCCAGAATTCCTGAGCCAGCCATAGTTGCCCAGGTATGTTCATCACCATCATTGCAAATATATTTGGAATTCTGTGGTTTGGGAATGGGAAGATGCTCTGGAGAGGCGGAGAAAGCACCAAGCATCTCTATGCTATTACTTGACTGCTCCTCATTTACTTCTTCCAAAAGTCACTTTTCTTTAGAAAAAGAAAGGCATTATTATAAATAATTATAGCTAACTTTTGATTTGGACCCACCTCATAGAGCTTTGGTGGGTCACTATGTGAAACATTTATAGAAAAGGGCATAAACTCTTTAAATCTTCTGTAGGGATCTTTTACAGAGAATCAATGTTCTCCTGAATCAATTAGAATTCATGCCTGAACATGAAGGAATAAATAAGATAATGTACTAAAATATTGCTAGATTGGCATTTTATATTCTAATTTCAGAGTAGTCCTGATTTTACAGCATTTATCCGAGATCCATGCTCTCCCACTCCTTTGCAGCCTGAATACATCAGGATTTTTGCTTTGCCCTCCACATTTCATTCATTCTTACCCATATATTTTATTTTTACTGATAGGTTCCCCCTTAAGCCTGTCTATTTGCTAGTACATTTGACAGATGACAGCTACTCTTTGGAATGTTTGATGGCATTTGTATGGCTATGATGCCAGGAGCGCTGTAAGCGCTGCTGTTGCATATTTATTGATCTCCATATTCCCAATAATCTCATGCACGTCATATTGACAACATTATGTGGGGAGGTCAGCTAGATGGGGCTAATTAAACTGCTTCAAAGATGGATGTTGTTTTCTACCACATTAACCTTACAAATAGCTGCTTCTACCACATTTCACTGCGAGGCCGGAGTTTTTGAGAAACGCCTTTTTGTTGTTTTTTTGCTTTTTTAAAAATATTAAGTTTATTGATACTAACATTAAACAAAACCTGAAGCCATTAAACCCCAGTGTTCATATAAAATAGAAAACATGGCCGACATGGCATCATTCCAAATGAAAATCTTATTAGCTGTGGATGCTGCTTGTGGCAAAGTCCCGAGCAAACGGAAAATTGGTTTGGCTGTCGAGAATGCTTGACAGATTAGTGAAAAATGATATAAAAGGGATGAATGGGCAACAGCTGCATTCAGGAGGATTAAGGTGGCAAATGGAAAACCCTGATGTAATCAGAAAAAAAAGTGTTGTACTTTCATATTTTAACACAGTAATGCTACTCTTGTCCAATGCTTATTGTACTCAGGACAGCATGAAATTTTGATTCATATATGTGTGTTTGTGTGTGTGTGTGTGTTTGTGTGTGTGTAACTTTCATCACTTGTCTAATGCTGCAGGAAAGAATTGAATTGCTTAGGAAATCCCTGGAAGTCTTTTATCTTTATACATATATACAGTATATATATGATTATTGCGATTTGAAAATTTAATTAGAGGCTTTCCACTTTTGTTCCAGTTTAGGCACAGAATTCTCAGGGCTCCGGCAGACAATCCTCACAGGTCTCATTGCCACATTTAGCTATTTCACCACAGTTACCGTTAAGTCTTCTCTATGTCAGACTGCTTATTCTTTTTCCACCCGTAATGTAAATTTCTGCATCTATTTAGGACACTCAGTTTCAGATTTGATTTCATAGGAAAGCAATTCAGAAAATGCTTGTATTTCCCCTTGAACTGTAGAGTGCTACTTATTTTTATGTGTCCTGTTGGGATTTCAGTGCTTTTGGGAAAAAGAAAGAAAGAAAGAAGGAAAGAAAGAAAGAAGGAAGGAAGGAAGGAAGGAAAGAGGGAAGGAGGGAGGGAGGGAAGGAGGGAGGGAGGGAGGGAGGAAGGAAGGAAGGAAGGAAGGAAGGAAGGAAGGAAGGAAGGAAGGAAGGAAGGAAGGGGAACAAGCTCTTTTCCTAAAAATGTGTGGTGAATATTTTTCAAGCACAATCCAGGATGTCTACAGCCCATAAGGTACCTATCTGCATAGTTGCCAAAATGTGTGTAACATTGGACCAATCCTCATCTTATTTTTGCATAGGATCACAATGCAGCCTTTTAAAATTACAAGTGAAATGAAGAGATGCATAAAGGATAATATTGACCTAAGCAAATATTTAAACAGTACGTATTTAAATCGAAACAGCTGACAGTTTACTACTTGTTTCCTCAGTTTGCAAGAGGAAATACTAACAGTAATTGATTTTTTTAGTGGGGGAATAAAAGATAGATCTTCATAGATTCTATAACAGTAGCAACATTGTATTTAAAGCCTGTAAAGGATCTAAAGTAAGCACTTCACATGTAAAGCCATTGCTTCAGTTCCTGGCATTCACATAACACTGGCTTATAGGTCGAATGGTTAGCAGAAGCCATATTTGTTTGTCTATACAGAGTGATGGCAAGGGCCTTGTTTTATACATTGTGGTAAGATGTACAATGTTTGTTGAATAAAGCAGATAAGAATTGAACCTGAAGGAGCAACAGCACGCTAAGCTCTTTATTGAGGTTTATTCTGGGAGTTGAAGTCCAGATATCTTCAAGTTGCCAAGGTTGGGAAACACTGCCGTAGACCACCAAACCTTTGGGCCCAGATGGAGAAATGATGGAGATTCAAATCTCCTCCCACTTATGACTGTATGGCTATGCTTGTATCCTTATGATTTATATTAATATTTATTGTTTCCTGATTGCTTATTTGACCCCCATGACAATCATTAAGTGTCATTCCTCATGATTCTTGACAAATGTATCTTTTTCTTTTACGTACACTGAGCTCATATGCACCAAAGACAAATTCCTTGTGTGTCCGATCACACTTGGCCAATAAAGAATTCTATTCTATTCTTTGCATTCTTGCAAAGGGAACAGTTTGAAATGGAATGATTAGTTAACTGTCCCCTTTGCAAGCACATGAAACTTTGTATCCCTCTGCGCAAAAAGTGTCCAACAGAGCCAGGCTTAGGCAGAGGGGATCCCAATGCTCCACCCACTCCATCACACCACCTCTCAGCTTGCCTGCAGTTATGCTGAGCAGGCACCCATGTAGGGCATCAGGACAACCTGACTCCCCCATTCCTCATGCCTCTGCCTTCTCCAGCTGATGATGCTGTTCGCAAGCCTTCATGAGTCAGGCAGTGATGCAGCACATCCAGATTCCGTCTTCCACCCACTATAGATTCTTTCAAATGTTGAGAAAGTTGGGTTGTTAGAAACAGCAAAAGCAGGGGCTCATAGATATTGATACAAGGCACACTTCTGCAATGGCCCTACAATTATTGCTCCAGTTCTATACCAGCAAAGTATCCTAAACAGCTCAATCTCTTTCATTTAACACAGCCTCAAATAACCAGAACTGTAGGCTAGATTAGTGAGTCAAAAACAGTTCCAACGAATAGTCTTAATTCAAGATAACTATCTTTTATTTAATGTTTATTTCATTTTGGGGTAATGTTATGGAAGTGCTTTGCCAGTGTTTTTACTTTCTTTGGAGAATTTATTTTTATTTTTTATTTTTTTTGCAAACTATCATGTAGTTTTCCAGGTAGACCTCTTCCCAAAATAAATCTGATTAGGTTTGCTTAATTTCCAAGTTTGACTAGGTGGTGAAACCTGCCATGATGAATAATAACTTTATGGCATATATGCAGAAATTCTGTTCTTTGTACAACTACTAATGATAAAAGGAACTGGGAATTGATTTTTTTATTTGTTTGTTTGTTTTATTATTGCGATTTATAAGCCGTCTAACGTCTTCTGGACTTTGTTTGTTTGTATGTATGTATGTTTGTTTGTTTGTTGACATGATGCCACCCCAATAGAGTTCTCAAACCAAAGTATTGAAAAAATTTCTATTGCTTCAGTATATTTTGATTTAGTTTTCCAATAAATAAAAACTTAGTGGAATCGTAGCAAGCATGAAGCATAGATTCCAGTAATGTCAGTAGCCAAAATATAGTTCTGCATATTTTTTTTTCAATATTTAAAATTAATAGTTTGTAGGATAGGTTTAACCTAGATCACTAGGAAATTACATGAGCGAGTGTTGCTATAGCAACGTCATGATACTAGAAGTGTTCAGTGTCTCTTGGTGGTAGAGCATTTCCTTAAAGTCTTAATGGAAGAAATCACTTCTATTTAAGTTTCTTTTTGTACATTGCACTTTAGATTTAGAGATCCAACTTGGAAAGCCAATTCCAAGAGTATAATACACTTTTTCAACAAAGCTACCCAACAACATGCATCACAGAGAGACAGAAACTCTCATATTAAAACAGAGTAATTCAACAATTTTGCTTTATTCTCTAGTCTGTTAAAACAATTTCAGTTTCACAATAATGTGATTTTATAAACATGATAGTACATCAACATCCCTTAGCAAATCTCTATTGCTTAACATGTGGACTAGAGTTGTCCAGCCTTTGAAGATAAAAAGTTGTTTTGGGAAGATTATGTAACCATAAATTAATATCTTTGCTGAAGGATTCAATCTGGGTTAGTCACCCAGACCAGAAGTTTAGTATTCCAAGATTTCGGATTCATGCTAGAGCCATCCTTAAAGAATTTCTGTCTCACTAGTATTTGTCATTACATATCTTAGCTTTAATAAAAAATCTGACAAATTTGCTATTATTCTGTGTACAGATGTAAGCACACAAATGGAAATATGAGTCTCGATGTCAGTGGACATGCTTCACATAATGGGATTGACTGACTGACTGACAGCAAAAGGTCTATGTGCTGCATGGGTAGGACCCTACCCACTTCAACAGTGAGATTGGCAGCAAATAAATTTAATAAATAAGTATACCATACAGATGTCCTTTTCATTCAAAATCAGTTAAGATATTTGGAGAAGTTCCATTCATAGAGATTTAACCAAAACTAACATGGATAAAAAATTGAGCAATAAGAAGTGAAGGGAAGATTATAATCGATAATCAACATTGTTGGGGTTTTGGGGATATATTACTACCATTATTATTATTACTATGATGAATGAAACATTAAATTTTTGAAGGATAAAAAGAAAGCGATACAAATAACTGCATAAGTTAGACAATAAGTTTTGATATATGAATGAAAAATGATGTATGAGGAAAGATAAGTATGCAGAGTTGTAAGATGCTGTAGTTATATATATGTATACTGTGTTCCCTCGATTTTCGCGGGTTCGAACTTCGCAAAAAGTCTATACCACGGTTTTAAAAAAATATTAATAAAAAAATACTTCGTGGGTTTTTTCCCTATACCACGGTTTTTCCCACCCGATGACGTCATATATCATCGCCAAACTTTCATCTGCCTTTAATAAATGTTTTTTTAATAAACTTTAATAAATAAACATGGTGAGTAATAATCTGAATGGTTGCTAAGGGAATGGAAAATTGCAATTTAGGGGTTTAAAGTGTTAAGGGAAGGCTTGTGATACTGTTCATAGCCAAAAATAGTGTATTTACTTCCACATCTCTACTTCGTGGAAATTCGACTTTCGCGGGTGGTCTCGGAACACAACCCCTGCGAAAATCGAGGGAACACTGTATATGTTTTGTTGTTCTGTTTTTTGTTTTTATGTATTGTTTTCTTTTTCTTTTTGTATATGTCACAAGCGTCAGCTTTTTAAAAATCTTTCAAAAAAATCTTTTTAAAAAAAACCCTAACATTCCAGCATTTTTTAATGCTCAAAGCTCTTTATACCTAGCAATTGTATGAAACAGCTTTTAAAATCAGGTTAACGGGTGACTTTCATAATTTACAAAATGCCTCAGTCAGGCAACCTATTACCCCCCTCCAACCAAGTTAAACTGCATGGCTTACTTGTCAGGATTTTATCCAAGGCTAATGAGCTGCAGATTTATATAGTAGTGGAAGAAGATGGGTTTACGTATATAATAAATACAATTTGCTTTTGATGTCTTTTGACTTTGCGAGCTTTTTTGGGGGGGGGCTGAAGGCCTTCCATTAATAGAATAGATTTTGGTGTTGCGTACTGGCCTTCATGGTAGGTAATAAACAAAGGTTTCCATTGCTTAAGCTGGGGTCAGCTCTGCAGGCTCAGAGTCCATCCCACCACTAGTAATTACGCAAAGAGGTTGCTGAGAACCTCAGCTAATTTGCTGTCTCTGTTTAGCAGAATTTAATAGTAGGTATTACTGTGGCTGCAGTAATTAAGGACCTTTGTCAATAAGACGGAATAGATGGACACACTTTGTTGTAATCAGTGGACTCTTGAGAAGCCATGAGAGTGAACAGCAAGGCGAGAAGCAATCCATTTTGCAACTAACTCGACAGCTCTCCCTGCAAGCCCCCACCTTGTGAAACCAGCAGTGGAATAATAATTCCCCCGGCAGTGAAAGTACAGGAATAAAAGTACTTACCCTCCAGCCTATGACTCCCCCCCCCCCCAAACTCTCTCTTTTTATTTACCCTACTGTGCTTTTTGTTTGCTTCAGGCTGCATTTGATGAAGTATTGTTTAAACAGCTCTGGAAAGGAGGGGGGGAAATAAACGATAGATGGAGGGAGCAAGGGTGGCAAACAGAAAGAGCAAGAAAGAATTTCAACCAGGTGGAATGATCTGCATTTACCTAGAAGGGGACGATGTTCAATTATTTCTTCTTCATTTTAAGAAGAATGATCAAAAAAGAGAAAAAAAGAAAAAAGGGGGGGAAACCCACAAGTGGGCTTCTGAAGAGGCAGAGAAAGTCATTTTGAGCTGTCTCTTGCTCAGTCATTCAGCTGTAAATGGGTTGTGAACAACAAGCGAGAAGTGAACTTGGGTCTAGCATTGTAAACTACTCTCCCTTCCCCCCTTCCCTCCCTCCCCTCAACACTAATGTATCCAATGAATGGCCTGGTACAAGATGGCGGGGCGGGGGAGAGGTAAAAACTATCAGAAGCTGAAGAGAGAACAGAAAAAAAGAGAGGCTGGTATGACACAATTCAAAGAGTGCTTTAAGGTGTACACTCCTCCCCATAATTGGTGAAGAAACTGCATTTTGCTCCCTGATTTCCTGCCTTTTTACAGGTTTTAACAAGCATGATGCTTTTAATAGTAGTTTGAGTACTGGCCCTTTATGAAGCCTCTCTTTTTAAAGTACCGTTAACTATACCCTTTTCTGTCGGTAATGTCTGAAAAACTTCTACCTTTAATCATTCCTGAATCAAGCAGCAAACAAGCCGCTCTTCTTTTCTCTTCTTTTCTTTCCTCCCCAATTACATTCTGGATATTCAGTGAACATATGGAAGGAGAAGGGGGGAGGGGGGGACGGTAAAGAAAAGAAGAACAAGAAAACCACTCTCTCTGTGCTGTATTAAATGCAGCTTGTCCAGCCACGTGTGGAGATAACTTCAAGTATCTGGCTTCAACCAACAAAGGCTAGAAATAAAAAGTTAAAGATCCATTCTCTATTGGGCACGGAAATAATGGTGCGCCGGTATATGCCTTTTCATAGCCGGGAAATTGTAATGCCTACTCTTTTTCCTTCGCAGACAAACTATTGTCATTCTCCACACCCCACATATGTTCCAGCACGTAACTAATGATAAAGCTACTGTTGTGAGTGGTCCACAACCAGCTTAGTTAGTCACAGATTCTGAGGAGGATGAACCGGGGCCGTCATGGTACCCTAGGCCACTGTTCTTGACAACTGAGTCAGAGAGTGAGAGTGAGGGAGAATGGGAACCTGAGAAACTAAGGAACCTCCAGAGACTGTAGAAACCCCAATGATGGTAATGTATGAGTCAGCGGAGGAGGAAGACATAGGGGATCAGGAGCCCCTAGTACAATGATGGCAAACCTTTTTTTCGCACATGCATTAGTGCCCACACCCATAATTTTTAACTATTAGATTTGTATACATATTGTTTTGTACTGTATTTTTTGAGCCGCCCCGGGTCTTTGGAAAGGGGCGGCATACAAGTCTAACAAATAAATAATAAATAAATAATTCAACGCTTGAGGTGGGAATACAACAGCTTCCCCTGGCCCCCGGAGGCCCTCTGGAGGCCAGAAAAGGCCTGTTCCCCAATTTCTGGTGGGACCAGTAGCATAGTTCCCTCTAAGCTGAGCAGTGAGCAATCGCTCACTTAAAAATCATCATCAACTCAGAGTTTTCCAAACCTGCCCAGAAGCTGAGAGGGAAAGAGTGAGAGGGAAGGAGAGAGAGAGGAAGAGAGGAAGAGAGAGAAACAGATAGAAAAAAGAGAGGAAGGAAAAGAGAAAGAAAAAGAATGGGAGTAAGGAAGAGAGAAAGAAAATCAAAATCTAGTTTGAAACTAGCTCAACTATTTAACTGGCATTTTGATATTGATAGAGTTGCCCTATTATGAGCTCACTGTTATAGACACATAGTACAGTATTTTATTTTGAAATTCTCTGAGGCAAAACAGGGTGGGTTTTTTATTTTTTATTTTTTATTTTTTGTTTGTTTGTTTATTATTTCTGTGCCGCCCAGTCCCAAAGGGACTGCCGCTCAGACACTATACTTTTCCGCTGATCCCCCCCCCCAAAAAAATTAGAGGGAACATTGACCAGTAGGGTCATGTTTTGCCTTCCCCATGCTCCAAAGGCTTCCCTGGAGCTGGGGGAGGTAAAAATGCTTTTTGAAGCTTGGCAGCCTGGACCTGATGACTTTAAAAAGAAATTGTTCATTTTTATCTCAATCAGTCTATAGACCTCTGATACATGGTTGTCTTCAAGTGGCTAGAAGAGACAAGTGATCACCACCCAAAAATGCAAATCATGCAATGAAGTTCTTGCTCATATGTTGTCATGGTTCCTTAGGAACATCTATGCCTTTTACATTTGCCATAGGTGGCTTCCATTTTTCTTTGAGCCAATCTGTTGAGTCTAGAAGAAGGATGACATTTAGCATCAGTGGATTTTCTATTAGCATCAGTACAAGCATGCAGCGGATATTGGATGCTTGCAATCTCTAAAAAGAAAAGCCCTTTCTCACAACAACGTGTATGTCAATATTGGTAGCCTATTACTTAATATGAACCAGAGAAAAACTGGAAGAGTATAGGCAGCCAGTAGAAGCTATGATGATATCCACATTATGTATACATCAAGCCAATGATGTAACCTCATTTGTTAATTTATTTTGATCCACGATGCAAATAGATACAAGTTCATAATACATGCCATTTCTATAGAAATTTTGTGAAATCTATGATGTCCCTTATTCTTCTCGCTCTTCCCTGCAGATCTCCACAATGAAATCTCCACTTTTATCAAAAGAGCAGATTAGTGTCGATGTTACATTTTTTTAAGTGTAGAAGGGCTAGAAGGATTAAAAGAAAATTACTTATCCATTGATGTTTAAAGTGATGCAATGGAGAAGTTAGTGCTCCTCCTTCCATTTCTGGTTTCCAACTTTTTAGTTTAGTTTAGTTTAGTTTAATCAGATTTGTATGCCGCCCCTCTCCGCAGATTCGGGGCGGCTCACAGCAACAGCAATACAAGACAAATCCAATATTAAATTAATTTTAAGAACACCACAAGTTAAAAACCAATCATACACACTAGCATACCATACACAAATTTTATAAACTCTAAATTTTATTTAGAGTTTGGGATATAGCTGTGATAAACAGCCTTCTTAGAAGATAAATGTTTCAAATAAAGAACCCGAGGCATATAAAAATAAAAATACCTTTTAGAGAATACACCTTTCGAATACCTGAAGGGTTATTGTTGAATTGGCAAGAACAAAGATATAAATGTCACCAGAAAAAAATATCAAAAATGATTAAAGATAAATCAGTAAAATGTTGGAAATGTCAACAAATACCAGGCTTTTATTATCATATGTATTGGACAAGTACAGAAGCAAGAAAATTTTGGATCAAGATACAAACATGTTTAGGAAAAATGGTGGAAAAAGGCCAGACTTAAAACCATAAATTTTTGTTTTAAGAATTTTACCAGAAAAATACCAAAAAAAGGATATATATTTAATAACATATAGTAATAGCAGCTTGGATTGTAATTGAACAAAATTGGAAAGCTGGAATCATTCCTGGAGATGACTTGGGGGAAGTTTTTAGATGGTTAGAAAAAGAATATAAATAAAGAAGTTTGAATATAAGTGAATGATGTAACCTAGATGTAACTCTTGAAATAAATGTGGGAATAGGAAAGGGGAAAAGAAAAAAATCTTATACTTGAAGTGTATTAATAGACAAACACACAAAGATAAAAGAAATAGATTAAAGGAATATATATGGAATAAAATATGAAAAATGTAAGACTCTGTAAAAGAATTCAACATTGCTGGAATACCATCCCAGAAAAATGGAGAAAGTACAGGAAAGGAAGGAGAAAGGGAAGATAAGAGTAAAAATGAGGAAGAAAGAAAGAGGAGGAGGAAAGAAGAGAAGAGAGGAGAAGACAATTAGGATAGAAGGCAGAAGGAGAATTGTTCTGCCCGGCTCACGGCACGAGCCCCCAATTAAGTGCAAAGGTAGAAAGTCAGACACACACGCTTGAAAAGTCAAGAACACTGTTTTTATCGAAAGTGAAATAGAAGCAAAACACCCTTTTGGTAATCAAAGGGCTCACCTTCAAAGCAACAGACTTGAATGCAGTAAAAAACAATAAACAAACACAAAGCAATTAACAAGCAGCTGTGAAGACGTCGCAGCCACTCTCCTTCAAACGTTTTCAACTCACACACTTGACTATGGTTTAGTTTCAAAGTCCTGAAATCAATGCAAAGAGAGTCTTGGATAATCCTGAGAGGAAGCCACTTCCTCTTTCACCAAACAGATAAACTTCCACACTCAGAGGCCAGAACGCTGCCAATTTAACAGCAGCCTCAATTAGTCGAAACACACCCAACCACGGGTGAACTCCCTTATCTGCTGTAGTATTTACGTAGTTGCTCTTTCCTAGTCATTGCCCTGCGGCTGCATACGTCAATGAATGTCTCTTCATCCGAATCCAGTGAGGATAATGATGATGAATTACTCCCTAATGGGCTGTCTGCTATGACCCCCTCTGAGGATCCCATTTCACATTCACTCTCTGCTTCAGACGCTTCGCTGTCAGAAGCAGTCGGCAGTAACACTGGCCTCTGACACTGGGAGGATTCACCCATATCTACCCCCACAGTCCTTGGGGCAGGAGCTGGCCCAGAGCCAACCACAACAAGAATTAGAAAAGAGAAGGAGAAGAGAGAGAAGGGAAGGGAAGAAGAAAGAAAGAAGAGCTGTATGAGATTAAAAGAGTGGATGGTAAAAAAAACAACCTTGAACTAATAAGCTAAATACAGAATATATGTGTAAAGATTTTGTAAAAGAATGAAATGAAAAATGAGATAATAAATTTGTAAAACTGTCTGTATGGGAATAAAAATAAAGAACTTTTTAAAAAAGAATTATGTATACACCTCCTCATATTAAATCCTACCATAACAGACAATCATTTGAAGGCTAAAAGTATACTGAAGGCATAAGGACAAACTGTCTTCCAAATACATACATCTTGTTGAGTCTTTCTAAGCCTAGGAAGAGCTGTACTGAAATAGATATACCATATTTTTCGGAGTATAAGACGCACAGGAATATAAAATGCACCTTACTTTTTGGGGAGGAAAATAGGGGGGGGGAAATCTGCCTACCAGATATTCATCAGGCTAGCGTCCTTAGTCTGGTCAGCTTCAGCACATTATTTTATCCCCTGGTTAATGCTTTAAAAAACCTTATTTGGAGAGAATAACAATGAATGAGCTTGCAAGACGGTAAAAGCTGGGAAGATCATTAACACCTGGTTAGAGATGGAAGGAAACATATTCGGAGCAAGTAAAGCAATGAAAAAACCCTGCAAAGACTTAGGACTGGAAAAACATTATTTGCAGAGAGTAAGAATGAAAGAGCTTGCAAGACAAGAGCCTCTTAGTACCTACTTAGGGCTGAAAAAAAGCTTTGAAAAAAGGTACATTCGGAGTATAAGACATACCCAAATTTTCAACCTCTTTTAGGCAAGAAATATGGTACTTTCCCCCCCCCAAAATGTTTCACCTTAAATTTCAGCAAAACTTTCTCAATGCAACAGTTTCAGAAAGTGGATCACCTGACAGTAATCTTTATTCCAATTCTGATCTCCCTAGAGTTCAATAGAAAAAAAAGAATGGCAATTATAAGTATGAACCTGAGCTACCCTTATCCCAAGAAATTTTGTTCCAAATGACTCCACTCAGCTTTTCATACTATATGTAGTCCTTGACTTAAATTCAATCATTTGGTGATTGTTTGAAGTTACAGTGGCACTGAAAACAATGACTTATGAGTTATGACACAACCATTGCATGCATTTCCATAGTCACGTGATCACAATTTGGGAACTAGGCAACTAGCAACCAGCACCCCAGGTCCTTTGATTGCCATTTGCTAACTATTTATATTTTTTATACAAAATTGAGAAGAAAAAGCTTTATAGAAGGTAATGTATTTTTTGCTTTAAAATACAGAAGTAAGGTGCATTTATATACATATTAACTATTTCTTAAAAAAATAAATGCTACCCATGTAGAATATATTTTTTTCTAAATACTCATGGTGTTTATACTTTATAAATTTATTATGATATTTGCAGTGAAAAGCCCTAATCTGGTATTTCTCTAGTGAGTTTAATGAGCCTGAAAAGTGTCATTTAGAGCTAGTTTTCTCTTGTCTTGAAAAATGAAATGCATGTAGTTATCTGTTAAATGAGATAATTACATCACTACTTTGCTAAAGGCACATATTAGTGATTTTTAGCTTGTTTCACTTAATTAAAGCTTTACAAACAGAGAGTGCCAAACTGTTAATAGACCTGTTGGAACAGTGACTGAGACTGTGAAATAAAACCAGTTGTTCTGAACAAGTCACAAAAATAGATTTGATGAAATGGCTGGCAGCTCCAGCATAAATTTAAAACTCCTGTTGCATTAGACCGAAGGTAGTAATAGCTGTAAGAAACCAATACTTTTAATTTTGCTGATACTCCTAAAATGATCTCAGGGAACTTTTCACATATATGGATCCATTCAGTAGAATGGGCAGTTAATTATATTTCATGAATATGAAATATGTCATTTATTTTGTATAGACTCCATCTGCAAATCCTTAAAATAAATTCAAGATACAAAGCCAGTAAGACCTGACCTTCACACAATTTGCAATTTTAGATACGCATTAGTTTGTGTTCACATATTCCCTGATGTGGAGCAAGGAAAACAACTTTTTGTAGCCAGCAACTACTATCAATTCTGAGGCAAGAGAAAAGCAGCAATAGGAATGCTAATGATTAAAAAAAAATCAGTGATTCCTCCATTAGTAGGCCCAAGATTTTCCTTTTTAAAAAAAAATAATGTAAATTCAATTATTATTGGATTTGTCACACATTCAGTCAGATTATTACACGGGATTTGGCGTTTTTTTCCACCTATCAAATCCTACCCAAGGATCTGGGATAGGCAGTTGCTGTTTAATAATATTAAAGGCATATTTATTATTATAATCATCTTTGTTATAATTTTTAAAAATAAGATTTAATTTTAGGGTTTACACAGAAATTATTTAGAGGGGCTTTTTTGTTTGTATATCTCCTTCAGAGCCACCAGTCATCAGTTATTCTATACTTAATTTTAAAAATGCAAAAGCAAAGAAAAGTCCCATAATTTGCTTTTATTCCTAGGAATTATTTTGGGTTCCATAACTTTCCTTATAAAATAAAAAATGAAAAGAAATGGAAAAGTGCTCACCCTCCCCTTTGTCTCAGTGTGGCAGGCCAGCCACTCAAGGTTGCGCCACCAGAGGCAGGAGAGGGGTGATTGCGTGAGAACGTGAGCAATCACCCAGATGGGGCCAAGGGGTGGGGTGGTTAGTCCTTGTATAAAAGGGACAGGCCCACCATTCACCCACCCTTTTGCATTCTACTCATCGGCTCCCCTTGCACGCACCCGCTCACCCTCCCCTTTGTCTCAGTGTGACTACTGGTCACCTTTGAGAACTGAGTAGGAATTTTTTGCAGCTATACCACAGTTTAGGTTACAGACATTTTTTTGCCTACTCCACATTGGGTCTGGGGATAGAAACATAGAAACATAGAAGACTGACGGCAGAAAAAGACCTCATGGTCCATCTAGTCTGCCCTTATAATATTTCCTGTATTTTATCTTACAATGAATATATGTTTATCCCAGGCATGTTTAAATTCAGTTACTGTGGATTTACCAACCACGTCTGCTGGAAGTTAACTAACTAACTAACTTCAGATTGTGTCCCCTTGTTCTGAAGTTAGTTGGGGGAAAGATCAAAGTATGCCGCCCCGAGTTCGCGGAGAGGGGCGGCATACAAATCTAAATAATAAATAAAATAAATAAATAAAGGCAACATGAGAAAATATTATTTTACTGAAAGAGTAGTAGATCTTTGGAACAAACTTCCAGCAGACGTGGTTGGTAAATCCACAGTAACTGAATTTAAAGATGCCTGGGATAAACATATATCCATTGGATATAAGAGAGGTTAAGGTTGCTTGGCAGTCTTCTTTTCATTAGGACTAGGTTAATTGGCTTGAATCACTGGAATGGCAGTATGGGGCTGAAAAAAGGGGCTAATAGCAACTGTGTGATCTCCTGGGCACGTTTTGGAAGGTGATGGGCTGCCCCTCACCAGAAGCTCTGGGCAGATTCTGCCTGAGTGTTGGGGAGGGGGTACCCTTTGGGCTTACCTGCCACAGGCCTCTAGGCAACAAGCTGGGGGTGAGCCTCCCTACATGCCTTTGGGCATGGAAGAGAGCAGGGGAAGGGCAAGGGCAAGGTCAACCTTGCTTGCTCAGCAGGAAGCTTTCACCCATAGTTGCCCAAGAATGTTCGGAACGGAAGTTATGCCCCATTTGTTTACCTCTGCAGGTCCAGATTTAAATTAATAAAGTGATCCATAAAACCCAGCTCTGTGGTTCCTGTGCTTATTCTGCATCTGACGCAAAAAGGATTCATGGACAACATTCTGAGTCATTGTAATCTAGAAGAAATAATGTGCAACATTTTGTTGGTCATTTATTTGTACCTGGTACCTTACAAGAGCCATTTCCTTAGGGCACACACAGTAGTCTAAATGTACCCCACGTCTCCAAAAAGATTGAAGATCTCAGCATTATGGATTTTGCTTGTTTGTTTGCTTGCTTTTTGCTCCAAAACTGCAAGCAAGCACAGCACTGATGATTTCATAAGGCACAACAGCTACTGGTTAATTCTCAAATCCTTTTTGATATCACTTTTGTACATTGTTTTTATTGTGTCTGTTCTAACCATCAAACAAAACCCCAATGCAGCAAAAAGTTGTTTTTTGCTTACTAAAACTTCCAGAAGAACTAACTCCAGCGAGCCTGTAATAATCACAATATACATAGCACAAGTTAATGGAATTACAGTACAAGTTCATAGGCATGCTTAATCAACCAATAATAACCATGACCTAAGTCTCTGCCATTTTGTTTCCCAAATTCTTTCTTTGTACAGTTTAATTATATTTGCGCTGCTATGTTAGTCAATCATTTATACTGCATTAATTATTTTTTCTAGACTTCAGAACAAACACGTCTGAAGTACTAATTTGCTAAAACAATAGAGTGCATGCCCTTTTCAGCTGCTCTGAAATAGGGTGCAATAATCAATGCGGTCGTTATAAAACTCTTTAGGATGGAAAACTCCGAAGTGTGGCATTTATGGTACTTGAGTGATGGGAAATACTGTGTTGTAGCTTCAAGCCATGTTTACATGCTAGTGTATGTATTCAATAGGGCTGAATCGTGTGTATCTTTAGTGCCATTATTCCCCAAAAATGTATTTAAAATAGTGATTTCGTACTTTGTTGAAGTCCCTTCCTACTTCCTACTTCCTATTCTGCATTCTGTAAGTGAGTTTCATAAATTTGCTGTATGCTTCATATTCATAAAAGGATTCTATGATCCTGCAGCCATCTAGGCATCTAGCAATCACACCTAAGTGTAAATGAAGGATACGCAACAACCATATTGATAAATTTCCTGTTATAAATTCATTATATTCTGCATTTTCCCTACAATGGTTCGTTTTGAATTGGCTGCACCTTACTGGATAATTAATAGAGATGTAAAGAGATCACGTGATCTATTTTGAAGACTAGATCTGATGTTCCAGAAGGGACCAAACCAGATTTTTCCTTCTGATATTTATATTTATATATTAGATTTATTAGATTTGTATGCCGCCTCTCTACGAGGACTTGGAGCAGCTCACAACAGAATACAATGTATTAAACTTAATTAATAATATATTAAACTATTATTAAATATTTTCTCTGTTATTTTACTCATAAAAATAGCTTAAAAAGTAAACTGTATATATTGAGAATGGGTGTGGAGTAAAACAAGATATGACTGGTTGATGAGTACAAAAAATGTACATTGAGAAACTTTGGTAATACACAGGCTACAAAGGGGGATCAAATTGCAAAACAAATATGTCAAGAAAAATAATCAGGTCAAGAGGAAGGGAAGCCTGAGAAGTATGATTGACTTGAAGTGATGATATCATCCAATAGAGAAAGGTGAGAAAGTTAAGGAATAAAAGATAAGGTCAGTATGGGTTGCTGCCCTCACCAAGGGGGGAAACGTTATTTATTGAATACTTAATAGTTCTTTTATTGTCCTTCCTTCTCTAGTACCTTAGTATGATCTTTAATTACTTTTAAAATAATTAAATAATATGTTTTTACCCTTAAACGCTTCAATTATTTTAATCATTCTCTAGAACTGAACATTTATAGCAATTAAAGAAAATTGATCTACTTGCCTAATCTGTTACCATACTGAATCTTGTGGGTTCAGTACAAAACCTTAAAATACTCCTGTGCTTCTCAACAAATAATGCTGTCTGTCATTTGTCCTTTTTATAGCTATTCAAATAATGTGATTTAATCAACTGAAAAATAGTCCAAGCACCTATTTGAAAACTTATCTTGGTCGGTAAGCCACTCCTACCCAGTCACATGACCTTTAAGCCACCCCCCGGTCACATGATTGTCAAGCCACTGCCACCTGGTCACATGGCCAGCAAGCCACTTCTACTCAGTCGCATGACCATCAAGCCACATCCACAAAATAAGCCACGCCCACAGTATGGCAGTAAAAGTTTTGGCAGCCCATCACTGGATAAGGTATGTATTATTTGATTGGCATGGAAGAAATAGAATGGTTTTCAAGGACAAAAAAGTATGACAGACATAATGTTTATTGAATGGTGGTTATCTAAACTAAATCTCCTGTGATATGCTATCTTTAATTTTCTTTGATCCTTATATTTTCACTCTTCTGCTAACCTTAAACATCACTGCCTACCTTGAAAAGGAATTACACAAAGAGAATGTATTTATGTATACATACATACATACATACATACATACATACATACATATGCATGCACGCACACATACACACACACACACACACACACACAAAAGCAGATTGGCTGGTTGTTTGCCAATCAACCAGTGAAGAAGGGCAAACATATTATATTTTGTTTGGTGGTTGCTGTCCTGAGATTGGAACTAATTGGCATAAGACACTGATGGCAAACCATAGATGGCACGCAGAGCCATATCTGCTGGCACGTGGGCTATTGCCCTAGATCATCTCCAATGTGCATGTGTGTGCCAGCCACCTGATTTTTGACTCATACAGAAGCTCTGGGAGGGTATTTTTGGCTTCCAGAGAGCCTCCTGGGAGATGGGGAGGATATTTCTAACCTCCCCAGGTTCCAAAGACGCATTTGGAGCCTGGGGAGGGCGAAATACAAGCCTACTGGGCCCACCAGAAGTTGGGAAACAGGCTCCAGAGGGCCTCTGGGAAGCTGAGGGAACTTTTTTCACCCTCCCCAGGCATTGAATTATGGGTGTGGGCACTTGCGCATATGGGATATCACGCATGCATGCTCTTTCGGCACCTGAGGGGGGAAAAGGTTCACCATCACTGGCTTAGGAGTTTGAGAGAGACTTTTGAACTGGCATGGGGACACTCAGTTTTTATTCAAAATTCTGTTCATTGTAACCTAAACTTTTCCAATGAACATAGGTTTGATGTTCACCACAGGACAAACTTTAATCCTAATAGAAATCCAATTGTTCTGTAACAGCTTAATCCAACCTGCTCTTCCAATCTGAGCAATTAATCATAGTTGTTGGAATAAAATCAGTGACCCTCCTGTGACCTGGCCTGTTAAGCACTGGGATTTGTAGCAAGCTTTTTTCTCACATCCTTGTGCACTGATGCTTCAAAAGGTAGGACCATCTCCATTTATAGCTTTTTGCTCTAGAAAAAGACCTTAAGTAGTTTCTGCTAGCTACATGGATGTGATAGTTGCTTTGGCAAATTTGTTTCATTAATTTGTAGTACAAAATATTGGTGTATGTATTCATAGTCTTTCTTCTGATGGGTTTGCTTCTGGCACACTTGTGAGAAAGCAATATAAACCTTTGTCTGTGGTATCAATACCACAAAAAATAAAAATTTTATTTTTACCTTGATCTCCAGTGCCTGAAATTTTACATCTTCAGCTTTTGTTTAATTCCTGATTAATTCTCTGCTGTTTGGAATACTTATCCTGGATCAGGAACAATTAACAGGAAAGGAATTGATGTTTTTATTTACATTTATTGCAAAGAAAAGGATTATAAGAGATCAAGCAAAAACACAATGAGAAATATACATTAAAAACAATGCTTACTATGCAAATAGCCTAGTGCAGCGGTCCCCAAACTACGGCCCGCGGGCCGGATGCGGCCCGCTGAGGCTATTTACCCGGCCCGCAGCAGCGTACAAGATTTTACCATATATAATATACTAAGTTCCCGAATCTCCCCTCCACTCTGCTGCTGAGCGTCTGGCGGCGGCAAGGAAGAGGAAAGCCAGGGGGCGGGGAGGAAAGCACCCTATGGCAGAGCAGCAACAGTTCCTCTGAGAAAGAAATTAGCCAATTACTTTCCTCCCCGCCCCCTGGCTTTCCGCCTCCAGACGATCAGCTGCAGACCGTCTTGGTCCCTCCAGTGCCGCTTTTTTGCTTGCTTTTTTTTTTTGCACCGGTGAGGTTTGCGCGCGTTTGGGCACTTTTGGTGTTGGGGGGGTCTGCTGCGGAGAGGGAGAGAGAGAAAGAGGGAGACATAGAAAGGGACTGAGAGAGAAAAATAAAGCAAGAAAGAGAGGGAGAGAGAGATCGGGAGAGTGCTGCTTTTTTGCTTCTTTGCTGCCCCGCAGGGAGCCTGGAAGCCCTGCAAGAGCGTCTGGAGGGGGCAGTAAACAAGCCATCAGGACCCCCGCGCACTAAATTGTTAACGGCCACAATGTCCTGGCCAGGCGACGGGGAGGCCCTCCCTATGGTTGCCCGCCGCCCAGGCCCCGCGCTTGGAGCTGGGGGCGACGGTCCTAGCCTCGGCTTACTTGGCCCCGGCGCGGCCGAAGCGTGGGGCAGAGTAGGCGGCGGCGGCTGCTTCAGGCCCACCCCTGAGCTGAACTTCCTTTGGCTTCCTTCGGGGCAAAGCTGCAAAGCTCACCTGCCGCCTCGAAGGAAGCCAAAGGAAGATCAGCTCAACAAGGACCGGCTCTTGGTCCCTTGAAGCTACCACCACCGCCCACTGCGGAGATCCCTTCGCCCGAACGGAGGCGGCGGCGGGTTCAAGGGACCAAGAGCCGGTCCTTTTCGGAGCTGCGTTGCTTGAGGAGATCCCTTCGCCCGGAGGCTGAGGCTGCAACAATTCAGCGCCGAGAAAGACCGGCTCTTGGTCCTTTGAGCCCGCCGCCTCCGTTCGGGCGAAGGGATCTCCGCAGTGGGCGGCAGCGGCGGTGGCAGCTTCAAGGGACCAACAGCCGGTCCTCGTTGAGCTGAGTTTCTTTTGGCTTCCTTCGAGGCGGCAGGTGAACTTTGCAGCTTTTGCCTCGAAGGAAGCCAAAGGAAGCTCAGCTCGGGGGCGGGCCTGAAGCAGCCGTCGCCACCTACTCCGCCCCGCGCTTCAGCCGCACCGGGAGCTCTGGTGGGTGCGGGGCAGCAGGGCAAGCCACGAAGGTGGCGCAGCGTGGGTCAAGCGGGAGGGCATAGCAGTAGTCCTAAGGCGGTGGTGGGGCGGTTGGCTGCAAGGCACCGGCGGCAGCGGCTTGATGTGTTGCAGGACGCCGTACATTGCTGGCGCTGCCCCCTGCCCATGCCCAGCGCAGCGCCAGCAATGTACTACGACCCGACGTCGGTGCCACCGTCTTGGGAGCTTCTGCTTGCAGCCGACTGCCCCGCGGCGTGTTGCAGGGCAGAAAAAAAAAAGAAGAGAGGAAGGAAGAGAGAAGAAAAGGAGAGAGAGAGAGAAAGAAAGCAAGAGAGAGAGGGAGAGAAAACAAGTGAGGGGGAGGGAATGTGAGAGAGAAAAGGAGAAAAATGAGAAAATGATGGAGGGAAAGAACGAGGGAGAGGGAAACAAAACAAATGAGAAAGAAGGAAAAAAAGGGAGAGGGAAGAGAGAAGTGGGAAGGAGGGAGGGAGGGAAAGAAGGAGAAATGGCAGGAAAAGGAAGGAAGGAAGGAAGGAAGGAAGGAAGAAGAAATGGAGGGAACAAGGAAGGAAGGAAGAATGAAATAAATGGAAGGGCGGAGGAAGGAAAGACTTTTGGGGGGGGGTGTACATTTTTTAAAAATTTTCTCTCAACATACATTCAAATAATACAATGTACCATCTAATTTTACCTGAATAAAATGCAGTATTTTGTCAGTAACTAATATCAATCATCAAAAAAGTTGCAAAAGTTTTTTTTCTAATGTTGTCATCCAGGTACATACTTTTCTTTTAATTAAATTCCCTCCTTAATGTTCCTTCAAAAAGTACAACACCAATTATATTTCTAACTTATTAATCATTATGCCAAAGTGCTTCCTTCTTTATATATTTTTCTATAAATATTTTTACACATTTTTCTATAAACCAATAAAACCTTGTATAGCCAATCAGATGTTAACAAAAGAAAATTAAAAACAAAACATAAACATGTATGAATTTCAGACTTCTTCCCTCCCTCTAAATAGTACATTCCCATTGTTTTTAATGTTAAAATAAGGTATGTGCAGTGTGCAGAGGGATTTGTTCATAGTTTTTTTTATAGTCTGGCCCTCCAACAGTCTGAGGGACAGTGAACTGGCCCCCTGTGTAAAAAGTTTGGAGACCCCTGGCCTAGTGTATTCATAGAAACATAGAAACATAGAAGACTGACGGCAGAAAAAGACCTCATGATCCATCTAGTCTGCCCTTATACTATTTCCTGTGTTTTATCTTAGGATGGATATATGTTTATCCCAGGCATGTTTAAATTCAGTTACTGTGGATTTACCAACCACGTCTGCTGGAAGTTTGTTCCAAGGATCTACTACTCTTTCAGTGAAATAATATTTTCTCACGTTGCTTTTGATCTTTCCCCCAACTAACTTCAGATTGTGTCCCCTTGTTCTTGTGTTCACTTTCCTATTAAAAACACTTCCCTCCTGAACCTTATTTAACCCTTTAACATATTTAAATGTTTTGATCATGCCCCCCCTTTTCCTTCTGTCCTCCAGACTGAGTTCATAAAGTCTTTCCTGATACGTTTTATGCTTAAGACCTTCCACCATTCTTGTAGCCCGTCTTTGGACCCGTTCAATTTTGTCAATATCTTTTTGTAGGTGAGGTCTCCAGAACTGAACACAGTATTCCAAATGTGGTCTCACCAGCGCTCTATATTCCCTACTGTACACCTGCTTACTCTCTTGTAATCCATCTCTTTCCAATCTCTCCACTCTGTGAAGGAAAACCAATGCACTTGCCACACAAACAGCCCTATGAATTTCTCAAGATGTTTGGTAACATTTTCCATTATAACTACCTGAGAAGGCTCATTGAGAAGAACGATTAACTTCAAAATATGACACAGGAGATAAATGCAATTAGTATTTAGGGCATATAGCACAGGAAGTGCTTTGTCCTCATATTTATGCTGATATTTAGTTAGTTATTTATCTCCCTGGTTTTAAGTCAATGTTAGAGAACAAAGCTGGCAAGCTATTTTATAGACACTTATCTTAGTTTTTGAGAATCTGAACTCAGTAACATCCGTGGCTTTATTGGAAGTTCCTTAAGTAGAAAATTCAATTTCCTTTCTTATGCTTATGGTTACTTCATTAGTATCCAAAATTGAATGAGGCAACCCCAAGCTTGATATTCATTTTAATAAGACATGTAAGGTAGCCTAATCTTATCATATGCAATATTCCCTTTCAATTAAATCCATGCACAGGCAATGCTTTTATAAATGTTTAATGTATTGCTTTTGCTGTGTGTAAGTTAGCTAACCAGCAACAGAAGAAAAGAAAAGAATAGGATAGATGGATGGGAAAAAAGATATTTAAATTGGAATGGATATTGCAATGAATAAAGCATAAGTTATATGCTATTATTCCAAGTAGAAAATAAATATAAGATAGAAATTGCCATTACAATACATTAAATTTAAAACCATAAAAGTAAACTGCCAGTGCTTTATTATTAATAGTTAGAGAATTAAAATAACTCTCTCACTGATTCAGTATATGCTGCTTCATATATAATCCTCATCCTACCCTTTTTGTTCAAGCAGAAGTAATTCTGCGTAGGAAAAAAAAACATATATTGTTTATTGAAGGTAGATGGGTTTGACAGCTGCAATAGCAGCTTGGTGTATGACTAATTATACCTTAATTATGATATAAAATTTAGAGAGGTGTGAGTACTGAAGCATAACTTCCTATAGCCAATAGTTGGTAAAGGGTGTCATATATTATTTTAAATAAAAATGGCCCAAACAAGCTGGTTTCTCTCCACCTCCTAAAGAGATGCTTCCATTAGTATCTACTTTAATCCACTGCTATACCATGGAGGGCATGGATATATTCATTGGAAGAGTGATCCTGTCAATATTCCAAGTAATGCACTCATTGAAAGCAGAGTTCCAAGGCAGGTAGATTCCTTAAAAAGCAATTTATTGGATACATTATATTGGCACAATTCACCAACTGTGAAAGTTCCCACAATTTTCATTTAATAAAAAAAGAAAGTTTTTCCCCAGAAATTTTGGGCTCATTTGTGGTACTAAGTCGAGGACAATCTGTACACAGCTGCAAATAATTGTAGATTTTGTTTTGCTTTCATAAAATAGGATATTTTATAAAATAGGATATAAATGTAGGAATGATTGCTATGGAAGCATGGATCCCTGAGATGAATCAGGGGAACAGATACCTATTATTGAATGTATCTAGTAAGTTATAATTAAGGGCTTAACACTGTCTTTTACAAACCATGAATGCCCAATAAAACTTTAATCTTGGTATAGTAACAGAGATAGTTTCATTGGTGTTCCCAACCTGGTTTCCTCCTAGATATTTCAAGATTACAATCATTCAATTTCCCAACCAGTAATACATTCCAACTATCTAGTAGTGAAGGAAAAGGCATTTTCATAGTCCTTCCAAAATTTTCTGAGATAAATCTATTAGCTGGATGTATATTTCAAATGTACTTAAAAGTGAATATAAGTCATTTTTGCTCCATGAAAAAGGAGCAGAGTTTTTCTTGCTTTCTTTACCAGAGATAAGGGTATCATGAAAAATGTGCAGCTGTGTGATTAGAAGGAATGTCATGTTATATTTTGGTAATTCGGTTTTCACTGAATTGCAGTGCAACTCAGTGGTGGGTTGCTGCTAGTTCCGACTGGTTCTCATGTACTGGTGGTGGAAATTTCTACCTGCAGCAATAGCTGGCTGTCCATGCCCTCAAACTGATTCTCTGATTTCCATGGACCACAGAGAGATATGTGCACACATGCCGAGACCTCTTCACATGCTCAGAGGGTCATTTGTGTGACATGATAGGGAACTTCCGTTGCAATGAGATGTAGGGAAGGTAAGTGAAGCCTACCCCTGATGCAACTCCAAAAACTAAGAAATAATGAAATGTTGTAGTAATAAGGCAGGTCTAGAAGGTCTACTTCAAAGGAGGTTCTGCTCCTTCAAAAGAGGTTCTGCTTGAGGAAGAAGAAGGTATCTGTTAGTGATGGTAGTGGCTCCTACTACATGTTGTCAATTCTGATCTTATCAAATCTTATCAAAATATTTCTCTGTTCATCTTAAGCATTTGAGTTAACCAGAATGGGAAAGTCCTCCAGAAAATGGACTGACTGACATGTCATGAAATGGCTGTTCCAAGTAGAAGTTCAAAGGCAGGCCTGATCCAATTGGTCACTTACTACAATCTTCAACTCGCAGTGGCTTTTTCATTCTATTGGGGCTACTAAAACTTTAAGAGCAAAACCATTATGAATAGAGATAAAATAAATAAGATCAAGTTAAAACTGGAATTATACAAAATTATCCTATAGAATATATAACAAGCAATATATAGAACATTAGTACATGAACATGTAATCTAAAAAAATCCTGGCAAAATATATAAATTAATATTTCCAAGTTGTTTCTTAGACTCCTTATAATAGTGGTACTCATCCTGGGAGTCGCGACCCCTTTGGGGATCCAATGACCATTTCACAGGGGTCATCTGAGACCATGGGAAAAGACCAATTTCCAATGGTGTTAGGAACTAAAGCTTCTATTCTGGCACCTTGAAACATATTTTTACAATTCGACCAATCAGGCATTTACAGTGGGGGTGTCCCTCTGACCTTCCTGCCAATCAACTTAAAGTTCTGTTGGGAGAATTGGCACTAGACTCTGTTGGGACAATTGGCGCTAGACTTACCACAACATGAGGAACTGTATTAAGCGGTCACAGCATTAGATAGTTTGAGAACTACTGCCTTATAATATTCTTCAGCATCACTTGTCTTGAGGTTCTTCTTCGTATCTGCATCAAAATAGAAGAAAAGAAAAAGATGAAGCTTCTCTGTCAGCCATGTCAATCTCTAGACATGGTTTTCATCTCCGTTTCTTGATCATGTGAGCCAACATTGCCTGAAGACGATTTCTGTGGCCTTGTAGGTAGCATAACAATATGCTAAAGCTACACAGAATGCTGTTACCTTCCTACCACTGTGGGAAGGTATTGTGGTTAGCTCTGGCCCAGCACCTGCCCCAAGGAATGTGCAGGTGGGTGTGGAGGAAACATCCACATGCCGCAGGCCTGTTTTGCTCCCGATAGAATCTGCCGACGAAGCCTCCTCTGACCAAGGAAGCATGAGTGACAGGGAAGAGGGGAGTTTGGCAGACATCCCAGGAGGAGATCAATCATCTGTATCATCCTTGGATTCTGAACAAGAATTAATGACACATCCACGCATGCGTAGAGTGATGCATAGGAGACAACAACTGAAGGATTATTACAAGAGAAAATGAGGCCACCTGTGGTTGGGTGGGGCTGCTGTAATTAGTGCTACAGATAAAAATGCAACCTGGTGTTTTAGCCTCATGGCAGTTTATCTGATTAATTGTTTCATCAAGATCGTGGTTTTTGTGCTGTTCAAGATTGTGTGTGGACTCTCTGGACTTTAGAATTGGACACAATTTCCCAGTTATTGGGTGAGCAATTGGATTGCATTTAACCTGTGCCTTGTGTGTACCAGAAAATCCCTTTGACATTTAAAAAGGGAGCTGTTTCTGTTTTTCTGTTTATAAAAACTTTTGGGGTTTCTTTTTATCGTGTGGTGTGTGTCTTCCTGGACTAATTACCCTGTAATTACAGGTGGTTGAAACACACTGGCAGAACAGAAGGTAATAGCATGCTATTTGCATTCTGCATGTTTTCAAATTGGTAGGTGAGCTGGAGCTGGACCTGAGGCAAATAAAGGTAGCTCATCCCAATGTGCAGGGATCAGAGTTTGAACCTGGGCAGGTACCTCTTCAGCTGACAAGTTCAGCTTCTTTAACTAGGCATCAGAAGAAAGTAAATCAGTGTAAAATGTCCCTGACAGCCTACTCATATCACAATTTGGCGATGAGATCTATCAGTTCTGTGGCCCACTTAGCATTGAAATAAAGTTGGTGTTCATACTGGCCTATCTTTGTCCTTCTTTGTGTAAAATGAGTATATCAAGAGAATAGTCCATAGCTTTCACCATGCTGAGGTGTGCTATATTTTATTTAATGGAACATTCACATACTGGACATTACATGAGATTCAAACGGGATAGGTAAAAATAAATGGTTCCATTAAAAGGGGGGGAGGGAGAGATTTTTATGAAAACTTTTCTTAAAATATTTCATAAAAATGAACATAGCTCTAAAATATAATTATGATCATAACATCTAATTATATCCTGCTTGCTAATATGGAAATGAGAGTTGTTGACAAATCTGGTAAAAGAGCTCCCTCTAAAAGCGTAAAGATAAAGAAAGTGAATGATTAAAGGATTTAAGGTGATGGGGTATAGATGGGCACAGAGGAAGTGTTTGGGTATAAATATGATGGCTAGGAGAATCAAGTACAAATGGAATTAAAAACGAGCAGAACAAATATTTGCAGTTTTGAGATTTTAGAGAATAAGATTCTGTTCCTTAAAATTGCCCCCTTTTTTGCTAAAACCTAATCATAGTGGTGTACTAAGTAAGTAGACTAAGTAAGTAGCCCCAACACTTTACCCTTAGATTATCTACGGTTGACCTATCCAGATTCCTAAGAGGTCAGTAAGGGGCGAGTACAAGTGCACTAGAGTGCCTTCTGTCCCTTGTCTTATTGCTCTCCTATATCTCCTATACCTTTCTTCTATTCCTATATCTCTTCTTCTATTCTTTCATTGATATGTTCTATTCCTAGATCTTCTTTTCTATTCTTTCTTAGATATATTTTACTATGAGTATCTCCTCTATAACCTTCACCATGTATTGTACTATGTGTGTGTGTATATATATACGCACTAAAACCCTCATTGTGTATTGGACAAAATAAATAAATAAAATAAAAATAAATAAATTGCTAACTATTGATTTTCACTAGATTAGTTGCTTTTAGTCTAAAAATACAAGATCCTGATTATTGAACATAACAGAACAACAGAGTTAGAAAAGGGGCATTGGAGCAGCAGTGGGTTGCTCCTGGTTTGGCTCAGTTCTGTGAGCCAGTAGTAGCAGGAGGCTACCCCCATTTGACTGGGAGGCTATGCCCATCCACTCAGAACACTTACCCACCCACCCGGGATGCTCCTGCACATGCACCGTAGTGTTGCACATGAATGCAAGCGCACACATAAACCAGTAGCGAAGGGATTTAGAACCACTATTTATAACCCACTATTTCTTTGGAGCTTTTCTAGTCCATCTCCCTACTTATGCATGAAGCCCTATACCAGGGGTAGGCAAAGTTGGCTCTTCGATGACTTGTGGACTTCAACTCCCAGAATTCCTGAGCCAATCATGCTTACTCAGAAATTCTGGGAGTTGAGTACACATGTCATCGAAGAGCCAACTTTGCCTACCCCACCCTATACTATTTCAGATAAATGTTTATCCAATCTCTTCTTTAAAAATGTTAGAACCCATTCCTGGTTTGTAAGCTTCCTTCATTGTCTCAGGCAAACTTTAAAGCCAGTTAGAGAGCAGAGACAAAAAAGAGGACTTGGAGGTTTGTAGATGTTGCTGTTCTATAACTACCATCTCAGCAGCTGATGATGCAAGAGTGGTATTTAGCAACATTTTAAAGGACTTCGGGCAACCTTCTTATCCCTGGTGTTAAATAGTTTAGTAATAGTAGACAGCATTAGATTGCTCCTGGTTTGGCCTGGTTTGGCGAACTGGTAGTGGTGGCAGTGAGAACCTCCGCCCACTTGCACATGTGCAGAAGTGTCGTGCACGCATGATCACAAGTGAACCAATAGCAATGGGATTTAGAACCCACTACTGATGGAAGACCTTAGTTTTGGGGATTTCTACCAATGGAATTTTGTAGTTAAAGATTTGTTCATTGGATTGTTTCAAATGGAAATGAGGAAAAGGTACATGAAATTATTTGAACAAAGCACTCCTTCATAGGCCCTTCCCCATGTTTTAATACTAATAAGTTCCATTTTGTAATCATGAAGTTATTTTGCCCTTTGTGTTCATCTTTCCTTATGTTGCACTGACGGGTGAAAATTTGAAGAAAGAAAATACCTCTGTCTTTGAATCAAGTCAAAATAACTAAATATTATTTAAAAGGACTAGACAAAAGTATTAGAGAGCAGTCAGTCTGACACAGATTAACTGGAAATTTTATAGAGCAGATCATATATAAATGAATTGGCAAGCACTTTGGAGGAAAAAGTGTGGCAATTACCCAGTCAGTACAGATGTATCAAATTTACCTTGGTGGAAAAATAGATTTCTTTTGTCTTTAAAAATATCGTTCATTTTGCAGAACAGGGGAAATAAGCAAGAAGCCTTGTAGTATTTTTGAAGTATACAGTTATAAAGTACTTGGCAGGTAATTTGCAACCTTGGTACACAGCATCCCTTTTAGCAAGGCTATTTATTTCTCAGGCAGAATGCTATGGTACTTACAATAAAGGTCTCTGTTGGACCTCTTCATCAATAGCAAACCTTTAAGCACAGCTCATCTCATAAATAGGAGTTCCACTAACACAGACTTCAAACGGATAGAATCTGATAATTCAAAGATAGAGCTATAAAGTGTTTCAGCAGTCCATCCATAAAAGCAGCCTTATATTCCAAACGCCTGCTCTGTGCCGCCTGACAGCCTATTAGAATAATAGCAGGGAAAGCATAATTACACGTAATCAGAGACAGGAAAAGAGCTAGTTGTTTTTGTAGAGTAAAATGCCTTTCTGAACCTGTCAGAAAATGCTACACTGGTTCTAATAGAAAGGGCAGATAACCATAGAAAATAATCTTCACAAAATCCTGAACTATTTCCTCCTTTTATTTTGTTTAAAAGAAAAGCTTTTGTGTCTTAATCTATCGCCTATGAAATAACTTAATTTGTCCCGCACATCTGTATGGAGAGGTTGATGAATTCACAATCACTATTTTATTAATAATGGCAAAGGCAGTAATTTATTCTCCACTCACTCCATTGCCTCGGGACAGCTTATAGTATATGAAAATATAGACAGACTGTAAAGATCCAGAAGATGTCATGGAGATTAATGAATCACACATCACTTTCAAGGAATGGAAAATCATGTTAGTATGTGGTTCAATGGCAAGCTGGGGTGGATGGCTGTTTTGCTCAATTTTAGCTTGTCGTTATCTTGTCAGCAATGTTTGCATAGCAAAACAAATTTCATCAGCAAGAATGAAAACATATCTAACTTCCTGTCCCTAAAATCATCCTCCTCCTTTAGTTTTTCACTAGTCTACAAAAGATAAATTCACCCTTTTCTATTTGGAAATTCTGTTTCTTTCTTACCTGTTTGCATACTGCATTGATTTTCAACATGGCAATATAGTAAGGCAACAGTTCGCCTCTTTTTATGACGAGCAAGAAGTTCTATCTTACTTGTCCTCAGTATAATGAAACCTATGTAACAAAGTTCTTCTAAGTAGCATTGAAACTGAAAGAAAACTGAGATAGAGAAGTCGAACAGAATTCATTGCCAGGATGTATAGTCAGAATAAGTGGGTCTATATCGGTTACAATGAAATTCCGCATTTCAATATTGAAGAACCATTGGAAACTGGAGAAAAATTATTAGAAGAAATCAATAAATTTGGCAGAGTAGGTTTAAAGATAAATAAACAAAAGACTAAAATAATTTCAAAAAATCTAACAGATCAAGAAAAACAATTACTGGAAGGAAAATTAGGAATAAGGACAGGAAAAAAATGTAAAATTAACAGCAAAATCTATAACAGTTAAAGATTAGTGATGGGCAAACCCAACAGTGTTCGAGTTCGGCAAGCTCGGACGAACTTTACACAAAATTCCACCAAACCCGAACCGAACCCGAACGGGGAATCCCACCAAGAGATTCCGGGGGTGGAACTTTGACGTCACATATACTGGCAGGTTGCTAAGGATGCCAAGGTAATCACCTTGGCATCCTTAGCAATCTTCCGGTAACATCAAGGCTCCGCCCCTGGAATCTCTTCGTGGGAGGGATTCCCCAGTTCCTTCAAAGGGAGGTCTTCACGTAAAAATAAACATTGTTATTTTTACAAAAAAGGATGCCGCAGCAGCGCTGCAAGCAAAGGGCGGTCCTTTCACGTAAAAATAAACATTGTTATTTTTACAAAAAAGGACGCCGCAGCAGCGCTGCAAGCAAAGGGCAGTCCTTTCACGTAAAAATAAACATGTTTTTTTTTACATGAAAGGACCGCCCTTTGCTTGCAGCGCCGCTGCGGTGTCCTTTCACGTAAAAATAAACATTGTTATTTTTACGAAAAAGGATGCTACCCTGTTTCTCCAAAAATAAGACCCTGTCTTAGATTTTTTTTTTTAACCCTGCAATAAGACCTTGGCCTTATCACCATGCACTGAAAAGTCTGATTGAGCTTATTATCAGAGGGTGTCTTGTTTTGGAAGAAACAGGGTAGACATTAAATATTAAAAATGCTTACCTGATATTAGCAAACAAATAAAAAAAATGCTCTGCATGTTGTATTCCTCTTTATATTCTGCTAGCAACTTATAGCATTTTTACAGAAAATCGATGTTGTTATTTTTAAAAAATAATGAAAGTTGCCTAAAGGATCAAGTTTAAAGGTGCATTGTGTCACATTTTCTAAAAGCTGAGAACCAATTGTAGCTCAGAAAAGCCCATTCCACAGTGCCTTCTTTACCAAAATATTGTATCCAGCAAGACAGATACTCAAAGAACAGCTAATATGAAAGAAAAAGACCATATGTGTTTGAACATGTGCTATACAATATATGTAAAATATTCCAAATTAGTCTGAGCAAAGCTTTTAGTTAGAAGATTAAACCCAAATGATAGTAGACAACATTGAGTTTGATGGACAACTAAAATCATAGTTGATATAAAGCAGATTCCTCAGTTCTTAAGACATAGCAATAGACTTTTCACTTTGTTTCAACACCATAACCATCGGTAGATAGAACAATAGATATAGCTATTAGCTCAATAGAACAAGGTGACAAAATTGTGTTTTTTATGTGTCCAGAAAAACAGAAATATGAAGTCTTTATCCATCAAGAATTACATTTAGTATTTGAGTTGTGTATTAGGCTCTATATATTTATATTTTAAGTAGGACTGGCCAAAACCAAATTTGACTTAAGTTGAATTTAATTAAAGTTAATTAAATAAATTGACATGATAACTACCCATCTATGTAATAGTTGGTTCCTTCTGGCATTTTAAATTTACACTTTGATGGCTACTTCTGGAAGGTCTCCAAACTTTTAGAAGGATACATGTGGCCGTAGGATCTGACTATGCCATAAAATTGATTAACCCTCTCTACTACTCTATTTTTTTGTATCCTGAACTCCTTCCTGAAGCAGTAACCTCTCTACTTATAGAGCACCCGTTTAGCACTAGGACACAAATAAGATGGGCCTTTTAGTTTCTCCCTCCTGTTAAAAAAATGAGGTGTCCAAAATATAGCTCTGAGGAGGCAACTGAAATACTGACTCCCGTGAAATTAGGAAGTATTTCTACATAAAATTATCTGGATACAGCTGCCAAGACTTCAGTCTATTAAGTCTTGAAGATGAGCTTGCAAACACTTTGAGATTCAAAAATCAGCCTGGTTTTATTAGTATTATGAACAAGACAGTTGGCTTTGCAATATAAAACAAGCTAATAATGAATGTTTATATGTATTGAAGAGCTATAGCTTTAAGAGATAGTGTTGCAAATTCCATACTTGGCATGGTTAGGAAAGGAATCGAAAATAGGTCAGCAAATGTTGTATTGCCTCTGTACAAATCAATGGTGAGACCACACTTGGAATACTGTACAGTTCTAGTCACCCCACCTCAAGAAGGATATAATGGAACTGGGAAAAGGACAAAAAAGGGCAACAAGGATGATCAAGGAAATGGAGCACCTCCCTTATGAAACCAGGTTGCAAGGCCTTGGTCTCTTCAGGCTTGAAAGATGGCATTTTTAAGAGGTGACTTGGTCGAAGAATATAAAATAATGCATGGAATAGAGAAGGTGGATAGAGAAAAATTCTTTTCTCTATCACACAATACTAGAGCAAGGGGGCACTCCCTAAAGCTCATAGGTAAGAAAGTGAGGACAAATCAAGGGAAATATTTCTTCACCCAGAGAGTCATTGGTTTATGGAATTCACTTCCAGAAGAGGTCGTGACAGTTGTCAGCCTGGATACCTTCAAGACAGGATTAGAAAGATTTGTGGGTGCCAAGTGTATCGGTGGTTATTGGAATGGATGTTCAAGTGCCGCCTTTATGTTGGTTGAGGCAGGCAGAATTCCCTTGAGTACCATTTGGGGGTCAAGGAAAAGAAAGAGTTTTGCCTTCTCCTTCTGCTCAAGATCTCCATGGACAATTGGTGGGCCACTATGTGACACAGAATGCTGGACTCGATGGGCTCTTCTTATGTTCTTAAATTGCCATAAGAGAGAGCCAGAAAGCATGATTCTCTCTCTGCCCTCTCTGCTGATTCACTTTGACTGATGTAGTAAGCTCTCTGTATGCGATGATAGCTGGATGGATTTGTAAGCTGTAATGAATGTTTGATATGTAAGACAAAGACAGGATTGCAATATTATTATTGTATTATTAAGAGATATTGACTGATTTGAATGTGAATGACCACTGTTTAACTGTGCTGTTTCTAAATTAAACACTATTTTATAAACTTTCATGTATCTGTTTTGTATGACCGAATAATCAGTCCTAGGCCCAGTACTCTTTAACATATTTATCAACGACTAGACAAGGGAATAGAGGGGGAATTAATTAAATTTGCAGATGACACCAAGCTGGCAGGAGTGGCCAACACCCCAGAGGATAGGCACAGGATACAGAAAGATCTAGACAGACTTGTACAGTGGGCCGAAATGAACAAAATGAAGTTCAATGTAGAGAAAAGTAAAATCCTGAACTTAGGCAAAAAAAACCCAAAACATGCATACAAATTAGGCGAAACCACACTCACCATAAGTGACTGTGAAAGGGATCTTGGAGTCTTGGTGGATAACCAGCTAAACATGGGCCAGCAATGTTCAGCAGCGGCTAAAAAAGCCAACACAATCCTAAGCTGCATGAACAGGGGGATACACTCCAAGACCAGAGAGGTAATAATACCACTCTATAAGGCCCCAGTCAGACCGCACCTGGAGTATTGTGTCCAGTTCTGGTCACCACACTTCAAAAGAAATATAGAGACTCTGTAAAGGGTGCAGAAAAGAGCAACTAAACTGATAAGGGGACTAGAGACCAGGCCATACGAGGAAAGGTTGCTGGAACTGGGCATGGATAGTCTAGTAAAAAGAAGGGCTAGGGGAGACATGATAGCTGTATACAGGTACTTAAGCAGTTGCCACGGAGAGGACGGCGCACACTATTTTCCAGGGCAACAGAGAGTCAGACGAGAAACAACGGTTGGAAGCTGACCAAGGAAAGATTCAACCTGGAGATAAGGAAGAACTTCCTGACGGTGAGAGCGATCAACCAGTGGAACGGCCTGCCAGCGGAGGTTGTGAACTCCCCAACTTTGGAAATTTTCAAGAGGAGATTGGACTGCCATTTGGCTGGAGTGCTGTAGGATTTCCTGCTCAAGCAGGGGGTTGAACTTGATGACCTGTAAGGTCCCTTTCAACTCAAATAATAAATAAATAAATTACTCATATCTCCTGGATATCTGCTGGAATCCCACATTTCCTCAGTGCGTGTCCTTGATAACTCAAGGGTTCTGCACACTCCTTAACAGTTTTGTCCAGGACCAAAAGAAGCTAAACAGAAATAAAAGCATATGTAAATACAGATAGTCCTTGATTTAAGACCACTACTGACCCTAACATTTTTGAAGCATGCAGTTGTTAAGTGAATCTGGCTACTCCCATTGACTGTGCTTGTCAGAATCTCTCTGAGAAAGTTACAAATGACAATCCCAGGATCCCGGGATCTTGCCAAAGCATTCAAAGCATGATCATGTAACTAAGAGGATAATGCAATGTCATAGTAGTATGTGGTTACGCTGAATGTAAACAAACAGTGGTAAGTAGATTATCCATATATGAAGTAAGTACAAAAATTTTCAATATCAAATATTATTTTCTGATCATGTTTACTCACAAAAAAGGAGCATTCTGCCAACTACTTTCAAAAGACATCACTTCTTAGTTCCTTGCTCCCATTATAGGTACTCCCCAATGGAGCCCAAAATTTCTCTTGTTGAGACATTGGCTAAGTGAATTTTGCCCCATTTTACAACCTTTCTTGATCACTACAATTGATAAGTTAGTAACCTGGTTGTTGAGTGAATCTGGCTTCCCCATTGACTTTGCTTATCAGAAGGTCACAAAAGTTAATCACAGGACCCAGGGACACTGCAACCATTATAAATCTGAACCAATTGCCAAGCATCTGAATTTTGATCAGATGATTCTGAGGATGCCGCAAAAAGTGTAAAAAACAGTCATAAGTCATTTCTTTCAGTGCTGTTGTAATTTTGGATGGTCACTAAATGAACTCTTGTATATCAAGGACAGCTGCACCTGTATAATATTTTTCATAATCCTGAAACTTATATTTATATTTTATTTATGATTAAGGAAAGAAAGATTCAACTGTATTTGGGACTTATCCCCAAAAATTGCAATGCTTCATCCATTGGAAACTGAATATGAATCAACTGTCTCTGTGCATAATGATACATATTAAACAACCATGCTATTAATGTACAGGTAACTTATAAATACAAGCATTGCATTTGCCACATTTACATACCTTAATTTTTTCAACAAAATCTTTATTGAATGGCTATTTAACAAAAATAATTGCATTTGCAATTAGAAACACTGAAGTTACATTATCGATTTTCTGCTAAAAACCCTTTTAAGTAAACAAGCACAAACTACATTAATTAAATGTAACTGCTTGGAGCTATGGTGTGAAATTCAATTCAGCCATTATCATGAATTACAGTGATTATTGCTATAATTATTTTCTCTTGGATACAACTACATTTCTGTTGTTCGTTAGCTCTGTGGGACATATAACTATGTATGCATTTTATAACTAATAATATTCAGCTGCAGCCTGACCAATTACCATCACTTATAGAGATTATGTTCAAATAGCCAGGGAACAAGTAACTGTTTTAAAAAAGTAAAACTTTTCATGTCCTTGAAATTACTAATTGTAAATGAATGGAGTGCAGAGAATAAAAATTTAAACCTTTAAAACATTAAGGCTGTTCATCAGCTACTACATTTCTATGCAATAATGCACAGAATGTCCAATAATAGGCCATTGTCTCACTGTTAACACACTACCCACTATTGTGTTTGTACAAAACATTGCCACAGTAGTCACTAACACACCTCCAAACTTATATTTTTTCCAAGTGTCTACTCACTTTGAACACAATAAGTATAATACCTTCTCCTTTTCATAGGCAGTTCACAGATTGTCACTAAGAATCAGCCAAGAGCTGGTTTTTGTGGGGAAATATACTTGTCTGAATTGTGGAGATAGAAGAGATCCTTCTTAGAGATATCCTTATACAGTGTTCCCTCGATTTTCGTGGGGGATGCATTCCAAAACCACCTGCGAAAGTCAAATTTCCGCAAAGTAGAGATGCGGAAGTAAATACACCATTTTTGGCTATGGACAGTATCACAAGTAACACTTTAAACCCCTAAATTACCATTTCCCATTTCCTTAACAACCATTTACTCACCATTATTGCTGGTACTCACCATTGAATAAGACACTTAGTGATCCTGATATTTATAAACATAATTATTTATTAGCAATAATTATTGTTTTTGTTATTTATTTGCAAAAATTATTAACATAACTAAGGATCTTCTTCAATCATCACTTCATTGGGCACTTCTGCAATGGACTTTGAAGGTGATGGCATGACAGCCCTCTTGGTTTTCGTGATGAACATAGTTACCGTATATACTCGAGTATAAGCCGAGTTTTTTAGCCCCAAAAATGGGCTGAAAAACACAGCCTCGGCTTATACTTGGGTCATTGACAAAGTCACCACACGAGGGCGCCATTGCTTGAGCCAGAGCGAGGAGGCACCAGCTTTTGTCCCCTCTCGCACGCCGTAGTTCCTCTCCCTAGCTCAAGCAAAGAAGGCAGCCATTTGCAATGGTGAGTCGGATTAAAAAGGCCCCCTGCTGTCAGATTCTCCTCCCCCTCCTTTGAAAGGATTTAAACTGTTTAAAAAATGGTATTTTGTGGTAGTTGCTGTCCTTGCTTGGATAGGATCTAATAATGTGTTATGAGGCAGAGCTAGACAGGAATTCTTTTTCTATCTGTCTATCTTTCTATCTATCTATTTTTCTATCTATCTATTTTTCTATCTATCTATCTATCTATCTATCTATCTGTATCTATTTCTATCTATCTATCTATCTATCTATTTTTCTATCTGTCTGTCTGTCTGTCTATCTTTCTATCTATATCTATCTATCTATCTATCTATCATCTATCTGTATCTATTTCTATCTATCTATTTTTCTATCTAACTATTTTTCTTTCTATCTATCTATCTATCTATCTATCTGTATCTATTTCTATCTATCTATCTATCTATCTATCTATTTTTCTGTCTGTCTGTCTGTCTGTCTATCTATCTTTCTATCTATATCTATCTATCTATCTATTTATCTATTTCTATCTATCAAGAATAGTCCTAAAAATGCGAGTTCCAGGTACATACGTGAATGATGAGGCAGCAGCCATCTAGATCACCGGAACATAGAAACTTTAATAAAACCACTTAGCTTTCGTTAGCGTGCTGCTAACTTCGTCAGAGTTTTAAAATGCCGTGGGAGACAAACATCTTTATAAAGCATTACTCAGTCTGCTCATTGCCCGCGTCACGGGGCCACACCCTTCCCTCCCCCCTGCGGTAAGCCTAATTGTGGGCTTAATCCTGCTGGCTGAAGGGAGATCTACCGCTTTTGCTCGTGTTTGTTGCCTTTTTCCCTCCCCAAGGGAGGGGGTGGAATTGTGAGGCTTAATCCTGCTGGCTGTAGGGAGATCTACCGCTTTTACTCGTGTCTGTTGCCTTTTTCCCTCCCCAAGGGAGGGGGTGGAGTTGTGAGGCAATGCTCCGAAGCATTGCCTCACAACTCCACCCCCTCCCTTGGGGAGGGAAAAAGGCAACAGACACGAGTAAAAGCGGTAGATCTCCCTACAACCAGCAGGATTAAGCCTCACAATTCCACCCCCTCCCTTGGGGAGGGAAAAAGGCAACAAACACGAGCAAAAGCGGTAGATCTCCCTTCAGCCAGCAGGATTAAGCCCACAATTAGGCTTACCGCAGGGGGGAGGGAAGGGTGTGGCCCCGTGACGCGGGCAATGAGCAGACTGAGTAATGCTTTATAAAGATGTTTGTCTCCCACGGCATTTTAAAACTCTGACGAAGTTAGCAGCACGCTAACGAAAGCTAAGTGGTTTTATTAAAGTTTCTATGTTCCGGTGATCGAGATGGCTGCTGCCTCATCATTCATTTCTATCTATCTATCTATCTATCTATCTATCTATCTATCTATCTATCTATCTATCTATTTGGTTTTCTATGCTGATAACCTCACAGCAGCTAATGCTGAAGCTCTTCTTTGGATACACTTATTTGTTTGTTTGTTTGTTTATTTATTTAATTGGATTTGTATGCAATCCCTCTCCAAGGACTCAGGGTGGCTCACAGCATATATAAAAACAGAACAATAATGTAAATCCAATTAATGATGAGAAGGAATCCAGTTTTGAAGGATTTTAACTCTTAGGTTTTAGCTTCCTGATCGAGCTACTTTTTTTACTTTTTAATTTATTGTTAATATTGTTAATTTGTTTACCCTCTTTTAAATTTACAGAGCTAGTTTACTGGTTTTCTTTAAAATAAATATTCTAAAACATGTCTCAATTAATGTAATTTTATTGTTTTCCATTTTTATAAGTTACCAGTAGCCACTGCATTTTCTAACCTCGGCTTATACTCGGGTCAATACGTTTTCCCAGTTTTTGTGGCAAAAATTGGTGCCTCGGCTTATACTCGGGTCGGCTTATACTCGAGTATATACGGTATGTGTATTTGTTGGTGCAGTTTCTTTTTCTGGGCTAACATGGCTCTGTACGGTGCAGCAATGTTGTCAAGGGAGGCCTTAAATTGTATAGAGCAAGTCATGTTGGGATCCCAAAGTTCCACAATCTGTTGGAGATGTGCAGCGCTTCTGTGCACTTCTGCAACTGATTCAAGCGTTAGGCCAACCTCTTCTTCCTCAGTTCATTCAGCTTCCTCTTCTTCCTCTTCTTCACTCACTGACTTGGTCAGCTCCTCCAGATCTTTGTCTGTCAGCGGTAGGCCATATTCATCAAGCAAACCATTGACTTCATTGGGTGTCATGTCACTGAAGCCTTCTCCACCAGTAACTGTGCCAGCTTCACAGATTTCTGGACCGCAGCATGTTGAATTTCTTCAGGAGCGAATCCCTTGTAATCGTGCACCACTTCTGGCCACAATTTCTTCCAGCAGTCATTCATTGGCTGTGTCTTCACAGGCAGTGGTTCTCAACCTTTCTAATGTCGCGACCCCTTAATACAGTTCCTCATGCTGTGGTGACCTCCAACCATAAGTCTAGTGCTAATTCTCCCAACAGAGCTTTAAGCTGATTGGCAGGAAGGTCAGAGGGATACCTCCACTGTAAACACCTGATTAGTTGAATTGTAAAAATATGTTCCAAGGTGCCAGAATATAAGCTTTATTTCCTAACACCATGGGAAATTTGTTTTTTCCATGTTCTTAAGTGATTCCTGTTAAATGGTTGTTTGACCCCCAAAGGGGTCCCGACCCCAAGGTTGAGAACCACTGTGTTAAGGCATTCTGAATGTTCTTCAGACACAATGCAATGCGATGCGATGGTATCCAATGCAATGCTCTTCTTACAGCAGTCTTGTACCCACATGGACAAAGCAGCTTCCATTTTCATAACCTGTTAATTTCTAGGCGTCACCATCCTTTTTGCTTCCTTGTTGAATGTGATCACAGATGTTTGTCTTATCTTCTTTTCATCCATTGAATGTATCTCACATTTGATTCATTTATTCCATAGTGCCACCCAACTTCCGCATATGAGCGACCTCCTTTTAGCATATCTAACAGTTCAATTTTCTGTTTAATCGTCAGCATCTTCCTACTCTTTTTACTGTCGCTGCCTCCACTCCGTGTAGAATGTTTAGAAGGCATCTTGGGCATGTCTTCTAATAAGTGTTAATAGTTGTAAAAGTACTAATGCACAACGGGATAACACCGCTGATTGGCTGAGATTTCGAGCCATCAGCAATGACGGATGAAATTTTTGCGATAACAACACTGATTGGCCAAGATTTCGACCAATCAACAATGGCAGGTGAAAGTTTGGCGATGACATATGATGTCATCGGGCGGGAAAAACCATGATATAGGAAAAATACTGCAAAGTATTTTTTAATTAATTTTTTTAAAAAAAACGTGGTATAGGCTATTCGCGAAATTCAAACCCGTGAAAATCGAGGGAACACTGTAGATCTATCCTAGTCTCCTTTAATTTTCAAATTCAGCAAAAACATGTGACACATACAAACATATATATATAGTCTGCCTTAATTTTCAAAGTTCAGAAAAAACATGTGATACATGTGATACACACACATATATACATATACATATACTTACATATACACATACACATACATATACATATACATATACATATACATATACATATACATACATACATACATACATACATACATACATACATACATATATACCCACGCATAGCTATAGTTTGTAAGTAAAGATTCTTTTAAAAAAGAGCTAAGTAATATAATCTTTGGCAATTTTCAATGGAAAAACAAGCAAGATTTGCCACATTAGTTCTGCTTAGTGAACCATAAATACTAATTGCCACAAGAATGCACTGCCCTCCTTCCCTCCCACCCCTACAGACGAGGGCAGGAAGACAAAAAAGATCCATGGGAGTATTGCAAACAATGAGGTATAGTACTACAAAGATGAGGGTAAAATAATCTTACTGAAAGTTAAGAGGTTAAGGCCTTTACCGTGAAATCCCATACATGTCTAAAGACTAATGAATTTCATAAGAATTTTTCTCTAGAATCTGTTTTATATGATAGCCTTCATATAAAGAGTTTCAAGAAAAATCAAATATATAGAACCAACAGCAAGATAGCCTTAAATATGACTGTCTTCACCAAAGTTTGCTTAATACTTAAAGCTAATAGTTTTTATTAAAAATCCACTAAAATGCATAATTTATGTTTCTGACAACATTTAGGAATTAGAATTACAGGGTTTGTATAGGGAAATACTCATTCTTTTTCACCCAATTGTTCCCTCAAAGGGGTTAGACTTCACATACTGTACGAAAAACTAATATAAATTCACTCAAAGTATCCAAATAGTGATTTATTTATTATTTATATTAGCTGCAAGGAAACCTTTTATAATCCACCTCTGGGGAAAATTTTAAGTGCTGCATTTCAGTTTTGACAGTACAGTTGGAACCATGAATGCAATGTTTATAAAATAAACAAAGCCACCAACTCATCCCTGTATCAGAAGAATCACTTCTGGATTAATACTTAAACACCAATAATGCCGACCCTTCCACTATACTTTTAGATGTAGCACAGGCCAGATGAAACAAGGGGAACTGGAGGATCCAAATAATGATATGGATAGCCAACATATTTTTTTTTAAAAAAAAAAAAACCCAGCTCTTTGGACGTATGTGCGTGCATGCACAGGCAAATGCACGCACCCACACCTCAAAGTGTGAAATTCTTTCCTTGATATTTTCAAGAACAAACAGTGATTATGTTGGAAACTGCTCTTGATACAACCTCCATGGAATTAAAGAGCGGTACCACTATGGAGTTAAAACTTACTCTAGGCATAAGATATGGGACATCATAAATGCTTGAGCCTACACTTATAACAGCTGGGAGAAAAAAGAGCAATATGTGAGGTTGAAACTGGACCTGGACAGTTCATTGCACAAGTCATTCCTCTATGCATAATGCAAATTGCTTGACCTATTACATTTATATAGTGAAGCTATCTTTTTTAAAAAGTTTTAGGAACAGTGACAAAAATCTACCAGAAACAACTCTTGGTGGCGACCAAGAATCAAAACTATAATGTAATCACAATAGACAAAGCTCTTTAAAATAACAAGGAGACAATAGAAATGAGTGAAGGTGAGAGTACAGGACTTAACTCCTATTCTGTAACTTTCTTGTCTTAATCAATGGGGGAAATAACCCATGATTTGGCATGAAATCATCTCTGGGTGAATGGGGGAATTGCCATTTTAAATGTATAAAGGAAGGCTAAGACTCAATTTATCTAATTCATTAATTAATGCTAGTCTCAAACTGAGCGGGTAGTACTGACATAACAAATAGAGATGGTGATATAGATCAGCGTTTCCCAACCGGTGTGCCGCGGCACACTGGTGTGCCATGACACACCGTCAGGTGTGCCGCGGCGAGAGGCGGCGGAGGAGAGTGGGCGGATCGGGCGGGCAATGGGGCAGGGGGGAGAAGCCAGGGGCGCGTTTGGCCGGGGAGTCCGGGACTGTGTGGCTTTGTGCCATGAAGAGAAAACAGCCGACTTTTCCCTGCTGCCGTTTTCTCTTCATGGCGCAAAGCCACACAGTCCCGGACTCCTCGCCCCAAGGCAGGAGGCGGCGGTGGAGGAGAGTGGGCGGGCAATGGGGCAGGGCGGAGAAGCCAGAGGCGCGTTTGGCCGGAGGCACCATGGGGAGGCAGGGGCAGGGAGGTGCGGCAGTAGGAGTAAAGGGAGCCGCGGCTGCCCCTGCCTCCCCACGGTGGCAATGGCATCGGGAGTGCTAATAGCGGCGGCGGCGGGGATAGCGGGGGGGCCCTGCAAGTGGAAGCCTCAGCCCTGGAGCCCCCTCGCACCCATGGCTTCTCATCGATGCCTCTGCCTGCCCGATCCGCGGGAGTGCTAATAGCGGTGGCGGCGGTGGGAATAGCGGGGGGGGCTCCTGCCCGCCGCTGCTATTAGCACTCCAGCGGATCGGGCAGGCAGAGACATCGACGAGAAGCCATGGGCGCGAGGGGGCTCCAGGGCTGAGGCTTCCACTTGTGGCTGTCCCCGCCCGCCCGATCCTTCCTTCTCTCCGGCTTTTTTGGGGTGCGGCTTCTTCCACAGCGGTGGCTGCAGTGGCGCTGGCGATCCAGCTGCTAGCCGCTCCAAGCACTGTGGGAACGCCCACCCCTCTCACAGTCCCGTCCCGGGCTGTCAGTAAAGGGGCTGCTTGCTCGGAACATTCAAACTAAGGGAAACCTTCGCTGGCCTCCACAGAGAAGAAAGGAAGAGAGAGAACGAGAGAGAGCAACAGAGAGAGAGTGAGAGTGAGAAAGAACAAGAGAGAGAAAGCATGAAAGAGAGAGAAAGAAAATAAGAGAGAACAAGAGAGAGAGAGAGAGAGACTAAGAGAGAGAGAAAGAAAAGAGAGAGAGAGAGAAAATAAGAGAATGAGAGAGAGCAACAGAGAGAGAGAAAGAACAAGAAAAAAGCACGAGAGAAGAAAAGCAAGAGAGAAAAAGAGATAGCAAGAGATACTGAAAGAAAGCAAGAGAGAGAGAGAAAAAACAGATAGCAAGAGAGACAGGAAGAGGAAAGGAGAGAGAGAGAGAAATGAGAACAAAAAGGGGAGGAGAAATGAGAAAATGATTGAGGCAGAGAATGAGAGGAGAGAGAAACAAAAGAGAGAGAGGGGGGTGATTCTTGAAGCATATGGTAAAAAGCACCCAAATAATAAGAAAAAAACCCCAGCCCTCACCTGTTTTTGAAAAGAATAAAAGAGAATTAAACCCCAGCCCTCACCTGGCTTTGGAAATGGTTGGAGTGTGTATACATACACACACATAAGGGGGGGAGAGAGACAGGGATGGAAAAAGAGGAGAAGTGAAAGGGAGAAGGAATGAGGGAAAAAGGGAGGAAGAGAGAGAAATGAGAAACATGAGAGAGAAAAGGGGGAAAGACAGGAGAAGTACCCATAAATGAGACAGCGGTATAAATTTCAGGAGGGATGATTGATGATTGACTGTATTTATAAGGGGATGTTACATGGGATTATATATATGAGGGGGTTTATTTATTTATGTATGTATGTATGTATGTATGTATGTATGTATGTATGTATGTATTTATTTATTTATTTATTTATTTATTTATTTATTTATTAGATTTGTGTCATTTTGGTTGGTGGTGTGCCCCAGGATTTTGTAAATGTAAAAAGTGTGCCGCGGCTCAAAAAAGGTTGAAAATCACTGATATAGATGATGAATGATGGAACCGTTCTTTCATTCTGGCAAAAGTAGTAAGATCATGTGGATACCTTGGAGAGTGGATTTATTCTCTATTGGTTTAAAAGGAGGCCCAGATTTAATGGTATAAAATTACAATAAAGTAAATTCAGGTTAAATGCCAGATGGAACTTCTGGAATGCCCAGCCAGCGACTCACCCTCCGGCCCGGGTTTGCAGCAGGGCCAGGGAGACACGGCTCCCGGCATAGCCGCCATCTTGGATGGCCGGGATCTCGTGAGGCTCGGGGCCTCCTTTTCGCCCCTGACAACAAGCAGGCGAACACCTGCCCGCCCTCCCTATCTTTCAGTGTGCTAATGGGGTCGCCCTTAGGGGGCCGAATAGGAATTTTTGGCGGTCTCGGTATTTTCTGCGACCGTTTTTTCACCTATTCCACACTGTGGTGCGGGATGGAAGGTTAGGGGGTGCTTCGTTCCCCGATTAGTTCTAATTGGCTTACCTCTGGTCATTGGGTTGGCAGGTTAGGGGCGGAAATTGGGAGGTGTTTAGCAACTGCGTGTTCTCCATTGGGCATCTTTGGGGATGATTGGCAGACTCTCTCCAAGGGCTCATGGTGCCTTTAAATCGATCTGAGCAATTGGGAAGAACCTGCCTTTGGGTCCTGCCCATTTCAATCCCCTTTCAGGGGTTAGACTGCGAGACCTCCAACATGCATGTGCATGGCTGGGATACAGGTGAAGGTGTGGCCCCTTCACCTGGATCAGCATGGAGCTATGCCCATATGTTGCCCCCGAAGTTTTTATGTTGTCATTTCCGCCCCGGAAGTAATTCAGCTGACCTCTGTGGGTCCATGTTAGGTTGAATTAAATTAATTATAATTTAATTAATAAAAATGACCCAGTTTTAAATCCAGCTCTGTGTCTGCGTCGTTATTCTGCCTCTGCTGCAATATATGAACTGATGCCCACTGAACTAGGCTGCCCACCAATAAAGTGGTGAGCTTTCCTTTGCTAAAGAACTTCAAACTGAAGATAGATGGTCATCTGACTGAGATGCTAAAGAAAATTCTGCACCAACCAAGCAATTAGATTAGATTACTTCCAAGGTTCCTTATAAATCTACAGTACAATCCTATGCAAGAGTCTTCTGTCTATTTTTGGACTTTTTACTAGAAGCCCCTAGAGATCCTATCCAACTGGACTGTCTCTGCAAAGAATATTTCCACCTTCAAATGTAGAACTGCTTTCTCTTTTAGGAGCACAGCCAAATCCCACAAAGATTTCTGAAACTCATATATGCTCCTTGAAGCAGTGCAGGCTCAGCATAAAATTATATGATAATATGGGCATCTGTGCCTTTGCCTGATGCACAGATGGTGAACAGAATGAAAATTTGGAAAGTTTTCAGAAGAGCCCTAGATTAGAGGCTAATTTTTGTTGCTGCATCCAGAATTTCTTCCTACTTCTGGTATTTATAGACTCTCTTGACTACCATAAAGAGCCTATGATAGTTAATTAATTCACATTCTGCAGTATTGCCCAGGTTGGGATGGAGGCACCTCACTGTGTTTGGGCAGCATCCAACACATAATGAAATTTGGCTCATGATCAGAAAACCCATATTTATACACAAAGCATTCATGCTATACTGTACTGCACATGGTTAAACTCATGTTATCTGCATGTTTAGTGATGCCACAGTTGGGTTTTCTCCACTCTCGTAACACATTAGTGCTTGTTTCACAAATCAGGGTTAGGGCTAAATGATTTTTTCTAAATCCTAAGTATTTTATTGTAGATTGCTATGGGAGGAATGCAAACTGTCTACTACATACAAATGATTAAATCTGCCTCTTCCATTTTATGCCCCTTAGGTCCTTTCTCATTGTTGGTTACATATACTGATTGTTGGTTACATATTTTGGGGATGGAGGGAGAACGGCAAACCTAATAAAAGCATTGAATAAGTAACCACATCCCAAAATAAGGATTTTTCTATAGAATTTCACTTTTTTAAAAAAGATTGTCCTTTGAAAGAATGTCTGACTGCTGAATAAATGGATCTTGTCAACTTAAAAGTATTAGGATAGATCCAGAGTTGGAAAGAGGGCATTTTCTTGTTGAGTCTCACAATCTCTGACTTAAACTTGTTCAGTATCTCTGGTTCTGTGCCTAGAAGATTTACACTATTTTTATTTATTTATTTATTTATTTATTTATTTATTTATTTATTTATATTTGTCAAACAAGTATAGTATTATAGTACATATTAACATAACATAACATAACATAAGTGGAACGTAGTAATAGAAAGAATAACAAGACAGTAGGACAGGGACATTAGGCACAAAAGTGCACTTATGCACACCCCTTACAGACCTCTTAGAAAAGGGGAGAGGTCAATTGTAGATAACGTAAGGTTGAAGATTTTAAAGCAGGGGACCATCTGAAGAATTTATTCTAATTGTATCCAAAGCAATATCCAAACCAGTAGACCATCAGCAGAATTTACTATTCTTTTTTTCCAATTTTGTTTTATTTTTCTCCACAATCAACATACAGCTACATGTACCTTCAATACATCTTAATGTACATATATCGTTATTCCAATACACTAAAGTAAATCACACTCCAGGTTTGCTTTTACATCAGTGATGACAAATCTTTTTTTACTTGGGTGGCGAAAGAGCATGCACATCATATGCATCATGCATGCGTGAGTGCCCACATCCTTAATTAAATGCCAGCTTCCCCGGCTCCCAGAGGCCCTCTGGAGGTTGGAAACAACCTATTTCCCAACTTCTGATGGGCCCAAAAGGCTTGTGTTTTGCCTTCCCCAGGGTCCAAAGGCTTCCCTGGAGCTGGGTGAGGGTAGAAATGTCCTCCCCCATCCCCGAGGAGGCTCTCTGGAAGCCAAAAACACCCTCCCAGAGCCTCTGTGCAAGCCAAACATTAACTGACCGGCACACACATGCACGTTGGAGGTAAGCTAGGGAAAATATAGGTTCGCCATCACTGCTTTATATTATTATATCTATATCCAACTTTCTCCCTTCTGCTTCCCTCTTTCTATCTCAGGTAGTTATTCCACTTCTACTACCTACGTTCTTACTCCTTCTCCCTCCTTCCTTCTACTATCCTTCCCTTCTCCTTCCTCTTTCTCTATTCTCTCTTTCTCTCCTTCCTGCCGACTTCCCTTCCACCCTCTAAATCCTTCCCTAAGTTGATGGTTCTATTATCATTATGTAACAAATTAAAATATTTCTCAAACTCTTATCCATCATGATCATCCATCTTTTTCCAAAATCTAATATATTTAAATCTTGGCTTTCAGTATATGTATTTTATCTTGTGCTACCTCCTTATCCTTGTCTTGTCTCCTGGAACTACCACCAACCAATTCAATTTACAGTAATTCCAAATTCATTGCTTCAGCTAGTTTGAGGGGGGGCAGTGGGGGGTTGTAAGTTTATGCACTATTTATTAAATACTTAATAGGTTTTTTATTGTCCTTTCTTCTCTAGTACTTTAGTATGATCCTTAATTACTTTTTAAATAGGAAATACTTAAATAGTATGTTTTTACCCTTAAACACTTTAATCATTTTAATCATTATCTAGAACTGAACTTTTATAGCAATTAAAGAAAATTGAGCTACTTGCTTAATCTGGTATCATACTGAACCTTGTGGGTTCAGTACAAAACCTTAAAATGTTACTGTGCTTCTCAACAAATAATGCTATCTATCATTTGTCCTTTTTCTGGCTATTCAAATAATGTGTCTTAATCAACTGAAAAAGAGTCCAAGCACCTGTTTGAAAACTTATCTTGGTCAGTAAGCCACTCCCACCCAGTCACATGACGTTTAAGCCGCCAACCCCAGTCACATGATTGTCAAGCCACTCCCACCTGTTCACATGGCTGCAAGCCACTCCTACCCAGTCACATGTGTGGCAGTAAAAATTTTGGCAGCCTATGACTGGCTAGATTATACCACTAATTGCTATTTCTTGTGCTTCTTAATTTTAGGCCTCATTGCTTCTTCTCCTTCTTTAATATCTTAAGTCAGATTTAATTTTTTTCTAACCATTTCTATACACTCAATGGAAAATCAAAATGTAACTTTCACCTTATCTTTTGGTCTCATATTAACAACAATACTGTTCTTTTGTGTCTTAATTTACATCAGTAACATCAATATCATCATAATTCTTACATTCTGGTTTACTCACATTTATCGATTATAGATTCTTCAGATCTTTTATCAGGAGAATTTATTATTTCAACAGTTGCATTGTAATTCCCTTAATAAAATACATCTATCTACAATAAAATAAAAGATTAACAATGTTTTATATCCTAATACTAGAAAGAAAATAGAAAATACATATGATCCTCTTATTATAAAATCGCTAATTTGATTAAATTAAGTCAAACTTATAAATCATTGACATTATGACCAATCTATACAACAATAATAGCTTTAAAATTTATATTTAATTCCATCAATTAAATTTGAAACTTCATTTAGAAGAGCCAATCTTTCAGTTCATTAATCATTATTCAATACCATAATCATGTTATAAGATAACAATTTAAAAAAAACAAGTAAAAAAGGATGAAGAAAGAAAAACAAAAAGAAAAGAAAAAAGAACACATTCCTTTTTTCATTAAGTTATCAATTTTCATGTATCCATCCCATTTTTCTTAACTTTTTTTCTCCTTCTTTTGGCATTTATAACCCCATCTTCCTTTCTCCCAAACTCTTTTTTTCCTTTTTAAAAACAATACTTGCCCTGTTCTACCTTCAATTTTCCCTGTTCTACTTCTCTCCTTGATGTTATCCACTTCTTTTTAATTGTTTCATTCTATACCAATATTTTGTCCCCGTTTTCATTTGTTTATTGTAAAGCCCAGTTAAATCTTCATGAATTACAATATAATCATCAAAGTGTTCATTTACAATGTCCTTTTCTTTTTGTCATTAAACAGTCATTCTTTCCTAAGTTCATCTTTTTCTTCTTTATCTTCTTGGTCTTTGTTTTCATCATTGGAAATTTATTATTTATTTATTTTATTTATTCGATTTTTATGCCGTCCTTCCGCTTAGACTCAGGGCAGTTTACAACATGTTAGCAATAGCACTTTTTAACAGAGCCAGTATATTGCCCCCACAATCCGGGTCCTCATTTTACCCACCTAGGAAGGATGGAAGGCTGATGAAATGATATTAAGCTCCTTAAAGTCATTGTTGCTCTCTAGTTCTTTTTCTCTTTCCTTTTCCATTCTCAGTCCAAAAGGGTCTTTTAAAAAAAAAATAGTTAAAACATTCTTTTCTGAATTCATCTTTTCCTCCTTTCCTTCTTGTTCTTTGTTTTCCTCATTAGAGATAATATTAAACTCCTTAAAGTTACTGTTATCCTTTAGCCCTTTTTCTCTTTCCTCTCCAATTCTGAAATTCAAGAGTCTCTTTTTAAATCCCAATAGGCATCTCTTTTGTCTTTTGTTACCTCACAAAAGTCTTTTAAAAACACCGCCAATTCTTCATAAATACTTGTTTCCATGTCGTCAATATCCAGCATTTCTTAGTGTTACAAAATCCAACTCTTAACAGATGTCTGCTTCCACAGCCTTTTTAGTATCTCAATTTATGCTGTTACAATTCCAATCTCTTATTCTTTTCCACAATGCAGTATCTTAAATGTTCAGTCTATTTTAAACAGATCAAAGTTTTCTTTCAAAAGAATAACAAATTGCTCATTCCACAATAGATATCAGAAAAGTTCCCCCGTTGAAGGTCAACAGCTGTAAAAACATCCATGAAGGTTTGCCACCATTGCAATTATCCTTCCAACCAGCAGGTGACACACCTTATTAACTCCACTTAATTGTCTCTTAATTAATATGTTGATGTTTAATTCGCTTCAAAGTTAATTCAAAAATCAGATATAAAGTTGGGCTTTAAACAACCTTCTCTTATATTTTTCCATTGTAACATTCAATGCTCAATAGCTGGTTTTTATTTTTTTTTCTCAATATTTTTGTTCCCAATAACTCAGGGGAAAAAAGGTGCCAAACTTCAATCCAGCTAAAAAACTCACCAGCACAACTTTTAGTTTTCTTCTTTATCACTCCAGCACTTTTCTTAGTTTCTCTTTCCAGGTGACTTCCAATCTTCAAAACAAATCAATCTTTATGTTCATAGCTGTTGTGGCTTGGTCAACTTTTGCAAGCCGATTTCCACTGATGCTGGTCAAGGGCCTCAGGTCAGTTATCTGTGGGGGTTTGCTGACCCCAGACAGATTGCTCTGGATAATGTCCTTCTTCTTCACCATCCCTCCAGGGCAGTTCTAACCCAATTCCGACTGAACCAGGTCCCCAGGTGACAGGGATTTGGGATTCCCTCCGGAGTATGTGGAATTCCATGTTGCTGTGGCATTTGGCCACACCACTCTCTTCCAGAATGTGCTATTCTTATTATACTTCTAATCCAGTTCTTCAGTTTACGGAAAATCATGCTGACAGGGTTATAAGAGTCATACCATTTAACTTCTGTTTGATAATCATATAACAATAACAATGCTTCATAATCTATACTTCTAGTGCACTCTCAAATGAGCATTTAGAAAGTAACTTTCTCTAAATTACTTTAATTTAATTAGTTTTTAGTTTGTGCACCACCACAACCATCATTTCCTCTAATATTTTGCTACAATATTTGAAAATGCCCTTCTACCGGGAAGATTAATTTCATCTGAAGTCAGATTTAGACCAAACTAAATACCAATTCTTGAATATATATAAAGTTAATTTTCAAAACAAAAATAGAAATATATTTTAAGCTGCCCAGAATTGAACAGATTACCTGTGTAAAATTTGAACATACACACACTGTTCCACATCTTCCTCTCAATATTCATAAAGGCAACTGTGATCATTTGTCAGCAAGAAGTGGTAAGGCATGAAGGCAACTTTTCTATTTTCTGGCAATTCAGCTTTCATATTTTAAAAAAACCCATGTGCCTATCTATTGTTATTTATATATTTTTAAACAAAAACACATTGGAAAATATCTGAAAAACCTTTTTTTGTAATGAGAATACAAGATGGTAAAAAAACCGGAGGTATTTTCACAGAAAATATTCCAGTACAAATTTGATTTGTTTTCATCTCTATCCTATCAAACGTGCAGCCAAATCAGTTGATCAAATAAAACATTTCCATTTTTAAAGCCTTATTTTAATTTAGGAAACCTTAAATGATATTATTTGGATCTTTCTGCTTGTCTAACTTATAATTGTTACAACTGTTGATAATGTTTGTTGATTCAGTTTGACAAAGTATTTTTTATTTAAATGGATAAAAAATCAATTTAAATCTTATGAAAGGAAGGAAGGAAGGAAGGAAGGAAGGAAGGAAGGAAGGAAGGAAGGAAAGAAGGTCCTTTAAGCAAGGTAACTGAACTCTTTTCAGAGTTAATTGGCCTTTTCCAATCTCATGCACAGTAATCCAAATGCAATTACATTTTTTTGAAAGGATCAAAGTGCTTTTAACCTCTCCGATGTAATAATTATACAGTTAATGAAAATGTTGAGTGTACTGCTGTACAAAAATGTAGATTATTTTCTTCCTTTACTTTTTTACTATGTGTTTGTTTCATTTTAATAATGGCTTCATCTATTCCATGGTCTGCAATCTCTTCAGACCTTAAAGATATTGAGATTCAGACATGTCCTAAATGGAAAGCAAATAGTAAGAGTTTAAAAATCTGAATGCACATATTTTTCCTCAAAGTGTTTTGACAGGTAGACTTGGAATTGCTAATTACAGAAAAGATAAACTTGAAGCAAATGGACAAATCAAGTTGTTATCTCTGATCTACCCAGTATAGCATAAAAAGAGTACAGATTGTTCTAGAAAGGACAATCCATCCCCTATCCTAATGTTTCTCTCTTACTGGTATCATGTATATAAACATTGTTATATCTTTGTATACTACCAATACGTACTTGACAAAATAAATAAGATAAAATAAATAAATAAGCTCAGAAACACAAGAATTAGCAATTGCATAAAGTGAACCTTAGTACAGTGGTACCTCTACTTAAGAACTTAATTTGTTCCGTGACCAGGTTCTTAAGTAGAAAAGTTTGTAAGTAGAAGCAATTTTTCCCATAGGAATAAATGTAAAAGCAAATAATGTGTGCAAACCCATTAGAAAAGAAATAAAAGCTCAGAATTTGGGTGGGAGGAGGAGGAGGAAGAAGATGAGGAGGACAGTCGCTGCCGAAGGAAGAAGGTGAGGTGAATCAAAAAAATCCAAAACTTTAAGGCTTTAAAAAAAAGAGGGACTCTGAGGCTGCGAGGACGAGCACGCGCCTCCCATACACCTGGCGCGAGGCTGCCTCCCATACACTGCACCAGAGACAGAAACCCAGGTGGGCGAGAGGTGGGAACCTCCTGCTCCTTTGACTGAAAGGCGGCTGCTGCTGCTACTACCTGCTTCCTCTTCCTTCCCATGTTGAAGGGCTCCCCTCTCCTCTTGCTCACTCACTTTGTAGCCGGCGCCTTTCCTTCACTATGGTGACTCTGCGGTTTGGCTGAAGCCAAGTTGATCCGGCCGGAGCGAAGCGCTCCCTTTTGCCTTTCCTCACCCAGATGGTCTGGGAGGCAACCTCGTGCCTGGTATATGGAAGGCAGTGCGAGGGAGTCACCAGAGTGACGTGGTTTATTCCCTCTCCAAGCGCCCAGAGAAAGGAAAATGCTTTGTTTCCTCTGGACTGCCAAAGCCTCCTTAAGCGCCACCAAAAGGCTCCTCTAGCAACCAAGAAAAGCCAAGATGGCCGGGATTAAAGGGGGAATGGCAGGAAACTGGCCGGGCCTTTGTGCCGCTCTCAAATTTCCTGGGAAATTTTTCTGGGCTCGGGTTCTTAAGTAGAAAATGGTTGTTAAGAAAAGGCAAAAAAATCTTGAACACCCGGTTCTTATCTAGAAAAGTTCTTAAGGTAGAGGTACCACTGTATTTAGAAACTGATATTTAGTTTCAAGCCAAAAACTGAATGCAGAATGATCCTGTTTAGGTATTAGGACAATGGAGGGAGAATATTGCCATTGCAACAGTATTATACAGATATTGAGCCCAAAATGTGAAAGAAAAGTCACAATGCAGATTATCTAAGCATTCCTGGAAACACCACAGAATCCACAAATCAGAACTATACTGTTAGCAAGTGAAATGAATGAGACTCAGACAAGGAGTACAAGATGGTTCCGTTTATTCAGCTCTCTCGAAGTGACTTCAGCAAGGAACGCATCTGAGCTGTCAGTGTCAGAACAGCCCTTTTTATACGTTTAAGGCTCGCGCCTAAAAGAAACGGCCGTGCGTCTTAGCCAATCAGACGCGGCCAAGGTTTATTCATAGTTTAAACAGTATTTACAAGGTCTTTTCTTTTACAGCTTTTTACATTGGTTATATACAGATTTAACACCCCTCCCTCATTAGTTGAGTCAAACTGTCAATCAGTGAGCCAAGTGACGTAGTCCTCCAATCGGTTGGGCCGGCGTGACGTGCGCTCAGACCTGCGCAGATCATTACCGGCTGGTATGTCTATGGTGGAGGTTGGCTCGTCGTTGTCTCCTGTCCGCGGCTGGGCCCAAGTTGGGGCTCTGGCCTGCGGAGATAAGTATGCTGATGGCGCACCGTGCCCAGAAGAGGAGGAAGGCTCGGCGTCGCTGGAGGATGCATCTGGCTGTGGTAAGTCCTTTTGTAATTCCAAAAGTTCGAGTTGCGAATTAATGTCTGCTTGGGGGGAAGAATTTCCGTTAGCGGCCGGCTCTTCATTTGGTGTTATGCGCCCCCTTAAATGATCGATGTGCCGCCTCCATGTGCGGCCATCTTCCAATTGTACCACATAAGATTTTGGGGCTGTTTGTTGCATTATTTTTCCTTTCAGCCAACTCAACCCCCCATCAAAATTTCTAGCAAAAACAAGTTGGCCTAGGTACATATTTCTTTCAGGTGCTATACATGTTTCATTATTTACATTTTGAGTACAATAACGAGGGTGCAACCTGTCCAGGGGGGACCTTATTTTTCGACCCATTAAAATCTCTGCTGGGCTTTTGTTTGTGATGGAATTTGGGGTGATATGCTGCATTAATAAAAATTGATCTAATTTGTGTTGTATTTCCCCTGGGCCTGCCCTGCGCAAGGCTTCTTTGGCCACACGTACATAACGTTCTGCAAGGCCATTAACCCATGGCGAGTAAGGGGATGTGAGTGCGTGTCTGACCCCTAAGTTGCTTAAAAAACACTCAAATTGTCTGGCAGTCAATTGTGGCCCGTTATCTGAAACTAGGATGTCTGGGCACCCATGTGTGGCAAACAAATGGTATAATGCCTTAATGGTGGCACAAGTAGTAATGTTTTGCATAGCAATGATTTCCACCCATCTGGAGAACGCGTCTACCACAATTAAAAAGTTTTGAGTTCCAATAGGCCCTGCGAAGTCAATATGAATGCGGGACCATGGCCCAGTGGGTCTTTCCCATTCCAGAGGTGTTGTTTTCGGGGGATTGGGTCGTGACTCCTGGCAAGGGTCACAGTTTGCTACCCATTGCTCAATGTCCCTATCTAAACCTGGCCACCACAAGTAACCCCTGGCCAAACCCTTCATTCTGACAATGCCTGGGTGGCCTGCATGCAACATACTTAGTACCTTCTGTTTTAAGGTATTGGGAATGACCACCCTGTCGCCCCATAACACGCATCCCTTCAAGTAGGATAATTCCAACCTTTTAGCTTTGAATTCTGACAGCCCAGTTTCCTCAGAGTCTCCCAACCATCCTTTTAGAATACAATTGATTACTTTTAACAATAGTAAATCCTTCTTAGTGTGCTCAGCCACCTCTTTGGCAGTGGTCAGGCAGTTTTCCTCAAGGTCAATTAGTAAAACATCCTCTGTGGGGGTTGGATCTGAGACTAACTCGGGCATGGGGCATCTACTTAAACCGTCAGCATGGTTTATTGATTTTCCCCCCTTATGTGTTAGGTGGTATTGGTATCCTGACAGGAATAGAGCCCATCTTATTAATCTAGGGGACATGAAGGGAGGAGTTGGTTTATTGGCAGCTAGAAGACCAAGCAGGGGTTTGTGATCTGTTATTAGTTCAAAACTCCTCCCACAGAGATAGTAATGGAATTTCTTAACGCTAGAGACTAGGGCCAATGCCTCTTTGTCTAATTGGCTGTAATTTCTCTCTGCCATGGACAATGTTTTAGAAAAGAAGGCGATGGGGGCCTCTGTATTGTTTGGCATTATGTGGGCTAATACCCCGCCAACCCCATACGCCGAAGCATCGCACGTGAGCCTTATTGGCAAAGTTGAGCTATATTGAACCACTACGCTTTTAGAGGTCAATAACTGTTTTATTTTATGAAAAGCTTCGCGCTCCATTGTGCCCCAGGTCCAGGGAACTCCCTTCTGCAGCAGTCGGTGTAGCGGTTCTGCTGCCGTTGCCTTCTGTTTCAGGAAGACAGAATAAAAATTAAGGAGGCCCAGAAATGCTTGGAGTTCTGTCTTATTATTTGGCTCGGGTGCTTTGGTTATGGCCTCTAATTTATCTGCTGTGGGGTGTATTCCCTCACTGTCTATTCTATAGCCCAGAAATTCTATGCTACTGGCTCCCCACACACATTTGTCTGGTTTTACTTTTAACCCCTTAGCTTGCAGTCTAGCCAATACTTCTCTGATGCGCATGTTTAATTCTGCTTGGTTTTTTCCTGATATAAATATATCGTCAAAATATGGGGAGGTTCCTTTTATACCTGCCAATAATCGTTCCATGAAACTTTGGAAAATACCTGGGGCGGTACTGACCCCAAATTGCAGGCGGGTGCACCTGAAAGCACCCCTATGGGTCACTATGGTCTGGGCCAGGGATGTGGCCTCATCGACCGGAAGCTGTTGGTATGCCTGCGCCAGGTCGATTTTCGAAAATACTCTCCCTTCCCCTAAGGAATGTAGTAATTGTTGGACTACTGGGATCGGGTATGGATGGTGTTGAAGGGCCTTATTGATAGTGGCTTTGTAGTCTGCACAGACCCTTAAGGAGCCATCAGGTTTAACTGGGGTGACTATGGGGGTTTCCCATGGCGCTTGTTCTACAGGGACTAAGATGCCCTGGGCAATCAATTTGTCCAATTGGATGTCTAGTTTAGGCAATAGTGGCAGGGGTACCCTGCGAGGCTTAAGTCTGACTGGGGGTACCTTGGGATCTAGAGAGAAGGAGATAGGGGCCCCATTATAGGTGCCCAAAGTAGGGCTGAAAACCTCAGGAAATTCTTGGATAAAGTTAGGAATATCAGGTTCAGCATTTACATGACAAAGACCCAGTATTTCAATACCCAAAGGAGACATCCATGTTAACCCCAGGAGGGAGTGTTTGGCTCCCTCAACCACAATCAGAGGAAGAAAATATTCACAATTTTTAAATTTTACAGGCACATCTACTTTCCCCAAAACAGGTATGATATTACCTTGAAAATCCCTTATTATTAAAGTTGAGTTAACAAAGTCAGTTTTAAGAAAATTTGGCATATACATTTTGAATTTGTCCCAAGGCATAATAGAATGCTTAGAGCCTGTGTCTAATTCTAGGTTACATGGTTTGTTATTTAAAAGTAGCGAGATGATAATCTTGTTCCCTCCTTTAGCAGTTGCGCAATTTACGTAAGTTTGTGCTTTACCTCGTGCGTAGTCACGGTTAGCGGTAGAGTCGTTTCTGCGATTGAAGCCTCTGGAAAATTTGTTGTCTCGCGGTTGTTGTGCCTGGTTGTTGAAACGTTGTTGGCGGGGTGTAGAGAAGGACTCCTCTGGAAGGGGCGCTCTGCAAGCCTCGGCGATGTGCCCGCGTCGATTGCAGCGGCGGCAAATGGCGTCCCTGAAGGGGCAACGCTGTCGTGGGTGATTTCCTCGGCAACCGGGGCATGGGTTGGAGGGGCGTTGGTATCTGGGTTGTCTGGCTTGCTCGGATGGCAGCAGGAGACAGGTGTCGTCGTCCGTGGCAGCTGGGCTGAGGTCATCTGTGGTTTCGGCGCGGGAAACAGCAACGGAGATTTTGGAGACGGTCTCCTTCTTTTCGTGTTCCTTGAGTTCTTTGGCGGCCGCGTCAGCTACTTCGGCTGTTTGAGCCAGCTTGATGACTGACTGAAGCGTTGGGTCGTCCTCTGTCAGGATTTTGTTTCGGACCGTCGCATTCTTCATCCCAAAGATCAGAGCGTCTGTAAGGCGAGCTTCTGGGCTGTCAAATTTGCACTTTGACAGTACCGTGCGAAGTCTCGTGGCGAATTGATTGATTGTCTCAGACTCACGCTGGGTCATCCTGGAAAATTGATGTCGGTAGACTACGGCAGGCTTCGTTGGTTTGAAGTGGTTTGCAAGTCTTGCTTGGAGGTCGTCCCACGGAACGGATTTAGCTGGAAGCGGGTCGGTGAGCGTTTGGACGAGGTCAAAAATCTCAGTCCCGCAATAGTTCAAGAAGATCGCCCGCTTCCTGTCGTCTTCAGCTTCTCCCATTCCTGCCGCTTCTAGGAAGATTTCAAATTTCGCCATGTAGGCGTCCCAAGACGACTTCTCGGGGTCGAAGTAGTCGGGAGCCCGGCCGATCTGGAGGTGATTCATGCTTGCCTCGTGGATTCTTCGTTCTCTCGTCGCCAGTGAAATGAATGAGACTCAGACAAGGAGTACAAGATGGTTCCGTTTATTCAGCTCTCTCGAAGTGACTTCAGCAAGGAACGCATCTGAGCTGTCAGTGTCAGAACAGCCCTTTTTATACGTTTAAGGCTTGCGCCTAAAAGAAACGGCCGTGCGTCTTAGCCAATCAGACGCGGCCAAGGTTTATTCATAGTTTAAACAGTATTTACAAGGTCTTTTCTTTTACAGCTTTTTACATTGGTTATATACAGATTTAACAGCAAGGTTTCATATCATCCATACATGAAAGCAAGAATAGCAATAGCATTAGACTTATATACCACTTCACAGTGCTTTACAGTCCCCCTCTAAGCAGTTTACAGAGTCAGCCTATTGCCCCCAACAATCTGGGTCCTCGTCAACCTTGAGCCAGTGCAAAGTGAATTGCCAAACTGCAGATGTGGTTCAGCAGTAGTAGAAGTAGCCTGCAAGACTGCATTCTAACCATTGCGCCGCCAGCTCATGATCATGAAATCCACCATATGTGCTCGAATCACCATCTCTTTCTCTATGAAATCAGGAGGCATGTTTTCATTTACCTCCTAACCTCCCAACCACTATTTTGGAGAACTACCGTATTTTTCGGTGTATAAGACGCACCTAGATTTTAGAGGAGGAAAACAAGGAGAAAAGTATTCTGAACCAAATGGTGTAGTATTAAATAGTAATAATAATAGTAACCTCTCCAGCCACGATTTGTGGCTCCCAGTGTTTTCTGTGGGGAATTCTTTCCTTCCTTCCTTCCTTCCTTCCTTCCTTCCTTCCCTCCCTCCCTCCCACCTTCCTTCCTTCCCCTCCACTTCTCTTCCCCTCCCTCTCTCTTTCCCTTTTCTTTCTTTCTCTCCACTTCTCTCTCTCTTTTCCCTCTCTCTCATTCTCTCCCTCCAGGTCTCTCTCATTTCTGTGTACCTCTCCCTCTCCCCCCCCCCTTTTCTCTCATTTGTTTCTCCGTCCCCCTCCTTTTTGCTCTCATTTCTCTCACTTTCATTTCTGTTTTCTCTCTCTTTCCTCTTCCTTTTTCTTTCTGTTCCCTTCTCTCTCTCATTTGTTTCCCTCTTCTCCCTCTCTCATTCTCTCTCTCTCTCTCTCAATCTTTCTATCATTTTTCTCTCCCTTTTCTCTCATTTGTTTCTCTGTCCCCCTCCTTTTTGCTCTCATTTCTCTCACTTTCATTTCTGTTTTTCTCTCTCTTTCCTCTTCCTCTCCCTTTTTCTTTCTGTTCCCTTCTCTCTCTCATTTGTTTCCCTCTTCTCCCTCTCTCATTCTCTCTCTCTCTCTCAATCTTTCTATCATTTTTCTCTCCCTTTTCTCTCATTTGCCTCTATTTTCTCTGCCTCATTCTTTCCCTCCATCAATTTTAGTTAGCCGGTCCCAGCGGAGACAGTGATGGCGGCGGCTTGGGGGTGGACGTGACATTCCCGGCGCTGCTGCTTTTCAAAGGAAAGCCACCAGAGCCACCTCAGCAGTTGACACTGCTGCTTTTGCCGTTGTCTCCGCCGAGACCAGCTAACTCAACAGTGCATCTGCCTTCTCCCTGCCATTCAGAGGTCCAGGCAGCCACCGGGAATGCGATGCTTTGCTGCTGGGGCTTAACCTGGTGTGGAGCAAAGCCTCCGGGAGCCCCTCGCGAGGAGGATTCCCCACATACAGCTATGGAGAAGCGGGCAAGGCATCCCCTTGGTGCATCCAGCCAGCGGAGGAGGCCTGCGGTGCAGCCCTGAATATCCAGTAGGAGGGGGCTTGGCTCCATCAATGTCTAAAAATAGACATTGGCATTTTTTTTGTTTTTGCTATGGGCAGTGACTGAACAATTTATAGATAATTTTATTGCTTTTATATAGCATTTTAAGCCACAGCTAATAATTGACCAGAAAAACATTAGCAGGATTTTGTGAATTAAATTTGAATATAGCCAGCTAGAGACTACACTGTAGAATGAAGTCCATATGCATGGATTTAGCTAAGCTAAAAGGCTAGAACTGAAGGAATTACACACTGCACATATGTGTCATATATATTTCTTGACAATTAAAGAAAAAGACAGTGACTGCTATGTTCCTACCGGCTGCCATTTCCTTGTCCTTCCATTAAATGGACTCTGGCATAATAATATGATAGAGAGCAAATAGCCAGGCACATGACTCCAAGGTCCAAATTGCGCACACCTGCTATTTTTCTATTGTGTTTTTAATAGTAGGTACAGATTTACTGCACTTCCAGTCTTTTGAAAGTATGTTTTGACTTGATAGGAAATACCTGATATGCATCATTTCGAGCTTCTTGGAAAAATACAGCTCTATTTCTTTTCTTTTTTTGAAAAAAAAAGTTGAGTTCTTGAAAAAGATTTCAAATGGAGGTGGTGTTTTTACTTCCATTTCCTACAAGATCAAAACACATAAAAGTAAGGAAAAACGGTATCTGAAGCAACCTTAATCTTCCTGTGGCGTTTTTACAACAAGATGGAAAGTTATTTTTGTTTTTATTTAAAGCTGCCTACAAACCATCAAGATGGTGTGACATATTAAAAACCATACAGAACTGGTGATAGTGTGAAGTTTAAAAATATATCTCATGAAGATATCTTTCTACATAGATCAAATATCTTTTTTAAATTATATAAGAATATTTTAAAATATATTGATAATATGTATAATCAGGGCCGCCATCAGGAATTTTGGGGCCCCATACAGCCCAAGTGTCTGCCCCCCCACCATTTTAAAACTACTTTATTTTGCGACATACCAATTATGTATTAAATTTACCTTTTTAAAAAAAATTAAACCCTGCCACTACAACAAGGTACACTTGTTTGACAGATTAATAATATGTTAATAACGCAGAAAATATATTCAAGTGACATCAACATATTACATACATATAAATAAATAACCAGAACAGTGCAAATGCACCAAATTAACAAAATATTATTAATTTTGCCATCAACAATATTAAAAGCAGCAATAAGATGGCACAAAGGATAAAGACAAAATACTCCTGCATCACACTAAAAAAATATTTGTTTTCACAATAATACCAATAAATAACAGGTAACCAGAAGATAAATTATACGCAATAATGTTTAAAACTATAGTAAACTCCACCATAGGTGTAAAAAGCACAGTGCAAGAAAAAAGAACAGAAAGAGGAGGGAAGAGCAAAAAACCCTTCTCCTCATTAACCTCTCCACCTATCTCCTTATAGCATTTTCCAAAGTTTGCAAAATTTTAAAATTGCTTTATAAAAAAGAACATACCCTCATGTATCATCAAATCCACATTATGAAGTAAATGTGCAAAAAATCCAAGATTTTTTCTCATACATGTACCTACTATTGAGTTCCATAACTTAATATATTTAAGCTTTTAAATGTCTCTTAACAAATAGCATGTCCATGGCTCTAAGAGCAACACCTTTTGTTCCTCTTTATTCTTTATTCTTTTCCTAGGATGTTATCATGTCTATTAAACATATGGTGAGATATTACTGTGTATGCATTTAATATAATTTAGAATATGAAATTTAAAATACCAAACTCCCGCTTCAGATCCTGCTGCACAAGTCTCAAAATATGATGTGGTTGTTTGTTTTTTGAAAATCCTTAATCCTTAGCTCTACACAGCTTCTCCTTTGCATATTCAAATCCTCCTATTTCCCAGAATGCTTGCTCCTCGAATCCAGGGTGGTGTTTATTCTCGAATCTAAAATGGCGAGATGGCTCCAAAAACATGACAACTCCAAAGCAACACATCTTTTCCTCACACTTAGAAGGGAACAATTTCGAAAAAAACCTAACACCATAGCCAAAATGTATACCAAATTAGGTCTGATCCAAACTTCATCTTTAACAGCTATGAAGCTCTTCAGGCAGAATAGAGAAAATTAGGCATTTTTGCTGACTTGTGCTCTTGCCTGCTCCCGATTGTAACAATTTTGCAAATGAATCCAATTAGCTTCCTTAGCACTCTCGCCGGGCCCCCCCTCATTTTTCAATTTGGCCGGGCCTGTGACGCCTGTACCGGTAATACTGCCCTATCGGCGGCCCTGCGTATAATATAACTCTTTCTAAGAAGGACTAAGATAATGACTGTTGAACAATATATTAAAAGGAAGGAAGAAAGGAAGGAAGGAAGGAAGGAAGGAAGGAAGGAAGGAAGGAAGGAAACTATCAAGAAAAAAGAGGATGAATGCAAGCAAATCGAAAATTGAGGAGATGAAGATGGAATCAAGCATTCTTGTGGATATCTTGCATAATACTTCCCCTTAAAAATAATAATACACAGCTTGATACTTTTCCTTTCAACTAATTTTATCGAATAATCCTCAGTTATAGTAACTGGATCGCTATGCTACATAAATTATGCACTATTTTAAATGAATGGGTCTCTAATAATTGTTATTAATTACATTCTGATGGAAGCAATATATAAACAATTTCAGTACAGATCATATAGTACTGTATTAAAATTAATAGACTTACTCCCAAAAGCTTGCTTTTTAAGGAACAGAATTTTAAATATTAATATATTTGGATAAGATATTAGAATGATAAAGAAGAAATCATACTATTGAACCTTCTAACTTACATTGTGACACCAGCGTAATTGGGTATAGTGATAGTTCCTTTCTCATCTCTGGCATCCTCCTTATCAAAAGAACAAGATCTGGTAACTAATATGTGCTTGCTGGCCCACATTCATCGATTTTTAAACATGATACTGAGAATCTCTAGATTCCAAAACAAAGCATATGGACTTCATTCTACAGTGTAGTCTCTAGCTGGCTATATTCAAATTTAATTCACAGAATCCTGCTAACATTTTTCTGGTCAATTATTAGCTGTGGCTTAAAATGCTATATAAAAGCAATACAATTATCTATAAATTGTTTAGTCATTGCTGATAGCAAAAACAAAAATGAAAAAAAAAATGCCAGTATCTATTTTTGTCCTTGTGATCATTCTATTTCCCTGTTTTTTTAAACTTCTAATTAATATCCATTTTGAATATTATATCAAGTAACATTCTTGGCCCACTAAAACAGATACACTGTCTGCTCTACAACCATTTGATTTGAGCTAGTTCCTCTTTCAAAAAAAATGTCGACAGGAGATAGAAGCAAGCACTTTAAATTTGTTCCATCACAGCCAGTTAGTGGTTATGAAGCTTATTTGAGGCAGTTCAAAACTCTTCAATTTTAAAAGCCAATTGTCCATCTTGGAGATTGTAACTGAAATACAGACTAAAAAAAATATTTGTTACAGCATAAGCTGCTATGGAAAGATGGGATTCATTTGTCCATCAAACTATATGTGCATATTTGTGAGGCCCATTTTACTGTCTTTTAACTTTTTACCTTTTTGTCACTATTGAGTATGTAGCAAAGGTAGGTTCCTCCCAGTTCGGGCCAGTTTGCCTGATGGAACACGTCTCCTGGCGACACGCGCACAGGAGCTGGAGAGTAGTGGTTCCTTAATTTTTCAATCAGTGTTTCCCATGAAACCAAATAGATGGGCTGCGGTGCTGTTAGGGCTCTGGCTGTGGTGAACATGTCCCATCCGCAGGAGCTGAGGAAATATATCAGTTTTGGGGACCCTGACAGCTCCGTTAAGTCACTCACCTTTAGAATGCACTCAAATTGGGTTAGATCTGGGGTATGCAAAGTTGGCTCTTCTATGACTTGTGGACTTCAACTCCCAGCATTCCTGAACCAATCATGCTAGCTTGGAAATTCTGGGAGTTGAAGTCCACATATCATGGAAGAGCCAAATTTGCCTACCCCTGGGTTTGATCATCGTCCCATGTCTCTGTCGAAAGTCCGAACAGAGCAAAAGCTGGTAGAGTAGTCATCCTGAGAAAGATGGCCAGGCCAGTGACCAATTCAGTCCGTGGCTCATCTCTAGTGACTCACTCTTAATAAGTATGGCTTCCATGCATTCCTTCAAGCTTTTGATCCCATCCTTTGTCACCAGTATTAAATCAGTGGGTAAAGCTGACAGGAACAGAGGTAGACTCAGTCATGAAGAGCAACAGCAAACCTTTATTTCAGGACCACAGAAACAGAACAGAGAACAGGCGTCTTGACAGCTACTTTTATACTGGAGCTGTCAAACTCCCAACCAATAACAGGGCTCCAATTTCCTGCTTGCTGACTGCTTGCATCAGGACTAGCAACCAGCGAGGTCTGTGAGGCCTTAACAATCACTGTTTATGGTTTTTCAGTGTACCAATTATTCCTTTCCCTCAGCATCTGGGAACCAATAGATCAAGGGCCACCATTTTATACAGGCCAAAGAGTCCTCACAGAGAATTTCAAAGTGGTTACCATAGAAACTTCCAGGCCAGATTACAATCCAGAGCAACCATCACCCTGACATAGTTTGCCCTTTACATGGCAAAGGTAAAGCTCTGGGTTGATTTGTCATACATCTTTGACCTTTTTCATGACAAAAGCCTATCTTTTAAAAAGCAATATCACTGAAGCCCTAGCTAAAAGCCAAATTAATAATCATAAAAGTTCAGCCCTGTATTTGCTGATGCCAGTAACAGCTTTGATACAGACACTGAAGGCAGCAACTTCAGTCCAGCTTCTTTCCGGTTCAGATGCCTGCTATTATTTTGGACAGTCATTATTTGATTGAGGGAAAAGACATAGGAGCCACTTAAACAAACAATGATATACAGTATTTCTTTAACTGGGAGAAATACCAACAGCTGATAACCTAAATTAGACTGAAGCACTTCTATCTCTAAATAAGATCTTTTGCTCAGAAGAAGGAAGTAAATTTATAAGAAAGAAAAATGAATTAAAAATGGAAAACTGGCCAAGCATTCATTCAACCCAATCATAAAAATCTATATAATTTTGTTTTTCTTTAGGGATTCTCTCTCTTTGGTTTCATTACCATATTATTCAAATTGAGCTGAAAGTAAAAGTATTGAAGTGTTATAGATATTTAACTAATTAACTGAGCGACCTTTGCAACATGTTCATCCACCATCTTCTTGCATAAATATTTCATGAATTACATGTAATCATTAATAACATCAACTTGAGTGAATTAATTACTGCCAGTTTTTATTAATAAAATGCAATTTGTAATAAATAATGTTGGTTTATTATAGTGTATTAGTCTCAGGGGCACACACATGTCAGTTGCATTCTACTTCAGGCTATGAGAAAAGTAATCAAATAACTGTAATTATTGTACTAAATATATTACTGTTTGTTTAAAATGTCAATGAGACAGGATAAAGGCATTCATAATGCTTCAAATAGAATATTTGCATGCTTAGAACAGTAAGTGCAAGGGAGACAGAAAAAAAAAGTTGCAATTAAATATTGGACTATACTGACTGATGTCTTTACAGCACCAAATAAAAGTAGTCATTGACTTACGACCTCAATTGAGCAATTTAGGTTGCTAAGTGAGACATTTGTTGAATTTTGCCCCATTTTATAACTTTTCTTGCCACATTTGTTAACTGAATTACTGTTGTTGTTAAATTAGTAACACAGTTGTTAAGTGAATCTGGTTACCCCAGTAACTTTGCTCAGTTGGAAAAGGTGATCACATGACCTTGAGACACTACAACCATCATAAATGTGAGACAGTTATCAAACACCTGAATATAAATCAAGGACCACCTGTAGTACAACAAATAGATGGAACCTGGCATTTGATTTTTGCCTATAAATTGAATAGGGACATAGAAACTCATAGGTTTAGAATTTAGGCTCAACTTTGGAAGATGATAGAATAGAATAGAATAGAATAACAGAGTTGGAAGGGACCTTGGAGATCTTTTATTTATTTATTTATTTATTTTATTTATTTAATTGGATTTATATGCCGCCCCTCTCCGAGGACTCGGGGCGGCTCACAGCATGTATAGAAAAACAGGAAACAATAATAACAATCCAATTATACCTTAAAAAATGATTAAAATTCTAATTAAAAACTATCAATATCATTCATTCAGCAGTCAAAGTAAGCATTCATCAGTCAGGGGGGAAGGTCTAAGGAACCCCAGGCCTGGCGGCAAAGATGAGTTTTTAAACTTTTCCGGAAGGCAAGGAGGGTGGGAGCAGTACGAATCTCTGGGGAGAGATGATTCCAGAGGGCCAGGGCCCCCACAGAGAAGGCTCTTCCCCTAGGTCCCGCCATCCGACATTGTTTGGTTGACAGGAACCTAAGGAGACCAACTCTGTGGGACCTCACCGGTCACTGGGATTCGTGCAGCACAAGGTGGTCTCGGAGATAATCTGGTCCTATGCCATGTAGGGCTTTATAGGTCATAACCATAGTCCAACCCCCTGCTTAGTAAGGAAATCCTACACCACTTCAGACAAATGGTTATTTATTTATTTGTTTGTTTGTTTGTTCACTCAATTTTTTTATGCCACCCCTCTCCTTAGACTCAGGGCAGCTTGCAACATGTTAGCAATAGCACTTTTTAACAGAGTATATTACCCCCACAATCCGAGTCCTCATTTTACCTACCTTGGAAGGATGGAAGGCTGAGTCAACCTTGAGCCAATGATGAGATTTGAATCCCTGACCTGAAGATCAACAGTCAGCTTTAGTGGCCTGCGGTACTGCACTACACCTGCTGTGCCACCTCGGCTTCTTAAAAACTTCCAGTGTTTCACAACTTCTAGAGTTGTGATGATGATGATGTCCAATGTCATGTCTGATTCTTGGAGATTTTTTGGGCTAGGTATCTTCTGGAATCTAAGACTAGTTTCAAGATCTTCTGGCATCTAAGACTAGTTTCAAAATATTGAAAATTGTGTCTAAATATAAGTAGTAAGCTGTCTTTCGATTTGATCTTAATAGTCAGCTTTATATCCCATTGAATGCACCCAAATGTAAAATGATGGGAAGACCATGGGTCATTCAACTCATTCATGGCACTCATTCAAAGCCCACTGTTATAGGTTAAACGTTCTAGTACAATAAGTTATGAATATTCATAGGTTCCCTGACAGCTCATTACTTCCCTAGCAGTAAATTATCAGTAGGTGATAATTCTATTAGAAATGGAATCAGCTGACTCCAGCAATATTTACAAGCGATAGCAAGTTACATTAGATAGCTCAAACAATAATACATATGTCCTTCAGGTAAATGTCATTTAGAATAACTTGGTGAGAGATTACCACTATGTGTAGATCATCCATTCATAATACCTTCACAAGTGCATTAGAAATGTAAAATTAAAATTTAATGGTCTTATGCATACAAGTGCGTGTACGCACACATGCACATAGACCAGTGTTTCCCAACCTTGGGAACTTGAAGATATCTGGACTTTAACTCCCAGAATTCTCCTTCTGGGAGTTGAAGTCCAAATATCTTCAAGTTGCCAAAGTTGGGAAACACTGACATAGACAATGAATGGAAACTTCCAAATTATATCAAAATCATAAGCTAAGTGTGGGTTAGATTACTTGTATTCTTTCAGAATAAGATTCGGAGTAAGATATTAGCAGCTACTGTATCTGACATAGACAGAATAGTGGGTGAAAGCAATGATTTTCAAATCATAATTCAAAAAATGGATACTCAGAATGTAAATTTGCTATAAACAGACAGAAGGTTGATACTGTGGGTTTCTTATAAGCATTCTGTGGAGACCTGACCATAATGGGAAGAGAAGGAACTGAATATTATCTTCAATCTCTTCCAGCAAGATTTTTAAAATATCTTTTGTTCCATGTTTTGGGTATGTATTTAATTGCGGGAATCTCAGATACCTTGCCAAGGAGAATTTCTTCCCATTATGAATAATCTCTGTCATGTGGTGTAATCATTTTACAATATAGGCATTAAATCTGATAAAATACCTAGAGCAAGATAGTGAAATAATTAGTTCAGGTAGGCCAATAATTATTTGAAAACACAATGTAATGCTGATAATGATTTTTTTTTTAATTCTGACAACTTTGCTTCAGATCTTTAAGGAAATAATTAGAGCTATTAGGATTTGGATCAAGACTGCCATGCTCTAGAAACATGCAATGCCAAGCACGTACTAGCTGTAATAGGCTCGCTATTGAGTCTCAACTCTGAACCCAAATGCCCAATGATAATTTAATCTTAAATAGCATATAGTACATTACCATAGGACATTTAAATATGAGTCCTCAGAGAGGGGCGGCATACATACAAATCCAATTAATAAATTTAAAAGTAATAATGCTTCAAACCATACTCAACCCCTAGTGGCTCTATGGACACAAACATTTATTTTCTTAGTAACAGTACCAAAGTGGTTCTTTTTGTTGTCTTTTCTGGATATTATATTTCTTGTCTAGTTGTTCTTCCATCCAGTTTACCCATTTAAGGACTAACATAGCTCAATCAAACCAGCTAAGGTTGGCTAGGTTGTTGCTACCCGCTCAGATCTTCACATGCTTATATTAATGCAGCGTATGAGAGAAAGAAACACAAATCATTTCAGTTTTATCAAAATTACCAATTTTTAAAACCTTATCAAATAAAACAAAATTGACCCATAATGAAAGAACTATTCAGGTACCTCACTCGATTGACTGATTGATTGATCCAATGGTCGAATTTAAATGACACTTCCAGTAACTCAAAAATAAAATTCAAAATAAAAAATACAATAAAAAGCAAAAATAAAGAATACAAGCAGCAAAAATAATAGGAACTGGCTTGATGTAGGAGAAAAAAGAAAAGGAATGGACCCACACATAGTCCAACAGGACTTCTTTCACCCTCTTCTAAAGCCTGATTCTCAAACCTCTTAGAAACACCAGCTGAAGTGTTCTTGGAGGAAATCTTATTCCAAAGGGGAAGGTACTGCAAGAAAGAAGGTTTTCTTCTGTGGTCCTGATGGATAGCACTGTGTAATAAAAAAAAAAATCCTGGATCAACCCAACCCTGCCAGAGCAAATTGACCAGACAGAGCTTATAAGAACAGGCAGTCCTTCAAGTAACCAAGTCAGGAACGGCTTTATAGATAATAACTGTTGTGATTCATCCTGAGGCTCCTCAGGGAACGGCTGGAACTCTGCCGGATCCATGCTCAGAGGGGGAGGACGATGAACAGGAGGGGGAGGACCAGGCAGAAGAGGAAGAGGAGGAGGGAGAGCAGCCTGAGACCCCCGGGGGGGCTCTCCCCAGCGAGTAGCCTGGATTCATTAGATGAAGATGCCCAGGCTATCATAGATATGAGGCAGAGACGGGCAGCCCAAAGAAGGGGCCAATTAGCAAGGTATTTCCATCCCTGAATTGGTAACAGCTGGGTTTGGGTGTGGTTCTCCTCAGCAGGGTTGAAAAGGCAGGCCCGCCCTTACTGTATTGTGGAGAGTTATCAATTGGGAGTCCTGTGACCTTGCTTCCATTCTTGGCGTCTCTGATCCTGGCAAGTGGCTTCGAAGGCTGAAGACTTGGGGGAGGCGTGGGTTTTATTACCTCCAGTGTTGTTTTTGCCAGCAAGAATCCTGTTTTATTGCCTGGCCGTCGTGAAACCTCTGTGAAGCTTCATAACGTTCCTGTCTGTAAGAACAGTTTTTGTTACCTGTGTTTGCTTTCAAATATATAAACTGCCTTTGCTTTTTACCAGTGTGTCTGGATACTCTTTTTAGTTGGTGTTGGTGTCAGGGGGGACCCAGACAGAACAATAACTAGCACCTTGAATTGCACCTGCAAACGAACTATCAATCAAAGTATTACATGGGCATACTAAGTCATGTCCATTGCTTATACACCACGGCCTTTTCCACCAAATCAGTCAAAGCTTCTAGGTCATCTTCAAATACAACTCTATGCAGATGACTATGTTTCTGTCCTTGTTCTCAGGCGAACACATGTTTATTTACAGCAACACGAAGCTTAAAACTTCAGCCTGATGATGGTGAATGTGATTTCACCGAAACGTCGCATAGACATGCAAAATATTACACAGGGCAAAACCCAAACTCAGAACAATCTACATACATATACCCGTGAAAATCTACGAAAACAAATATATATGTGGCGGCCCCGGCCCTCTGGAACCAACTCCCCCCGGAGATTAGAACTGCCCCTACTCTTCCTGCCTTCCGTAAACTCCTTAAAACCCACCTTTGCCGTCAGGCATGGGGGAACTGAAACATCTCCCCCTGGGCACGTTTAATTTATGCATGGTATGTCTGTGTGTGTGACTGTTAGCATATGGGGTTTTTAAATATTTAAATATTTTAAATTTGTCTGATTGCTTATGATTTGTTTTTACATGTTGTGAGCCGCCCCGAGTCTTCGGAGAGGGGCGGCATACAAATCTAAGTAATAAATAAATAATAAATAAATATATATATTTGTTTTCGTAGATTTCAAAAAAACTAAATTACTTTCCAAAACAGAAAATTTATATAGAAGAATTACTATGGAAGCAATAGAGATTGAGAAACACCCCCTCTGCATAAACAAAAGAGATTATACGTCCCGCCTACCAGAGATTTGGAAACCAGCCTTAAACAAAAAAACATTTCATAATAATCACCATGTCAATCCTTCAAGTAATTGTGATTCCACCAACCAATCAAATCACTAAAACATAGTCACCCAATCTATTTGCTACATTCAAACCAAATCTCCACCCCTAACACTATATATAAGGAGTTGCAGTTGCAAACTTTCCATTTTTACAACAGCACGAAGCTTAAAACTTCAGCCTGATGATGGGGTATGTGATTTCACCGAAACGTCGCATAGACACTCAAAATATTACACGGGGCAAAACCCAAACTCAGAACAATCTACATACATATATCCGTGAAAATCTACGAAAACATATATATATCATATGTGGAATTGAAACTACTCTAAATAAAATCAACCCAGATGAAGCCAACAAAATCAGACTTAAAGTCACTAATATTCTCTGCTCTAGCAAACCTCCTAGAAGCAACATACAAAAGGAGGAACGAGATGCACTTATCAATTTGAAGAAAGACAATGATATAATCATTCTTCCAGCCGATAAAGGAAACTCCACAATAGTGATGAACACATCAGACTACAAAGAAAAAATGTCCATCCTACTACAAAACCCTGCCTACAAACTTCTAAGCACAGATCCTACCACCTACCTAGAAAAAACCACCAAATCCAAAATTAAGGCCTCTCCCATCAGTGAAGAAATCCAGCGAAAAATCATCCCCAGAGAAAAATCTTCCATATGTCCAAAACTCTATGGCCTTCCAAAAATACACAAAGAAGGAATACCTCTCAGGCCAATAGTCAGTTCTATAGGCTGACTACAAAACCTTGCCAAATTTTTAGCCAAATATCTTCAACCATATACAGAAACTATCACCTCATATGTACAAAATTCATTCCACTTTATACAAATAATTAAAAAACAAAACCTACAACCTGGTGACCTACTTGTGAGTTTTGACGTCGTATCCCTTTTCACACAAATACCTATTAAAGAAGCCTTAACAGCTATCCAGGACAAACACAAGCCCCCCAAATATATCCTAGATCTAACCAACCACTGCCTGACTAATACATACTTCATCTATAACGAACAAAGATATAAACAGATAGAGGGAGCCCCCATGGGATCACCCCTCTCACCTGTCATCACCAACCTCTATATGGAATATTTTGAAAATAATGCATTAGAGCAATCCAAACACAAACCTAAACTTTGGCTGAGATATGTTGATGATACTTTTGTAATTTGGCCACATGGAAGGGAAAAACTAGACAATTTCCTCACACATCTCAATAACCTACACCCCAAAATAAAATTTACTATGGAAACAGAAATCAATGATCAACTTCCCTTTCTAGATGTACTGGTCTATAAAAAACCCAATGGCACCCTAGGACACACTATCTACCAAAAGAAAACCCATACCAACCGTTATCTAAATGCACACTCCCACCACCACCCCGCACAGATCACCTCAGTGGCCAAAACTCTCATCACCAGAACCAAACGCCTAGCTGACCATGAGCACTTAAAAACTGAATTGAACAAACTCAAAGATGTATTAATTTCTAATGGATTCGAAAGGAAAACAATCACAAACCTAATCAAAAAAGAGACACCCCCCAAAAATCAAGATCAAGAACAGGGCAATGGTACCACCCTCCTCCCTTACATCAAGGGCACCACAGACAAAATTAGTAAAATTCTGCACAAACATAACATCAAAACTTCATTTTTCACTAACCAAAAAATATCAAATATCCTAAGGAACCCAAAAGATAAAATCCAATTAGAACACCAAGGAATCTATCAAATCCCTTGCAAAACATGTGCAGCCAAATACATTGGACAAACCAATCGAAGAGTAAGTGCACACATTGCAGAACATAAGAATGCAGTTAAAAAAGAAGAAAAAACTTCCTCCCTTGTCCAGCACATTAAAAAAAACAGGGCACGAAATTGACTTTGAAAAAACCAAATTACTTTCCAAAACAGAAAATTTATATAGAAGAATTACTTTAGAAGCTATAGAGATTGAGAAACACCCGCTCTGCATGAATAAAAGGGACGATACGTCC